>NC_091272.1:1839726-2146347 GCF_042100115.1 Alternaria dauci
TACTGAGTAAAAACGCAAAGTCGCGCCTATGGACTTGAGGAACTGCAATGCCAATGTGCAGTCGATGTCTCGATGCACTACATCGATGAAGCCGCTCCGCGTCTTTTTGGGCACGGACAACATCTAGTACCCTGCTTTGGACTGTGTCTGACCTTCCATCGCCGGCCGTGATGATCATGTGCCGTCCAGGGAGTCGTTCAATCTCCGAGAAAACATCCGCGTGCTCTTTTTCGAGATAGAAATCGGAACAGCGTTCCAGCATGGTGAGCTTCTGATTCAGTCGCTTGAGGCGCATCTCCAAATCATATGTCTTTGCTAGAACGCTCAAGAAGAATCTGCGCGACCATGTGCTGTTGCCTTGTATCTTTCGGAGGCATTCTTTGACTCGTTCTTCGTTACCAATACCCTGATGTTCACCATAGGAGGCGTGTCTATACTCAATTTTGAGAGCGACATCTCTGATTTGGCTGACGTCGCTCTCGATGCTCCCTGCGATTACGTTGATAGTACCAACTATGGCTTTGATGCGCTCGTGACCCTCTTTCCCAAAGAGAATGCTAATATAGATATCAGATCGATGAGCTTGAATGTCGTACTTGCGTTGCCAGCTGTCAAGAGAGAGTTTTGCGAACTCGAGGCCCTCGTTGATGTCGAAAAGTCGTTCAGAGAGTAGCTTCCATGGTTTAACCTGCAGTGCGAAGGTATGCAGAGCTTCTACTGCTGCATAGAGACCGGAAATGACACGTATGACTCCAGCCATGTTGTGTTCAGAACGACTGCCGTGTTGTCTTGAAGGCGTAGATGGAACGTAATTTCAATGACGCAAACGCGCACGCAGAGTTGACGGAAAGAATCTTTGAGTTATGCGCAACTCGGTAACATCCTCATAACAGCTACGCAGGGCAGATGTTGTATCGCGCGATGCCGTGTGGAACGTAGTGCTGGTATTGCGTGTCGGCAGGTCGAGCAGAGGGGGATCGATATGATGGATAGAAAGAGAGCAATCAAGAATGTTAGATAGATGGTAACATGACCCACAAACTATTGCGGCTGAACTAATGCGAACGTTCAGCTCGTCGGTTCTGGTGTGGGGTATCGCGACAAGATTGGTTGTAAGCACACTGCACAGGGATGAGGTCACCGTTTGGTGGTCTTCAGCCCCCAACGGCCCCCAAAGATGTCAGAATCGGGCTGCCTGCTCAGGCACTTGGGTCGCACTGATTAATGAGCGTGACTGCCTTCCACCTCCGAGATTCTTTTGAGCTTCTGACTCCACTCATGGGTTTTCTCTACAGTGGGAGCGGTGGCAGAAGAGAGATTTGATGCATGTCTGTCACCCCCGTAGTACCTTAGGATTGACACAGGCGCCTCTCGACTGGCACAACAGAACAAGCTCTTGAGCAAACCGGTTTCTTCCCCTGGCTCAATCCTACGCCATGGCAACATTTCTACCTGAAATTGATGGCGACAATCGACATCCGAGCCACCTTCGGTCGCGTTCAGGAAGCTATGTCGACCACATAGAAGAGAAGACAAGATGGGACCGGAGAAGCCGAGAGAGAGAGATGAAACGTTACCATAACAGCCGCCATGGTACAGCCTCAGATCCAAGGTTTTCAAATCAGCCCGCACCCGATCGGCTCGGCGTTCCTGTATTCGAGACAACAGGAAGAGCTCGGTCGAGTTCAGATGCTAGCAGGAGGCCCAGAGAACCAGAGCGAAGGTACAACACACAGGAGGTGCGACCTAGTATCGCACCGGTCGACAGGTATGATTTGACCAGCGAGCCAATCTTACCCAGTCAGTCACCTGCTCAATACGAGCGAAGATTGCAACACCGGAAAAAGCCAAGCATCAAGGTGGAAATCCACCAAGATCATCCTCCTTCGCCGATGAGTGGCACAACCCTTGCGCTAAAGAGGAGCCCAAGCGCCAGCTCAAGATTACCTACTGCACAACCTCAGCTTCAATACCAATATGCGACAATTCAAAACAAGCTCCACCAAATCAGCAGCACCTGTGCGCCATACATCGATGTCGAAGCAGCGGAGCCTCAAGACCTCACTTTTGAGAAAATAGTTGAACAGACTCAAGCATTTGCTTTCGATTTGCGGGTGTGGGCTCATCTTGCAAATATTGAAGGCATGGCCAGGATCGACTCACGCAAAAGGGAGGTCGTGGACGCTGCATCGCGAAGCCTTGATCGTCTGCTGGATCAGGTAACGACCCTGGACGATGCTTGTTTTAGGGCTAAACCAAGGGATCTAAAGTTCAGAGCGCTTCCTGAAGTCGACGACGATAGCTTGTTCGAAGATGGAGATGACAACAGGTATGTGCCTGTAGGATGTGAAGACGATTGTGCTAACAAACGGTTCCAGCTGTGAATCAGACCCAACAGAGTCCCTTAGCTTCGTGGTCCATTCTAGCCTACACAGTATCGAGCTGCAAATCCAGAACCTCAAGCGGTTGAGCCGGACGCTGCAAGAGGCCACACCGGATGCGAAGAATGAGGTCACGGCGGTCGCGGGGCTCGTAGCGGACACGGTAAAGTGTTTTGGTTCGCAGGAAGCGTTGAGTCGCTATTCGATGAATGAACAGATTTCTGAGAGGAAGGGATTGGAGGAAGGACGGCACGCGTACTGGCGATAGCCGGCTAGTGCTTTCTAGTTTCTTAATCCGTTTGGAGGGCCAGATAGCATGCGGGCAAGATACGAGGTTATACTTGACATGTGCTTCAAGGCGATTGTGGTTCCAGAGCTTGGTGCATTGATCTTGAAGCGAGGAATGCGGCATGTGTGAGGAGCGATGGGTCGGTCATGGCTGCCGCGACAGTCGCGTCATGCCCGGGCAAGCTAAGACGTTTAAGGTTAGAAGGCAGGACTAAGCGCACTGCTCCGGTCGCCGGCATGCTCGCGATCTCGACCCTTTGCAATACCAGCCATTGTCTTCAAACATTGTGCAGATGGCGCGGTGCCTCCCACAAGACACAGAGTGTCGCGCATGTCCGGTTCCGATCTCGAAGATTCAGCATATTGAGCGAGAGAAAGTATGTATTGGCTACACGAGTTCCAAGGAGGGCCTAACCCCCCGCCTTTCCGAAGACGTAAAAAGAGGAAACGAATATTTACAGCGCAGCATAAGAAAAGACTGCAGATTTCAAGCGACATGCCAGACGTCAAGAGGAATTGTGCTTCATCTCAACCGAGCCGGGCCCGCATGCTATCAAGTCTCTACGAGCACTTGGTAACACTAGGTACGTTGGAGCACTTGGCATAGGTCTTGCCACCAGTAACGTCGACACCGGTCCAGGTCCAGCCAGTGCAAGAGCCCTCGCCGCAAGTGACAACGACGTCGTAGCCACTGCTTGAAACGCTGCCAGTGACGTTGTCGAGTGTCAAGCCGGTGATGGGGACACCGTTGTCCGCGTCACCATGAAGGTCACCGCCATCGTAGTTCTGTTCGATAAGAACGCCGTATCTGGAACGAATTAGTATTAGATGACGATTAAAACCGGGAGACAGCGTACTTGGAAATATCAGACAGAGTAATGTCCTCGTAGGTAACCTTGTTGATCTTGCCGGTTGTGCCAGACTTGGCCTTGATGCGGACACCATTGACAGACTTGGTGACCTCGGAATTGGAGAAGGTGACCGTGTCGACAGTGTTGTCGTCACGACCACCAACCGAGCCAATGGATAGACCGTGTCCACCAGAGCAGAGGCCGTTCTTGAAGGTGATTTCCTAGCCGAGTTGTTAGCAGGTATGGACACCCCAATCCTGTGGCAATACGTACGGTACCCGAGTTGACAGCTACACAGTCATCCTGGTTGTAAACCTTGGCGCCATCAATGATGACGTTGTTGCTCTCGCCGATATCGAAACCATCTGTGTTGTGGCCCTGCTCGTCCTTGTCGCCGTCGGACGCATCAATGGTCATGTCTGTAACGGTAAGACCATCGCAGCCGTTAATGCTGACAACCTGGACAGGAGGGTTCTTGATGGTAATTCCGGTGATGGAGGAGTCGGTGAGAGCATGAGCGGAGAAGAACTTGGGCTTGGTCTTTCCACCGTTGCCACCCTCACCGTCCCACCAGCGAGCACCATCGCCATTAAGAACAGATCCCGCAGCGCCCTTGACAGTAATCTTCTTTCCGCGAATGTCAAGAAGAGGGCCCGCCCACTCCGAGTAACCCCAAGTGGTGGTGCCCTCGAAGATGACAGTGGTGCCATCAGCCAGCTTAGAGAGGTCCAACGTTGTGCCAGAAGGGACAGCAACGTTGGAAAGGACCATGGTAGCACATGAGGACTGTGACTTGGAAGCCTCAGCAGCTCCGCTGGAGCCTGAAAAGGTGCAGCTGGAGACACGCTTCACGACCTCGGGCTTGGGTGCAGGAGTGATGGCCGGGGCCGGAGCTGCAACAGCAGACGCCGCCAGGGACGTCAAGAAGATACCAAGAGTTAAGGCAACCATTGTGAAAGATGTTTGATATTGAAGAAAAGCTTAAAAGAGTGGGTGAAATGCTTGGTCGCTTGGCCTATATGCTTGGTACGCCACACATATATATACATTTCTAGCAATGATATACACACACGTCAATGACTTAGCCATCAGCTTCCTACTGGTGTATCGGTGGTAGAGCTGACGTGCCCATCATTTCCCGAGTCGAGTTTCTCCATATTGAAAGATGAAGGACTGTTTCGAAGTCCTCCAATAAGTGGAGAGCATCGAAACGAGTTGAGAGAGACGTGATCGCTCGAAGCAACACTTGCTCAGTGCGTGTGTGTCGCCAGGGGACTTTCGTTTCAGGAAAATATCCTCCAATAGGTGAACCCACTAAAAATCCACCTGTGGACATGTCCAGACCTGTCGTCCAAAGGCACGCTCGTTGCCGTGTCAATGCGTTGCTAGAGCCGCGTGACAAGCATCGGGAAATACGGAAACTAAAATGCTTGACTCTGCCGTAGCCCACTTCAGGGGAGAACCATGAGAAAACTCTCTGCGATGGATGAGGTAGCGCACAAAAACGGCTAGCCCGTCTACCGGATACTGATTACGCACCTGCGTTATTCCCGGCGATTCACGAGTCGCTCGTGCTTTCCTTCCCGTCTCTGTGGCTGCGTGTCGAAGGCCAGCAAAGGACACAGAACAGGCGCTGCTGAACTCTTCCATGACGCGCATCGGAATTGTGCCTTCCTGTTGGGGCAAACCTTCCGCGTGTGCACCTGGGCAAGCTCCCTTTACAGGCACCTCGGCATTTTCGGGCAGATGATGTCCCCTCTTCTCCGCAAAACGCCACATCTGGGGTCTTAGTACCTTGCATATATTACCCCACGGCCTCGCTTGCAGTAGTTCTTCCATGGCGAACATTATACCGTCAATGATATCGTTGCGTGAAGCCCAGGCCCGGAGCATGGTCTTTGACCGCGGTAAAAATTTACGGGTTAATTACATGCGAGCTTTGAGGCTGGGTGCTTGAGCAAAAGTCGCGTCGCGTCCAGTGTTGGACCTTGTCTGGTTACACAGGAAGTCGAGATGAGGTTCTTCCATCTTTTTGCTGTCGCGATCTCGCTATTCTTTGGCGTGTTGGCTACCGACAATGGCCTTCAAACGGACGTCGAATGGGATAATGGGTCGCTCATGGTTAATGGCAAGCGCGTAATGATTATGAGTGGAGAATTCCGTACGTTGATGAGATGGAATGCACAGATCCTACACGAAAGATATGCTAACCCTTGCGTGTGTGCTTTTCAGACTACGCTCGTCTCCCTGTTCCAGAACTATGGCTCGACGTGTTCCAGAAGTTCAAGGCCAATGGCATGAACGCTGTCTCAATCTACTTCTTCTGGTCATACCATTCAGCGTCGAAAGGCGTGTACGATTTCGCGACGCCTGGAAAGGACATTCAGCGCCTGTTTGACATGGCCAAAGAAGCCGGCCTTTACGTGATTGCACGGCCAGGGCCGTACTGCAACGCCGAGACCAACGGTGGTGGCTTCGCACTTTGGACCAGCGACGGGAGTGGTGGCAAGTACCGCACATCAGATGAGACATATCGGCAAGCATGGTCGGAATGGATTGCTGAAGTTGGCACAATCATTGCGCAGAACCAGATCACCAACGGTGGACCAGTCATCCTAGCCCAAGTCGAAAACGAACTCCAGCAAACTCGCTACGAAGCCGACAACACGTTGGTCATCTACATGGAGCAACTGAAGACCGCCTTCAAAGACGCAGGCATCATCGTACCTTTGTCACACAACGAGAAGGGCTTTAGATCGAAGAGTTGGTCCACTGATTACAACAATGTCGGTGGTGCGATCAACGTTTACGGTCTGGACAGCTACCCCGGTGGCATGAGCTGCACGAATCTCGATACTGGATTCAACTTGCCGAGGACCTACTACCAGTGGTTCCAGGAGGTCTCCCCCACTCAACCTGAATATCTCCCCGAGTTTGAAGTAAGTTGAACAAACGAAATATACACGAGACACACACTAATTTTCTGTTTTCACTTCTCTAGGGAGGATGGTTCCAGCCATGGGGTGGTTACTTCTTCGATCAGTGCTTAGCTGAACAGAGCCCTGAATTCGCGGATGTCTTCTACAAAGGACTGATTGGACAACGAGCTAGTCTTTTGAACCTGTACATGGCGTACGGAGGTACAAACTGGGGACATAGGTTAGTTGGGACTGCACGAAACGCATTTGAGACATACACTGACTTCGTACCTCTACCTTTACAGTGCCGCTCCCGTACGTAACTGCCATTTGCGAACTACATGTGAGACATATACTGACTTTGTACTCCTGTATCTAGGTAGTGTACACCTCCTACGACTACGACGCACCACTACGCGAGACCCGAGAGGTACGCGACAAATTCAAGCAGTACAAGCTTCTCGCCCTCTTCACTCGTGTTAGCAAGGGTCTTCATAACACCTTTATGGAAAACAACGGCACCGCAAATGCAGTCGACAGTTCAGCTATCTGGACCTGGCAACTCAAGAACCGCGATACAGAGAGCAGATTCTATCTCGCCGAAAACAACAACACACGCACCCGTGCCGTGACTGACTTTTCGATGACGGTCAAGACATCTGAAGGCGATGTCAAGATTTCGAGCTTACAGCTTGCTGGTCGACAAAGTCGATGGGTGGTCACAGATTACTCTGTGGGTAAAGAGACACTACTTTACTCGTCGGCTGAGATCGCGACCTATGGCTTGTTCGATCGACCTGTCATCGTCTTCTACACACGCGAAGGACAGACGGGAGAATTCGCGTTCAAATCGCAGAACAACCTGACCTTCAAAACGTACGGCGTAGAGTCGGACATTGCAAGCGCGCCAGCGAATAGCACATACTCAAGCTTCTCTTACACCCAGAGCAAGGGTGCAACGGTGGTCGAGTTCTCAAACGGCGTGCTTGCTTACCTGCTCGATATACCAACTGCCTATACCTTTTTTGCGCCACCAACGACTGAAGATCCCAACGTCACTCCCGAGCACCAGATCTTTGTGCAAGGACCATATCTGGTTCGCTCGGCTAGCATATCGGGCGACAAAGTTTCTGTTGTTGGCGACAATGCGAATGCGACGACCATTGAGGTATACGCTGGCTCTGGTGTGAATACCATATCCTGGAATGGAAAGGAGCTCGCTACAACAAAGACGCCCTACGGCTCCCTGACTGCCGCAATCAATGGTACCAAGGACCGCAAAATCACTCTTCCGGAGCTTTCCAACTTCAAAGCGGCTGGATCTTCGCCCGAGATAGAACCCTCATACGACGACAGCAATTGGGTAGTCGCCAACAAGAGCACCACGTTAAGCCCTGTGAAGCCCCTCACTCTTCCTGTACTCTTCAGCAGCGACTACAAGTACTATACTGGGGCCAAGATCTACCGCGGGTACTTCTCAGGCAAATCTGCAACATCTCTCAATATCACAGTTCAGGGTGGTGTGGCTGCAGGTAAGACGGGCCCTTGTACGGATTGCATGTGAGACTCATACTGACGTTTACATGATCACATTAGGATGGAACGCATGGTTGAACGGCAAGTCGATTGGCTACCATCCCGGTAACGCGTCGCAGACTTCGACGACAGCATTGCTGTCTTTCAAGAACATCACATTGAAGGACGAAGGCAATGTGTTGACAGTAGCGACGGACTATACCGGCCACGACCAGACGTCCACAGGCCCAGCAGGCGCAGAGAACCCTCGTGGTATACTCGGTGCACAGCTCCTCAGCGGCAACAACACCAAGCTATCCTTTGACCAATGGAAGATACAAGGTAACGCGGGCGGAGAGCGTAACATCGACCCTGTTAGTAACTGTCCTTTACGAACACGCATGTGAAACATATACTGACCTGGTACAACGATGTTTAGGTTCGCGGCCCCATGAACGAAGGCGGTCTCTACGGTGAACGTCTTGGATGGCATCTTCCCGGTTTCGATACCTCCTCCTGGGAAGATGCTAGCCCCACCACTGACGGCGTCCAAGGCGCCGCCATCGGCTGGTTCACAACGACCTTTTCTCTTTCTGTTGATTCCGACCTCGACGTCCCTCTCGGCATTGAAGTCGGTGCACCGAAAGGTACCGTTGCCCGGATGCTGCTTTTCATGAACGGGTATCAGTATGGCAAATACGTTCCGCACATTGGACCGCAGGTATGTCATGGCTGTACGGAATGCATGTGAGACATAGACTGACCTTGCTTTATAGACTCGTTTCCCTATTCCTCCTGGTATTCTCAACACGAATGGCGAGAACGTTTTGAGTGTGGTGATGTGGGCGCAGACCGAGGCTGGTGCGAAGTTGGATACGCTGAAGTTGATTGAGTATGCTAGATATGAGAGTGGCTTCGCGTTTGCGAACATTGATGGAAAGGCGTTGCAGAGTGGGTGGGAGGATAGGAGTCAGTATGCGTAGACTTTGGCAGGCGCCTTATTTTGTAGCACATGATCTAGTCTATCGCTATCAATCCATCCTGCCAATTTCACTCAATACTCCCACCCATCATCGCCACTGTCTTCAAAGTCTAGCACCATGTCGACCCAATTTCCTCCACCGTACTGGCATTTGCTCGGACCAATCTTCTTGAATCCCGCCTTTTCGTAGAACTGTATATATCGGTCTCTGCAGATGAGCGCTATCCTCGTTGCGACACCTGAGTCTTTGATTCTCTGTATGTAGCTCTGCAGTAATATCGAGCCGAGCCCTTTGCGTGCAAAGTTCGGATGCACACATAGCGAATGCAGGCATACCGTCTGACCGTCTTCGTTATGCCCTATTTTTGGCGTAAGCTGGTAGTTGGTCTTCCAGTCCTTGGGGTAGTCCATGGCGTCATCAGTGACAACAGGTGAGTTCGCTTTGGTTGAGATGATGTGACCGATGATCACACGCTTCCGGTCTGTGTCGGTCGAGTCCAATGAGGGGAACGAATGCAGTTTGATGGTCTCGCCTAGTGGTCCTGATGTGGTGGGGTAGGCGGAAGAGAAGAGGCCGCTGCAGAGTTCACCGCAGGTTCGCAGGCGATATTCGAGCTGCGATTGGTCAGCGCCAGACCTGGAAACGTTTGTATCACGGTTGGCTTGCAAGCTCAGAGTCTATTGGACCAAGTCTGGAGAGGGAAGGGGCGTAGCACGCAAACGGCCGAAATAGGAAAGAGCGACCGGCCAGCGCACGACAAGACAAACTCAATTGACGCCATTGATGGAAGCAAGAAGGAGATATGAATTTTGGTGCAGCATTGGATGGAGATCAAGGCAGACGAAAAGCATGCAGACGAGACGACTGGAGTAACCTGGTCATGGAGAAGAGCGCATGAGGCAAGGACTGACGGAGCCCAACGGTGGTACTGAAACAAGAGATGCAGGCACCGAATGTGATACCAGGGAAACAGGAAAGACAGCAAAATGTCGTTCTCACCTTCTCGCGCGACGCGGCTTCCACCGGATCAAAGGCGGCATGCTCAAGCCAGTCGCAGTCATCAAGGTCGTCGATGTTCAGCAGAGAAGCATATGGACGAACTCCCATCTGCTTCAGTCTCTCTTCCTGGGCGATGTTGGAGCTGCGATGGGGCACCAGACTGCCGGCAGATTGCTCGACGGGTTCCGGGCTGGAGACGGTCTCGGGTTCTCTTGATAGTTGGGGCATGGCATCCAGCGTCTTCTTGTCGGCTAGCAAGTCTCGTGGCATGTTGGCGGTGGGTGGCGCCAGGCGTCGTGGGCTGGCGATGGGGAGGGTACGGCAGCGAGGCAGGTGGATGCAGCCGCAGAAAGCCGGATTGCCGTGGTGAGTTTGTGGGTTCGTGGTTCCTGGCAGAGTCACGAGACTCTGCGGCCTCAGCCCCGCCTTTACTAGCGGTTCGCTTCGCTTCGCGCAGCCGTTGCAGATCGTTCCGGGTTAGCTGGGGACGGGAGCTGACTCGGGGAGCTGGCGGGGGGGCATGTCTCGCAGGTGTTCTTGTCGTGGTCGTGGTCGTGGATCATGTACTCATCCCAGACGTGACCGTGACCGTGACCGTGACCGTGTTGCTCAAACGCGGCAGCAAAGTCGTGTTGGCGGCATCTGCCCAACGGCCGTCGCTCGTCTCGTGCATGCCCTGACTAGCAACGGGGCAGGCACTGATTTACGGATGACGTGCAGTAGGATGAGGACGGGTGCAGCGGCCAGATGATTCTCCTGCATGCTGCGTTGGGCCGACGTCGAAGCATGGCAGACGCTGTGCTAGCTTGGGCCTACACGGCCAACGTCGTGGTTCCGTATACTCGCCGACGACTACGCTCACGCCCACGCCCTCGACTGCGCCTGCGCGCTGATTCATCCGACGCTGGGATCGCGGCTCCACGACATTCCAGTCCCTTCCAGCCCAGGCAACGACCGCGTTCCCAAGGTTGCGACAAAAACACCACCCGGCCCAGTGTCTCGTTCCCTATAAGCTCCCGCCCGGCCCACGCCAACCTCAACCACCCCCCCGCGTGTCACACCCTTTGGCCTCATCCAGACGTGCCCGCATACGCCCCAACGCGCTCCGCTCCACCATGTGAGTTTCTACCGAAACCGTTGCTGTGCCACCACCACATGTGCCCCCCCAAAGCACGCTGCTAACCCGCCGCTGCCAGGCCTCGCGTCACCATATCCATCACCGCGCCCGGCACACCGGCCGACACGGACCTGCTGACGCTCGAACTGCCGCCCGGCAGCACCGTCAAGGACCTCAAGGGCTTCATCGAGGCCGACACCAACCTGCCCGCGGCGTCACAGAGCCTCTACCTGAACGGCCAGCCGGTAGCCATAGACACGCAGACGCTCGAGGATGCCGGCGTACGGGATGGCGAGATGCTGGCCGTCGTCATGCGCCCCGCACCCCGACAGAACAGGAACGTCCAGCACCCGGGCAGGCCCGCCCAACCCGATCCAGAGGGCGTGCGACAGCTCGTCCTCAACGACCCCCAGCAGATGAACAAGTTGCGTCAGGGCGACCCGGAGCTCGCCGCCGCCGTCAACGACCCCACCCGCTGGAGAGATACATATGCCATGAGGCAACGACAGGCCGAGGAGTCGGAGCGCGAGCGCCAGAACCAGATCGCCCTGCTCAACGAGGACCCCTTCAACGTCGAGGCGCAACGGAAGATAGAAGACATCATTCGCCAGGACCGTGTGGTGGAGAATTTGCAAAAGGCATACGACGAGAACCCCGAAGGTACAAACATAAACACAAGTCCGACTCTGTTGAGCCCTCGCTAACCTCGCACAGTATTCACTCGCGTGCACATGCTCTACGTCAATACCGAGGTCAACGGCGTGCCCGTCAAGGCCTTTGTCGACTCTGGCGCCCAGGCCACAATCATGTCTCCCGACTGCGCAGAGCGATGTGGTATCATGCGGCTCATGGACGTCCGATACGCCGGCATGGCGCGTGGTGTCGGTACAGCGCGCATTCTGGGCCGTGTCCATCACGCCGAGATCAAGATTGGTGGCGCAGTCATGCCCTGCGCTTTCACAGTCATGGAAGGCAAGGACGTTGATCTACTATTTGGTCTGGATATGCTCAAGCGCTACCGTGCCAAGATTGATCTCGAGAAGAACGCACTGTGCTTTGCAGGTCAGGAAGTGCCCTTTTTGCACGAGTCGGAAATTCCCAGGAGCTTCGAGGAGGCCGAGTTGAATGAGCCGACCGTGGCTGGTCCCAATGGAGAGGAGATTGGTGCAAAGACGGGTGCTGTACGACCAAAAGGCAGCGCTGCAGCTGGTTCCTCAAATACAGGCGCCTCATCGTCGTCGTCTCAGCCCGCACAGCCGCAGGCCCAACCCACAGCATCCAAGGCACCCGCACCGTCTGCACCTAGCAGCAACTTCCCCCGCGAGCACGTGCAGCAACTCACCGGCATGTTTGGCTGCTCAGAACAAGAAGCCATACAGGCCCTGGAGATGTTTGGAGGCAATGTCGAACACGCTGCAAGCTTTCTCATCGGTTAGCGAATGCAGGGACATCAGGATATTCCCGGTATCTATACACGGCGCTTGCCTGCCTTTGCCTACGACTCGCTTGACATGGTGTTTGCCATTTCAAAAGACGTGGATGATTCAAATAATTCTTTACATGAGGAGATGAGGAAACGAGCTCACGACATGGCATCGGATAGCATGGATGCATGTATTATCATTGATCGGAAATAGAAGCTGAAGAGTGTCCTATGCATAAACACATCTTCACGAAGATCAGATAGATCAATTGACGAAAGGCTTTCAACGCCACCTGCGCGCTTCTTGTTGTGATAGTATACTCGCAGGCCCACCCAATCATACGCTCCGCTCATCTGATCTTGTACAGGCAAGGTTTCAACACCGCTCCGTCCTTTTCATCGCCCTCGCCCTCTCCCTCACCCGCACCGAGCCTCTTGCCCTTGAGCCCAAACTTCATACCCCCGCCCCTCTGCGCCACAGCTCCTGCTTTCTGGTCCTCTCTCGCATTCTTGCCCTTGCTCGGGTGTGCCGCCTTGACAAACTGCATCTTGACAAACATCTTGTTGCTCAAGTCAATCGCATCCCCTGGCCTCTCCGGCAGAGCATCAAGCACAAATCCCCGCTTCCTCAGCACCTCAATGAACGCGGAAACATCCGTTCCCTCTTTGCCCTCTTGTCCATCCACATTGACCGCAAGTTCGGCCTCGTCTTCCGAGTCGACAGGGCCTTCCTCGGATGGTTTATCCGCTTTTGCCTTCTTCGCCTTGGGCGGCTTCTTGTCCATGGTCTTCTTGAGCGAGCCAATAGAGTTTATGGGTACGCCGCCCTTCTTCTTATCTACGCGTCCAAATCTGGATTTGATCTCCGAAACCCACAGTTCGCCTTTCCAGCGAAGGATGCGGTATGCTTCGTCGATGAAGTCGAGCCAGTTTGTTCCCATCAGAGCGAGACAGAAGATGGCTACGTCGACGCTGTTGTCGGGAATGGGGAGGGCGGAGATGTCGGCTATGGTCACGAGGTCGGCAGAGGGACCCGTAGGTTTGGATAAATCGAACGAGTGGAATGTGAGGTTGAGGGACTTGAGGTGCGGCTGCAGGCGGTACGATAACGAAGCTGTTCCGCAGCCGAGATCGGCGATTGTGCTGTGGCCTTTGAGGTCTCTGGGCAGTGGTTTCGCGTCGCCTCGGGGAGGTGTTATGCCTGTAGGCTCCTCTTCTTCAAAGCCTGGGCCCCTGCGGACTCCGTTCTTTGCTGGTCCTCTTCTGTCCTTCCGCACGTCCTTGTTCCGCAATTTGCCTCTGACGAGTATGCTGTTCACGTACCCGTCTACAGGGTTCGATGGCCATACCTCAACCTGCTGCGCAAATCCGCGGTGGTAGTCCTCGAACATGGATGGGTCTTCTTTGAAGAGAGACGCGCTGTCGGCGGAGGGCTTCGTGTAGAGGGCTTCGTTCAGGTGACGGAATCGCGCACTAGCTAGCTTGCTGCGCATAGATCGCTGGAGGTGTGTGAGGCCCTTGGGTTCGGGAAGGAGGTTCTCCAAGACTGAAGTTTCAGCGGCAGGCTTCGCGTCGGCAGCATTCGCGGCGAGCAGTTTGTCGGCTTTGGACTCCTTCCTGCGCTTCTTCTTCTCGCGTTTTGACTCGCTCTCAGCCATTGAGGGCTTCTCTTCAGCAGACACAGTAGCATCTGATTTGATCTTTGAAGTTCCGGCTACCGTCGTAGCCTCTGCCTCTACTCCCTTTTCGCCATCACCATCCACTGCCTTGTCCTTGTTGCCTCCAGCTTTTCCTCGCTTCCTCTTCTTCCCACGCTTTTCTTGCGCAGCCTCATCTGTCGCTTCTACGCCATCCGCCTCTGGCTTCTTAGTCTTCTCCACTTGCGTTCCTTTTCCATTGGCTATGCTGTCCCATTGTTCTGCCAGGTTATCCGCATTGACCTGCTGCTCCTCGCGCTTCTCTTTCCTCTTCTGCGCCTTCTTCCCAGGTTTCGTGGAATCTTTCTGGTTAGGTGCCTCGACCTGAGTCTTTACCTGTACTGCAACGTTCCACCCGGGAACAGCGAACATGGTGCCGAGCGAGTAGAGCCGGGTATGGGATGGTGACGTGAGACGTGAGACTTGGAAGGCGCGCGCAGCAAAGTTCCTGGCTCGAAAATTTGGGCGGCGGAAGGTTTTGCCGACATGTGGGGCTTTCGCGCGGAGTTCGCCAACTCCACCTCGCTGGACCAGACTCGACGAGTTCTCTTGGCACCCACCCGGCGGTGCTCACAAAGTAAGAAATCCCACTGTGGACCCCTTCACCGGGCCGATTGCTTTGCTTCCAAGTCAACCACGATAGGCATCTAGCTATTCATCATCCAATTGGTCCACTCTTACAGGTCAAGTTTGTGTCTCGTCCTGAACCAAAACACTGTACAAGCACGATGCTGTCTCGCCTTTCCGTCATAGGTAGTCATTTGCAGCAGACCTAAAGTACCTTGATAACCACACTGTAGGCATATCATGGCAATACTGTATATTACCCAGGTTTCAACCCTAAAACCTTCTCGGTCCTTTCCACTGTATCAACTTTGCAGAGCTTACTAAACGCCGAGCGCCAGTCACTAATCATCACCATCGCCATGTCTACACTGGGCGATATGCAGAAGCAGATATTCCAGCTTGTGGAAGAGGGGAGAAGAAAAGGCTACAAGATCGCGGACGTCATCCCAGAGAATGTGCAGAATCACTTCTCAAAAATGAGTGAGCTGAACGCAGCACGCCAATACATTCAGGAGATTCAGGCTCATGAGCAGGATCTACAGACCGACAACAATTTCCTGCGAGCCAAAATCAAGGAGAAAGAAACCGAGATCGACGACCAGCCAGCAGAATTCAAGGCTCTCAAGGTCGATCTCCAACAAGCGCAACGCCAGATCGACTACTACCGTGAGCTTTCCGAGGATGCCCAACGACGTGCGCAACGCTACCAGCGCGATCTATGTCTCGCTGTCAAAGACCAAGTTGCCTCCAATGAAGTCACTGCCAAACTAGAGCGTCTACAGAATGAGCTTGGCCAGCATGAGTCTACGATCCGGCAGCTACAAACAGAAAACGAACGCATGGCTGAGACATTCGCTGACCTCCGAGCACAAGACGCAGAAATGATAGCAACGAATGAAGCGCGTATTGCTAACATTCTGTCACACGCTTCTCAGATCGAGGACGAAAACGAACAATTCAACGAAACGTTCACCACGCTCATTGACAAGCTAGAGTTTGAGATATCATCCGCAGCCACTTCTGTTAATGATAAGGCCACTCTACTACGTAAGATGGAAATGCTGCACAACGCTATCTATAGCGAGGTAGCACCTCTACATCGCTTGTTCTCTCGTGCTCTCAAAGTGCTGCAAATCTACCAACTGCTTTTCCAATCGCTCTCTGATCCATACACTTCTGACATAGCCAGCTTGCCACTCGAACTGGATCCGCTTCTCGATAGTGCCATCCAGGACTTGTACGTTTACAACGAGGTGCACCGAACCATGTGCCAAGATTCGGGGCTTGCGGAAGAGCATATTCGCACACATCTCAATGGTATCTCGAAGAGCGCGAAAGATATACTACAAATCCTAACCTCAATCAAAGGGGATGTCGCAAACTTTTTAGCGCGTCTGAAGAAAGAGCCAGGTACATGGGCAGCTGTGAAGGCAAAATTTGGTCTATCTGGAAAGAAGAAGTTTGTAGGGAAAAGGTTTTCTATTCACTGAGGGGGTAGCAATGCTTGCTCAGTGTCCGTCTTTGTTCATTTACTCCTTTTGTAGACCTCTAATGCAATTCATCCGCATCAACTGTATGCGCAAAATTGCGACGAAATAGAGTGTCTTCCCTGGAATTGTCTACCACCCTCAATACTTCCTTGCGATTCGAGCCGTATCTGCAGACACAGTGCAAACAGAGTTTGTATATGTATTCCTTATTTTAATTGAAATTTCGATGCCTTCGTAAGATCGATGTATTGTGTAAACACCAGGGAAGTTCGGACACTCCTGAAGAGACCCAATTGACATGTGGTTGTACTATAGGGGTACCGCCCTTTCCAATACATGTGTGGTAGGTTGTGGCTGGCTCTCGGTGTGAAAAAAAAATGCGAAGAAAGCTCACGAATGTGAACGTATAACGTCCAGTAAACGATCTCTACATGAATCACACACAACGGCCTAACAGATCTATTAGTACCCTTCCATATTACTACCTAGACCTCGCTACTCTACGACAAGCCTCACCGCTGACATGTCGTCTTCACATGAACAGGATGCTGTGAAAACAGGTTCCAAAAGCACACCAATATGCACTGTCAATAATTCGGAGGCTGCTAAAGGTGCAGATCCAACTCATCATCAGGACAGCTCACTTGCCACAGATGTGGCGGATGACAGCGCAGATGAATACCAGCCGGACGACCATGAGGTCGAGGACGACCAAGAGGACGCATCGATGATGGATACACCGAAGATCACGCACACTGGTGCTTCCCACACCATGAACAACATGGATAAAGAAGCAAAACAGCGTCATTCTGACGAGCAGGTCGGCTTCATCATTATGACACGTGACAACAACCAGCCGGACGCATACGGTGCAACGTCAGAAACGCATGGCCCCCTCTCGTGGCCAACTGTCGCCAAAGCATACAACGAGAAGTATAAGCTGAGCGTCGGTCCAGCGGCGATGGAAAAGCGTGCACGGCAACATCGAAGTGCTTGGATGGAAAAGCATCCAACTTATCCAACCAGCATAGTATATACGAAGAAGTCCAAGCCATCGCAGGGTCGGCATTCAGCTATCCTAGTCGTCAAGCCGCATAATCATCGCGTGCAAGGTGGCACCGGAGACGAAGAGATTCGTAGTACGGGAGATGTTGGCGCCGACGAGTTGCAGACAGCTGCCGACCCGTTCGAAGATTACATCCCCGACCATCGTATCGGTGGATGGATGCCACCAGACGACATTCGTAATGAGACGGCGGACCTGGACACATACCTAGATCAACTGAGGTCAACACAAACCGAAGAAATAGTGATCAAGGTTGTTGATGCGCAGGATGTATCACTAGGGACTGTTACTGCTAACCGTGAAGACCTTGGAAGTTCGGCTGTGCTACAACGGTTGATGAATGGCAATGCTAGCATACAAGTGCAGCTTGATTGCTGTGACATTAGAGTCGTTCAATGGTACGTACGTTGTGTCTCATCAAAGGGGCTGGCTGAACTGCCGGCTGATCTCCCTCACGATAATGGCTCGCTCATACACCTGTACTGCTTCGCCGCTCAGCTCGAAGATGATTGGGTTCGTGAGCTGATATTAGCTCATTGGCGCCGTTTCGCTGAGTCGAACGCCAAAGTCAGTCTAGATGTCGAAGATCTCAACCTGTTCTTTAAGTGTACTTGCAGCGAGGATCCAGCGCGGAGATTTTGGGCTACCACCGTTCGTACTGCGGGATTGGCTGCTCAATTCGTTCAGATGGACGAGTGTAGTGTGGACTTGATCGCCGAGATCCAGGACATGGTGGCGAGAGCTCCCGTGTGAATAATGCCTCAAGAATAGTTAGTTGCCACAACGAGATCCGGGGCTCTTGATCACATGAGTATCCAGCGATCGATATAGCTCGGCGCCATGTAAATGACCTATTTGTCCAGAATCAATTAGTCTATTCCTTTGTGCTGTAGTTTCTTCTGAATCGTGTTGCTTCGTGGTCCACCTGCAATCTTTCCGCGGGTTGTACTGACTAGTATCTTTCTTGTGTAGAGCGGAATGGAGGGCGCGGGAAAGTCGTGAACAACTCCGAGATACAAGAGTAATCCTACGGCAGTCAATCCGGTGGAAGGCCAGGTCTAGCTCAGGTTGAACTAAAATTTCCTTTTGCTGAATCCTTTAAAGTTGGACTCGGGGAGTCTTGCTCGAATGGGGATGCATCCGGAACGAAGTCTAGAGAAATCACAAGACTTCAAGGACATGTTTTAAGCTCAAACGATCCCAGTGCAAACATCTAGTGCGCGACCGAGCCGGACCGGGTTACCGGTGCCCAGAAGATGTGTGACAGGTTTGCTTTACCTTGGCAGGTCAAAGATCATGCATCGCCTACCGCACGTTGCATTTCAGCCAAGCAGTCAAGGTCCCTTTCAAGGCGAACAATGGAGGCGTCGTGGAACCGTTAGCTTGAGGATATTTACTTGACTGAAGCTGGCACGGAGACGGCCACTCCGTAGCTCCTGTCCCCCTTTGTGTTAACCCCGCGGGAAGGTCACAGTAGCGCCGTCGCTTACGGCTGGGCATTCGAGGGATGGGGATTCCTCCGTTGCACCACAACATCCTCACCCCATCACTTGTCCATGACACGCCAACTTGGAAACACTTAGCTCTCATTAAGTTGATTCTACTTTTGACCCCGGACATGCGTCGAGGCGCTTAGAGCCGATTATCATGCAGGATGAAGCGTCAGCAACCTCTCAGCAAACGCCCCTAAGGTATGCTGTACGATGCGCTCGCGCCAATCCTTCGAGCTTATTCGCGGATAAAACTGCTACTATCACGATGGGCGCTATTTTCACCTGAGGCGGCCGCACGCCAGCGCTGGTTCCTCTATACAGCGTGACCATGCTGATAGTCTTGCGCAGAGATCGCCCAGCGCCTCTGTTCAAACTAGCGATCTACGTTCCAGCATGTGTTGGACGCTATCTGCTGATATTAAGGACTACCCTTCCGCTTCTAAAACCCAGGCGGGAGGCATACTCGGGAACAGGCGATCTTTTCTCAACGCTGATGCGCATCCACTGGGGCAGCCTTGCCGAGGACAGCAAAATAGATACCCTTGTTGAACCAGGATACATCCCGGTTTTCGGGGCCCCATCAAATCCCCCGCGTTTGCGGCGCCGCTATCTATCAGGAATGTGTTCGGTGTGGTGGAAGTGTCTTTGACTAGTGGCAGCTGCCATAGAGCGGTCAGAACACTTGACTACGGCCCACGATTCCGCAAGATTCAACTCTCGCTGTGACCATACTCCCCAAGCGTGTGGCGTCTGCACGTAAACGGGACGGTTGAGGCTTTCTTGAGGAGCTGGAGCCGCTTCCTAATCAGGCCCACGGACCAGAGCCCTCCGTAATCATTTAGCTCGGAAACGTGTTTCCAGAACTGTGATTTCGACGGCACGCCGCTAGGATGCAGCATTAGCCGGACATTGCGGGCCATAGCCCGGCACTCTGGCCACTGCAGGTCTACCCTTGTGCATTCCCGATTTTGTTTAATAACCCAGCTGCATCCCAGATGTGTTCTGCACAGTTCGCCTGGAGTATCTCCACCGCAGCAATGTCGGACATCAAGGAGTCTCATGTCACTACAACCTCAGAGCATGGCGTAAGGACCATCTTCAAGTCATGAAGCGTCGAGTTTACTTACACCCTAACAGGACCATAAAAGTGCCGTGGCTGATATCGTCATCATCTCTGGCTCTGAAGCCATAGCCGAGGCCAAGCTGAAGGAGCCTGTAGTTCGCTTCTCTTCTTCTGCTATGCTGCTCTACGTCTGTGCATTTGTTGGCTTCTTTTGCTCGACATGTAACGGTTTCGACGGATCCATGTTCAACTCCCTCCTCACCAACAACACGTTCAAGGAGTATTACAACGTCGAAAGCACGGGCGCGTGGGCTGGCATTGTCACTTCCATGTACCAGATTGGTGGAGTTGTCGCCCTTCCCTTCATTGGCCCTGCCTGCGATACCTGGGGCCGCAGAATTGGAATGATGATCGGTGGAGTCCTTGGTTGCATTGGAGTAATCATTCAGTCGACTGCTCCTGCGTCCAACCCCGTCGGCCAATGTAAGAGACGCCCATATGAGATGCTTACATTGAATACACGCTAACTTATCGCTCCAACATTTAGTCATGGGTGGTCGTTTCCTACTCGGCTTCGCGGTCCCAATCATGACAACAGCTGGTCCCCTTCACGTCATCGAGACTGCGCATCCAGCCCACCGAGGTGTCATTACTGGTCTTTACAACACTTTCTGGTTTGTGGGATCGCTTCTTGCAGCCGGTGTCACACGTGGATCCGCCAATCTTGCAGGCAACCAATCTTGGAGGATTCCTGTCTGGCTGCAGATGCTGTTCCCCGCCCTGCTCGTTGTACTTCCGCTTCTTCTTCCCGAGAGTCCTCGCTGGTGAGTAGCATGCTTCTCCCTATGTTTCGTGCATGAGAATGCATATTGACAGGATCTAGGTTGTACACCCGCGGTAAACACACCCAAGCCAAGAAGACTCTTGCCAAATACCATGGTTGTGGCAACGAGGACAGTATCTGGGTCTCCATGCAAATCCGCGAATACGAAGAGTACCTCAACATGGATGGAGGTGACAAGCGCTGGTGGGACTACGGCGCTCTTTTCAAGACACGCCCCGCGCGCTACCGTCTCGCGTGCAACTGTATCGTTGCTATCTTTGGTCAATGGGCAGGTAACGGGTATGTCAAGCTTCCAGATGCAGCGTCAGAAGAAACGAGGCTGACTATGATTCTTCTGTAAAACAGTGCTGTCGACTACTTCATCTCCGGTGTGCTTGAATCCGCAGGCGTCACAGATGAGATCAAGAAGATGAACATCAACCTGGGCAAGAGCTGTATGCAGCTTGCTTTCGTAAGTCAACTTACATGAAGATCACCAATTAGGGGTACTGATAGTTTGTACGCAGGCTGTTGTAGGCGCTCTCTGTGTCGACAAACTGGGTCGACGCCCTATGCTAATCGGCACTTTCTCGACTGTAACCGTTATCTGGGCCGGAGCTATCGGTGCGGTCTCTTACCAGAACAAGACGGACAGCATTTCTGCTGGTAACGCCTTCGTCGCACTGGTCTTCCTCTTCAATGCTGTCTTCGCTTTCGGTATCACGCCGCTCCAGGCTTTGTACCCCGTCGAGGTGCTCTCATTCGAGATGCGTGCTAAGGGCATGGCTTTCTCCAACTTGTCGCTTACAGCGGCCATGTTGATCAACCAGTTTGCCTACCCCATCGCTCTGGAGAAGATCGGCTGGAGGTTGTACATCGTCTTTGCCTGCTGGTGCCCGATACAGGCTTTCGTTGTCTGGCTCTTCATCCCCGAGACCAAGAACCGCACGCTCGAAGAAATCGACGACATTTTCAACGCGCCAAACCCGAGGAACGCATCGCTCGTCAAGAAGAAGGTCGCCACCGATGCGCAAGGAAACGTTCTCGAAGTCGAGAAGATCTAGGTCGGAAGTCATTCAGTTTGTCTGCGGACAATATGCATGTCACACCATTATGCAATACTGCAACTTCAACATAGTGGTAGTACTTATTCTCGCGATACCCTTCTCCCAAACTCATGCATCAACCACTGTCTGCACATGTGCTTTTTTCTCTGCCCTTGTTCGCATCGAGACACTCTGTTGTTATTCTCTAGGTTTATTTGCGTGCCTTGATTATACTGGTGATTATGACATTGAACCAAACTTGGAATTCTACTTTCAGACATCTGACCTTAACAAAATCCCAGATGATGAACGACTCTAACAAACATAAGTGCTCACGAATCTGTCACCGAGCAGCGCGTTTGACTGTACATTGATAGCACAGCCCTACGCACTTCATCTGTAGCTGCTTCTCCCTCTTCTTCATCGGAAGCTTTCAGCGCCCTCCACATTGCGTTCTTCGCCTCGTGCAGACGAGTTTCCATCTCCAGTATCATCTTTTCTAATGCGACCATTGGGCGCGTCAAGTTACCATTGTTCAGCCTACTAACAACGCCGATACTGGAGTAGATGCTGTCGACCAAACTGCCTCTTGAGGCCAGTTCATCAGAGAGACCATTCTCTCGTTGTGGGTACGACGAAGCGTAAAGAGTATCGATGATATAGTTGGCCGAATGAATGGGGTGGGATGTGTAGCAAGCATTTGGACCTGAAGCGTGATGATGATACCGCTTACAAAAGTCCTGTCGCGTAGTATCTGCATCGAGGTACCTTTTCTCTACGTGTGAGAAAGCGTATTGCACATCTCCCGATATCGCGGTAACCCATTCGCCACCTTCCGCCTCGCCTCCCAATGCGTAGATCATGTCCGCTACGAATCTCCAAACAGGCGTTTCCACAAAAAACTTGACGAAACGGGTCAAAGTTTCCGCATCAAAGTCTTCTGGTGCAATACTGGCGAAGGTATTGTCCACAGGCGGTAGTTGGCTCCCAACAAGAACTTGCTGGCCACCAACACCATCGCATCCTCTGGGGGACTTGCCTATGGCCGCGAATAAGGCCTTGTATCTAGCCTGCTGAGTGAATAAGTAGTGCATCCGGTCGATTACCATATCGATGATCCAGTACACTTCCATCCACTGAGCGAGGAGCAAAAGTTCAAGAAGGGCATCTACAGTCCAAGCAATCTTCTCCACATGGATGGCACCAAATCGGTCAAACACACCTGGGACTGGTGCCTTCGCTTTCCAAAGATAATGCGTAGGCAACTCAATGGCACGCTCAGGTGAAACGAGTTGGATGAAGATGTTTACTGTTCGTGGACCAGTGTGCTCTGGTAGATTGATGACGCCGCTCTCGGGACTTCTCAACGCTTTTCGGGAGTACGACGGTGAGATAAACTTCAGGATATCGGCGTCAATGTACTGTGGATCGTCTCTCATGAGAATTTCTTCATGCGGATCGAAGAAGTGGAATGTGACTGGCTTGTTGGTGCGGTGCTGTAGGTGGAACTTTGCACGGGTAGTGGGAGGTATGTAGTTGTCTTGAACCGTGGAAGGATTGAATGAGCCCGGGATTGGAGTATTGACTCTGGAATAAGAGGCTCGTTCACTAGGAGTCTCTTGTTCCAAACTATCGGCTGGCGTTGCAATAGTCTGCCATTGAGCGAGATTGGGTATATGCTCGTGGAACATGTTAGTATTATCCAGATTTGGCGGATACCATAGTCCCTGCTCTTGTGAATCGGTCTGATCGACACTCTCCTCCGAATCAGTCATCTCCACATCTTCGGATTCCTCTTCCGTTTCAGCTTCGGCCTCTGGAACAGGGTACACGCATACTCTAGCATACTCTGGATTGGTCTTCAAGAACGTCTTCCTCGCGACTCCACATCGCTTGCTCAACGTATTGTAAGCTAGTGGTTTCTTCAGCTCGTCCTCAAAACGCTTATTGAACTCTGCCGCGAGCACATGCCAATCCTGCGGTCCCGTCGCTCCTGGAATCAGATTGTCGCGGTGATGTAGGATCCAGAGATCTTGTTCGGATATCTGCTGGGGACGCCTAAGCCAGGGGCGTGTTTGCAAAAGGGAAGCCGTATTAGTGGCTGTGGTGTTCGTGTCGTTAGCCGCGCCGGGATGAGAGAGAGCAGGTGTGCGTGGCTTTTTTGTCGCTATTGGTCGTATCATTCTAGGACGCTTCATGGTCGCAGAGGTGGTGTTGTAGGTAGTCACAAATTCGGCGCCGTTCTCTAAATCCGTAGATTTACGCTTCTGTGTCAATTCAACTCTTTTCCCAATCTTGAGTCGTGTTAGGTTATAACCGTGGATTTAAACTGATCAGGGTAGACTATATATTGTAGGAGAAACTTTTGGGAGAAAGTTCCAGTGTTTTAAGATTCAAGTGGAAGAGCAAAGCGTTCCAAGGTTAGTTCGGAACGCGCATGTAGCTAAGTCAGAGAGAGGCGTACAAGGCCGTGGGAAACTGGCAAGTGGCGATTGCGATGGTTACGCCTGCGTGATTAGTGCAGTCTAGATGAGTAGAAGGTCTCACTGGGCGATGGTTGAAAGTGCACATGAGCAGTGATTCAAATTTCGTTGACACGAGCAAGTCGACAGAACATTCAATCACATTGCTCGGTTGCAGGCCATTACTCCATGACTGAGAAATCACAAAAGCTTCTCATCATACTTCACTTGTCATACTAGATAACGCGGCATTCAGCAAGACGAAGATGATAAACATCATCCATCCACTAGGACAACTGGGTATTCTTGTCGTTAGGGTCAGTCGCGCACTTTGCAACGAACCATACAGACGATATCATCACGGGAACGGAGAATGGTTCTTTGTGTTGATTGCTATTCGATACAAAAGCCAGCAAAGTCCGTATGATGCAAGTAAGGAGCGGAAAGTGTTCCAATCACTGCATAATCACTTTTCCCAATGACAATTTGTACCACTCAAATGCACAATGAAATCCTCTACGACTCCCAGAAGTCACCGGACAACCACCTGTTGAGCATCTCAAGCGAAGCCTCAGGCTGGTCGTAGGGGACCATGTGGCCACCAGCATGGAGCTTCAGGAAGGTGAAGTTGCCGCTAGACTTGACCTGACCAACGGTCTTGCCATCACCGTCAATCTTGAAGTCCTCCATCTCGGCCTTCTTGAAGCCCTTGGCACCAGGCCACTCAAGCGCCTCAGTCCAGGCCTTGTTGCCGAGCCAGTTGCAGATGTAGTCGGCATCACCAGCGTAGACGAGGACGGGGATCTTCTCAAGGATACCGGGAACGACGCGGTGGAAGGGCTTCATCCAGTCACCCTGGAGAAGGAAGTTACGGTTGATGTCGAAGTTGCAAGACTCGTAGTTGGAGACCTCAGCGCCGACGGCCTTCATGACCTCCTTCTTGTTGAGGTAGCCCTGTATCCAGTCAAGCTCGTCGTAGCAGAGAGAGTTGCTGCCACAAGGCTTGCGGATATCGTAGACGTTCTGGCCAGTGCGTTGGTAAGGACCGATCATGGCGTTGTTGCAGTAGATGGATGCGGGCACGCAAGACCAGACGGACTCTGAGTTGTAGCAGTTCTCGATGAGGCTGGCGCAACGAGGGTAGGCGTTGTCCATGGACTGGCACTGAGACTCATCGAGGACAGCGGGCCAGCCACCCTCACCGCAGGCCATGGGACGGTAGTACTCGTACTGAGTAAGGCCATCGGTCAGACCGTTGCCGATGAGGACGGACTGGAGGTTGATGTTGCGGTTCTTGTGGGACAGAATCTCAGAGGCGAAGACGGGGATATAGTGTCCGGCGTAAGACTCTCCAGAGATGTGGAAGCTCTGGTGCGAGTACTCGGGGAACTGCTTGAAGAAGAGGGTAAGCAGGGCGTAGATGTCTTTGCCAGCAGCGACAGTGTTGCTGACTGAGCCGCTCGAATAGGAGTATCCGACGTTGACGGGCTGGTCGAGGAAGATGACGGAAGCGTTGGCGTTCCACGAGTAGGGGTTGTGCTTGACCTTCTGGTCCTTGGTGATGGACGCCGGGCCGAGCTCCATGAAGAGGCCGGTCAGCGAAGAGCAGCCGGGTCCGCCGTTGAGCCAGAGCACAACGGGGTCGTTCTTGGGGTCGTTTCGCGACTCGAAGAACCCTGGGGCGTGTGTTAGATACGGGTGAGTGTCTGCTGGCCATGGGGGTACTCACAGTAGAAGAGGTGCTTATCCTCGTCGTCGTCGTCGAGGTATCCAGAGTACTGCTTGACCTTGTCGACGCCGAGCACGCTGGGGTCGACCTTCTTGGCCCTCAAGCTGTACTGCTCGAGCTGGCCGTCGATCTCGCGCTGCTTCTCGCCGTTCTCGTTCTCGACCCAGACGCTCTGGACGTCGGCGCCCTTGACGATGTGGTCCCATTCGCTGTCGGGCTTGCGCGTGTGGGGCTTGGGCTGGGAGAAGAAAGCAGCCTTCTCGAAGCTCTCAGGGAACATCATGGCGACTTCGTCCCAGACGGCGCGAGCCTCGCCCGTGAGTGACTTGAGGCTCTCCTCGAGGTTCTGGAGCGGCTTGGTCCATGACGATGTCGACTCCTTGAGCTCGCTGAAGGAATCAGGGAACTTGAGAATCTGCTGCTGCTGCTGCTGGGGCGCAATAGCGGCCGAAGCGGCTCCAACGAGGAGCGCCGATGCGGCGACCTTCATGATGGCGGTGCTAAGCTTCCGGAGCTGTAGCGGTGGATAAGTGAAAGAGCAGATGGAAGACGGGCACCTCTACAAGTGAATGAAGAAGCACGCGATGATGGATGGGCAGGAAGAGGGATGGATGGAGAAGGAGAGATGGGGCGGGTCTAGTTAAGTCGAGCTATGGGTAGCTCTTGCGGAGGAGGCGCGGCTTGTCCAGGCAACGGAGCATGACGCATCCCAACAGCTTATCAGAGTGGCTGGACAGCCCGTCCGAGCTCCAGCATCACATGGGCTTAGCGTTTCACGATAGGGTTGATCGGCGCGTCTGGCAGGACACGCGACGGCCACGGCCAGCTATCATAGACATCATGACGCCGGCAGCCTCACCCCAGCCGCCTTGAGATGGAAGCCGTGGCGAGTTTCCTGCTTCCGAGCTGTCTGGTCTGGGAGCGGCGGGAAGCTAGAGCCGGACCTGCATGCTCCACATCCGGCCTAGCGCTGTTCTCACTCATAGTGAGTGCACCTACGCATGTCATCGCGCAGACCCCACCAAAATGTCATGCAACTTTTACAACTTGCGCCCGACATCTGCACTCCAACCACGATTACACCCATACCAACACCCGTAGTCGTTCACGATGCCCGTCGGAATCAACCAGCCGTCTAACCAAATCAAGCTCACCAATGTCTCGCTGGTGCGCATGAAGAAGGGTGCGCAGACCCCGCTAGACCCTTCATGGCTTGTGAAAACTAACACTCGAAAGGCAAGAAGCGCTTCGAAATCGCATGCTACAAGAACAAGGTCCTCGAATGGCGCAACAAGATCGAGAAGGATCTGTCCAACGTCCTGCAAATTGAAAACGTCTTTCTCAACGTATCCAAAGGCCAAGTCGCACCCAAAGCCGATCTCGAAAAGGCCTTCCCAAAAAAGTCGCTCGAAGATATCATCATCGACATACTAGATCATGGCGAGCTGCAGGTGGGGGAGAAGGAGCGCAACGCCGAGTTGGAGAGAACAAAGAATGAGGTCATCGATATCGTGGCGGGGAAACTTGTGGATCCCAAAACAAAGCGTGTCTATACCACGGGCATGATCGAAAAGGCTCTCGACCAGTTGAGCTCGGCAGCGGCGACGCAGCAAGGAGACAAGAGTGAAAGCAAGGAGGATGGCGAGGACAAGGGCAAAGCAAAAGAACTGCCCAAGTGGTCGGGCATCGTCACAAACAAGTCGGCCAAGTCGCAGGCGCTGTTCGCTATGAAGGCGCTTATAGCCCACCAACCCATACCCGTCGCCCGTATGCAGATGAAGCTGCGCATTACCTGCCCGACGTCCGTTCTCAAGCAAGCCATAAAGACCGCACCCAAGGCGCAAGCAGGCACAGACGACAAGGGAACTACCGGCACTGTCAAGGATGCGATATTGGGATTCATGGAGAACGTTGAGAGCCAAGACACAATAGGCGCCGAGTGGGAAGCTGTCGGTCTTGTCGAGCCTGGAGCCTTCAAGGGTTTGAACGAGCTCATCGAGGGCCAGACAAAAGGAAGGGGTAACGTCGAGGTCCTTGAGATGGCTGTCGGTGCCGACGACTGAGTGGTGACACGTCTTACAAGCACGCATCGTCCAGGGCGCTCGCCCTCGCATGCCGCAGCGATATGACAGAGACTACCTTTCACAGGCCAGTTCCCTGTGCCTCTTGAAGATGAAGCACTTGCTTTATCAATAGGCAAGGAACAAGGCAAGCATGGTCTTTACGCACATGTCCGCCACCCCACAAAAGACCGCTTCTGGGCCAGTTCCACCAAGCTCGCCCTGATGGACCTGCATACTGCCACCTACCACGGCGTCCGTGGCCTGGAGAACTGCGGATTCATAGCTAGTCATCACTCTAGAACGTACCCTGGTAGACGCGTACAGTGAAGCGAGCGCGTAATCAGCTGCCTGTATTCACAATGCACAACAATCCTGCCCCGTTCAAACTATATGCATAGTCGTCAGCCTCACATGAAGCACCACGACTTCTCTCTCTATTCGTTTTGGCATGTTACCACTATAAATCATCCACCAATGCAGTGCTATCTGCGACAGTCCTGATGCATTACCGCAGAGCCACTCACTGCGGGACAGCTGTTTCCGACGTGCATAGCCTTGCATCCTCCCGCATGTAAGAAACGTGGGGTGGTCAAGATTGAGCTCTGGACGATATGGGTTCGGAGTCCCGAGCTCAGATGCTTAGGGATCTTTTTGTAACTGCGGGAAGCGATAGTAATCACAAATGCGTATACGCAGTGGTCAGACAGGTTGGCTTTGTGGATGCGCAACAGAGTTTCATTCATTGGCAGTAGTTTACACATGTTTGCTGATCGTAAGTCGTGAAAAGGGGTCGTCAAGTTGTGCTTTCTCGTTGTATGCGTCAATTGTCGTCGTGTGCTTCGTGTGCAGGAGTCCTGAGTCGTTATCGTTACTATGCGGATGCCGTACCTGAACCATGCTGTGAAACAAGAAACCCGCCAAAAAAGAAAGTCGACGAAAGAACAACAACAACAACAAAAAGACAGAGAGTGAAAAGGAAAACTTGCAACACCAGCTTATCGTTGAAGTCGTGCCGTCCCAGCTCAGGCGTGCATTCAGCTCGCTGAACGCATCTTTGTAGCGACCTTGCCAGTCACTGGCTCAATCCCACCACCGGCGATTGGGCACACGCCCATTGTCGCTCAATATCCCAAGTACATCCGCACTGCTCGTCTGTACTCCCCACACCCGCTCAATCGGATCCGCAATCGCCATCCAATCCAGACCCCTGACGTCGTACATGTCCAGTACTACGCGAACTAGCCACGGCGAGTACATTGGACAACTGGTGTCTTGGTAGAGGAACGGGGAGGTGGGTTCAACGATGACAGCATCATCCTCACGGCTGGTCTGCTGTGTGAACGATAGGGGGTGAGGACGGGGACGACGACGTCGCGACGAATGCGACGATGATGGTGGTGGGTTTGTGAAAAATTCCGTCTCGCTTCCAGCCGAGCTCGGAGAACTTGCCGCTGAAGAAGCGGGACTAGAGGCACCGGAGAAAATAGATTCATCGCTCATCTTGGTGTTTAGGGGGAGTAGCATTCGGACGGAGCGCATTGCTCCCTGTGCCGCAGCTTTGATGGCATCGTAGCTTGAGAGAGTGATGAGCGAGCCAGTGGACTTTGACAGTGGAGATTCTTCCGTAGGGGTAATACTGATACGCGATGACGGCGAGTCGAACGATTGTGATCGTATGCGCACTCTTGGGGAAGGAGTACGGGGTGGTGCTGTGAGTAGTGCCATGACGGAGTACTGACTGCGGTCGAATGGAAAAAAATTCCAGACGAAAGGAGAAACCACGAAAAAGAGGCCTTCTGCCGGCCTAACGAGTGTCGGCACCGTCAGTAAGGCTTATATCCACCGTAATCACCTCAGACATGCGGCCGTTTCGCTAGCCCTGCATGTCGAATATGCAGCCATGCCACGAATCCGGCGCCATACGAGAAAGTCAATTGTCTTCCGCGTTCCCTCCTTTGAGAAAAGGCGTAAACTGCGGGGAACACGGGATCACCAACGAACAGGAGACAATGATACCGCAGATGCCGACGATCGGGAGAGGTCGATTTGCTGCAGGATGCGTGGGACAGCGCACTCCACACTTGGCGCTTGATCTATCATTCAGATAGGTCACAAAGGACCGACACACTTAGTTGGGTATGTGAAAACTCAGGAGGTTATTTTTGCCCGCGACAGCCGCCACCGATCGCAACCTTAATCCGTGATTGTTGTTGTGTATGCTTGTGGGATCCAAGGGAACCAACCTAGACGCCTTTAGCGGACCGAGCCGATGGCTCTGCTTACCAATATCAAGAACCAGTAGTCAGGAAACATAGTGCGTAGCGAGGTCCTAACAAGCGTGGTGGTTGTGTGACGTGGTGGGCGAAGTATGGCCGCGTATGCGAAGTTAGTCCTTCATCACCAATTACTAGGCCTATCTAGGCCCATCTAGGCACCATAGAGCCGTCCCCCCAAGCTGGCCAATACGACCTGTCGACTGTCGAAAGCGAGCACATGTCATGTTGGAACAAGTCGAAATTTGAATGTGTGATTTTGGTACAGGCTGTATTCGGCCAACCCTAACCGTGCCGCACCACCTCACTCCACATCGTGCATTGCCGCATGGAGTGTAAGCGTGAAAGCCAATGAAAGCCGTTTGATAAACACCGTAAGTGCACCACCCATTTCGTAAAGGCATGTTCCAGCCCCAGCTGCCCAGCGCATGCGAAAACCTTTAACCCTTCTTCTTGGAGACACCGACGGTTCGGCCGCGGCGACCGGTGGTCTTTGAGTGCTGACCGCGGACACGGAGGCCCCAGTAGTGACGGAGACCACGGTGAGCGCGGATCTTCTTCAAGCGCTCGAGATCGTCACGGAGCTTGGAGGCGACACCGTTGGCGAGGACCTGGCTGTTCTTGCCATCGACGATATCGCGCTGCCTGTTGAGGAACCAGGAAGGAATCTTGTCTGTGGAGTGTCAGTGCGGGACCTTTGCCATGGAAACTGCCATTGCGTACACTGGAGAGGGTTCTGGATGATGGTAACGAGGCGCTCAAGCTCTTCGGAGGTGAGGTCACCAGCGCGCTTGGTGAGGTCGACATCGGCCTTCTTGCAGACCAAGTTGGAGTAGCGGCGACCGACACCAGTGATCTTGGTCAAGGCGTACATGACCTTCTGCTTTCCATCGACGTTTGTGTTCAACAAACGGATGATGTACTGGAAGCTGGGAAAGTCAGCACTGCTCTAATCACACGGTTGTGCATCGTCTCTGTTCGTAGGTCTCTGTAGTCGAGAGCCATCCGCTACCGCAATTGGCCACTCCAGTCCAAACAGCATGTCGAAATCCTCCCTTCGCTTGCAATTCTCATCATTTTCCTGAAACGCTTGTTGCGTCCATGCATCGCTCTATCCTCTCTCACTATCCTCGGATTGCTGCTGGACTGGAAGGGCGAATCGCGATATTGTGCGGCTTTAATCGGACCAGGCATATCGAGGCGAAGGCAGCGGACTGAACAGGACTCTGCAGGCTATATTCTGTACGTACTTGGACTTCTCTCCGGAGACGAGCGCTGTAAGATAGTCAGCATATCTCTACTTGAGTGTCTCGACATCGATTGTTGCGTCCCCACTCCACGCGCTGCGGGCGGCGCACTCGGCGCAAATGATGCCCGGATCGCAGGAAGTGATGCAAGTCGACAGTGTCCGGGTATACTCACACATGGTGGCGGCTTGTCGTACGTCGTCGATGTGGTGTTGTCTGGCGATGAGGACAGGTCTAATTCTGTGAGTAGGAGTGTGTGCAGACTCTTGTTGATAAGATAAGCGAGCCAGCCACTCCGAAACGGGAGCTGCACGTGACGATCACCAAGCACGGAAGCCACGCATTGCAACTCCTCTCCCTTGCATTCACCAAGTCTCTGCGACTCAGCGCAATCGGTTTCAAGCCGCGAGATTTCGGCTACACCACTTTCCGATGCTGTCTTGCTTCACCGCTCTTGTCGCCCTGCCTCTGCAGATAATATGCTGTGGCTATGAGTTTGTGGCTGTGCACAAGTACCACAGGACGCCTAACAATGCATCTCTTCATGCGTTCGACCCAAACTACTGCCTGTCACACGACCGGTACGTCATTTGATTCTTTCCCAGTTCATCCCATACAGGCCCTGTTGTCACGATGCCATGATTCCAGCCACATCTCTGTCAGCCTCCACTGGTTCGTGAAGGGGCCAAACTTCTCCAGGATGGCTGCGCCACAGTTGGCCTCAACAGTTTCCCTCGTCTCCAAGTCATTTGCTAGAATTCGTGATGCCTAAAATCAGGCACAAGCTATCAGTCGGTGTGTATGCCTTGCGTTCACATGTAGGCCTGATCCTTAAAGGTTTCTACCATCCATGGTCAGAATGCATCTGGTAGCTCCGCCTCAACCTTTTCATACCAATCAGCCTTCATCCATACAGCCTGCGGGCACATCCGTTCCAGAAAATACCTCTCATCTGCCGTTTGTTTACCGTTTTCTCTGACCGGATCATTCCCATGCACCAAGCGAGGCACTGTCTGGGGCAACACAGTCGCGGAACTCGATTCATTGCTTAGCAACGGCCCGCAACCGGGAAACATCTCTCCAGGATGGACTCTCAGGCTCCCTCAGTCCATATAGGTGGATCATGCAACAGCCTCGGATATACAACGGCTCCTGTCCATACGGTCGAGCTCGCCAGACATGACACGGCATCGTCTACCGGAAGTGCAAATCGATTGTCTGAAGGTCATTGGGCACTGAATCTTAGCGGCAACTGTCCGAGCTGCCACCACCACCACAACTCTGTGCAGGTGCGTGTTCGTATATCAGGCGACTCTCCTGCCGTCGGTGACGTCCGCTGTGATAAGTGCAAGAAGTTGTGGTTAGCCTTCGGGAAAGGCAATGGCAGGCGACTATCTCTTCTTTCCACGAAGAGCTTAGATCCGGAGTCGCTCGAAGCTGAGACCGAATTCCATAGCACCCTGGTCCATATCATCAAGGCTGCCAACTCTATCGTCGCATTGCCTCCCACTCTTACGGCCATTCCAGAAGTCGCATCGCTCAGTCCATCACGGGAGACCTCCGTGCGCTCAACTGGGCGTAGTTATATCCAGCGGCGTTCAGCTGCTATAGACAGCGAGTCCAATCCAGTCTCTTCCGACTCCAACGGTGCGGTCCGATTACCAAGCTCCAGCCAGAAGCATACAAACACTGGCAAACTTGTGGTATCCAAGGGCTGGAAAGCTTTTCTTCGTCTCAAACGCAAAGTAGCAGCAAGTTTCCGCACGCCACGAGCAAGTACCGACAAGCCGTTGTTCCCGAGCGAGGGTCATACCATCCCAGACTACCACATCCCGGCTATCACGCCTTCGTCGCCCTTTGTAGCGCCCGCCATAGCACTTTCGCCAGCTCCGATGGATCCTACAGAGTCCCGCGTAGATCTTGACGAAGAATTTAGCCAAGGTTACTTCGATGTCTGCACTCCTTCCACTACCGCTGCAGGTGCGCTAGCTGCGCTCAGAGCGGTCGACACCCAGGCCATCCAGACTCTACCTCCACACAAGCGTATCGAATGGGGCCGCAGGCAAATGACAGACTTTAGAGTTCGCTACACGGGATCTGCTACCCTGGCCGCCCTTCCTGTTATGAGTGATACCGGAACTCAAGCTGACGCTTCTGAGGATTTGCTACTCCTCAATCATCGACCACTTGCCAGACGTCACTCTGCCTTGGCCTACGTTGGAAACATATTCGGTACTAACGAATACTGGGATACCTTCCGGGGAAGTACCCATACTCTAGACAGTCGGCCATTCAGCATGAGCGAAACGAATCTCTCAGACGCCGAAACTGCTGTTGAGCGAGTGATGATGGCTCCTACGCCACATCAGCTGTTGATTGAGAGCCTTCAACGCGATCGTCGTGGATCGGGATCTCCTCGCCCTCTCTCGATGCACAGTGTCATGAACGAGTGGCAGCAAACACGTCTAAACCGTGGGGATGCTCGTTTGTCGATCGATTCGGCTGCAACTGGAAATGCTGTCAGGACCATTACTACCGCAAGAGGGCGTGCAAGCAATCGTCTCTCCCGCAGTTCGCTCAACAGAACTTCCTCAGTTTACGGTACGGAACCGCAAACCCCACGCACCCAACTCCGCTAAACGAAGAGAGTGAACACGCAGAGGCACCAGGACGTGTAGGTTCGCCTTCTGTTCCGTCACCGATGCCCGAGGCCGATATAAGCTTACAGAGTTGAACGCACAGTGTGGTTGGGGATTCTTACGATTTTTAGAAGTGGATGCGTTCCAAGTGTCTGTTCCGTTGTGTCATCTCTCAAGTCAACTTTCATCTTAGTATACGACGTTATCTCGTTCAACACACTCTCTTCGACTTTACATCACTGCATTGCGCGTTTCCGGTCTTTCGCTCTCTACGGTCATGAGTCAAACAGGTTGGGACGAGATCTGTCAATTACGATCATAGTTCACGATGTGTCCATTCGCTTGGGGTTTCCTTAAGTACAGATAGATATAAGCATTCTGCGTACAAATGAACGATTCTCAATAGGACCATCTTCTAAATCGTGTCTGCTGTTACGACATCTCGATAGCAAAAATGAGGAGAAGGTTCTCTTCATATGTGAAGTCTTACTGGACGGTCACCCAGGTACTGAGGTCGACATCATTTTCATTGAGCAAAACATGCAATTGCCGCTATTGATACCAACAATCAGGTATAATGAAGTGGAGTAAAAGTGTATTATATCGCGATACTGGCCTGTTGCCAATAGTATGTATGCACTGTATACAGCGTAATTAACACTATCGCTTCTGATACTCCCATGCAAGCTCTCAAATAAGCCTGAGCCATGCATTATTGCTTCTTACCAATCATCAATCATATCATTAAACTCTTCACTCTCCACATCCATGACCTTCCTGGCAGCCTCACTTCCACTAACGGGTAGCATCTCCAGTCCATCTTCGTCGTCATCTGTCTTCTTGAAATCTTTTGGCACCTCTTCAGGGTCGAGAAGACCGACCTGGAATAGCACTGAAGCTTGGTCCCAGTAGACTCTCTCAGACCATATCTTCCCCGCCCTGAATCCTACGATGCTCACGACCACTATCTCGACTTTCTGGTTCGTGGGCTCAACGCCAGGAAGGATCCACGGCATCTGGCAGGTATGCTTGAACTGGATGTAGAGTTCGTCTACGATTTGGTCGACGCCGACTGTGCGCGAGATGAGTCGCATGTGCATGGACGGTGGAGAGGTTTTGAGAAAGTAGTCGCGGTAAAAGCGCTTCAGATCGGGGAGTCCGCTTCCACCAGTCATGGTTGGTGTGAAATTTGTGTAGGGCGTGGGCTTTTTAGTGTAGGTCTCTAGGAGTTTATCGAGCGATTTTCCACGGTACTTCTCTGCTTGGTGTCAGCTCGTGTATGGATTAGGACAAGGGGTTACTATGCGCACGCTCTTCGTTTTCCTCCAATACGCGCTCCAGATCCACCTCGGCGCTGAAACCCTTGCGAACGGTACTCAAACTCCTACTCCAGGCGAGCGCATCGGCGACGGCATCGTACTCATCCAGATCATGCTCTGCAAACCCTGGATCCACGCCTTCATATGTGAAGCAAGGATACAGGATCTTGTCTTGCAAGCCTCCGGCGCCGATACCACGTGTAACACGTTTCTGCACCGTTTTCCGCTTGCCCTGTATACCCAGGACTTCTGGGCGACGCGTCACGCCTACAGTGTTCTCGTTGCCAGATGTTCCCTCAGCAAGATGCACGAGCACGCGAAAAGAGGATGTAAAGCGATGTCGCGTATCCGGAATGGAGGTCGGGTAGTACGCGATGAGGGAGCAGAGTTTCGAGGTGGCAGTTTTTGGTTCCGAGAAGACGTCTAGACATACGGCTGCAGCGTCACCAAAGGCTGGACCGATGTAGTCAGTACGTGTTTGGGTAGGTAACGGGGCGCATGACATGTGCCAGGCTTTGTGGGGGCTGTATACCTACGATGGCATACCGTTCCCCGATGCCCATGTTGTCGCCTAGTTTATGGAGCGTCTGTACATATTGCTTTCCGCCTTTCCCGAAGGGTATGTATTCAACAATGAAGCCTTCGTCGCGCCATGCCTTCATCGTCTCGATATCGAACTCGGCATCTTCGGCGGTGATGTACAGCACGGGCGTGCTGCTCCTGAACGACAGCCAACCATTGCGGTCGGCAAGAAACTGTTGCGCCATGTCGTGGTTCAGAGTCGTGGTCGTACTGGCATGCGCGCTCACGCGATGGCAGCAGTAGCTCCACTATTGGCAAGCGTAGCTATCCCGGTTTCGAGTTGGGGCCGTCAGACGAAGGATGAGATGCTATCGACGGCGTTTCGCGATGCACAATGTCAGGTCAACTCTTCGCAGACGGGCAATGGCAGCGTGGCCATGCATATGGCGGCGCATTGTCGGTGTGGGCTCACATGAGTATTGCTGGAAGCTGGTTATTTGAGTGGCTCCAGTGGAGTCGTGCCGGCGTCCTCCATATTCTGCATGACGTAGCGCCCTGCAAGCCTCTCTCGGCTACCAGTAACCCGAAAGCGGCGTCGCCATCTGCGCAGCACCACGGCCACTGGTCTCGTTCATCGTCCTGGAAGGTTGACCTGTGTGAACACCGCAGATGGTCATGAGATCTTTAGATTCTATCAATATGCCGTCGAAAATGAACATGCGGCGCACAATGTGAAGAGTAGTTGTGGCGCAAGCAGCAGCACCTCCCGAGCCAATCACATCACCCTGGTGCCTGATTCGTGGCCAGGATGGTCAACAAACACCATCACGCCCTCCAGTTTCTTCCTCTCTCCCTCTGTCTTTTATCCTTCTGTCATACCAGGCGACGAGATGAAACGTACGGCGAGTTCAGGTCCGCATCGCTCCGACCTCACAGCAGCGAAACGGCCGCGAATGTATGATTCCATCCAGCTTGGTATATGACATCTTGCTAAAGATTTGTAGTGTTTCAAATACAGCTGCAGACCGTCGATTCTGGGGCTTGAACAGAGACGACAGCGCTCGTGTCGCTGATCTCTACGATGCGGGGAGGCTGCTCATGACGGACTACAACAAATCTCAAGAAGAAGTCTGGGCAAGGCGGAAGCTGCACGAGGATTACGCGAACCTCACTGATGACTTGGAGTGTTTGGCTCGTGGGGACTTCAATTTTGAATACGACTACGGTATTATTGCAACTGAAGAGGAGCAGCTCAGACATGCGAAACTCAAAAACATGATGGACAAGGACACCAAGCTCTGTAATCTTGTGAGAGATATGGAAGCCGTCAACTGTTCGATTGATCATATCGCTACGGCTTGCGCTGATCTGCAGCTATGTTCATCCCTTACAGCAATCATCCTTGCGAAGCTTCCTCGCGAACTTCGAGACCATGTCTACGATTATCTCTGGACGGGGGAACACGTCGAGAGCATGGACGAGGTTATCTCGTTTGTTCCTAAGCAATATTTCTTAGACGAAGCTGCCACAAATGCACCAGAGCTGCCTGTGCCGCGTTTCGCAAACGTCACCTTCGTTGGCGTAGACTTCGCATCTGAGGCTGCGACTAGGTACTTCAGGGTCTTGTCAGGTGCAGAGCTCGACTACCGTTACGTACGTGCCCATCTCGAGCGCAACCACTTTGGTCCCATGGTATTCGCGGTCAAGAAGGACATTCGGTGCCTTGTTATGAAGATCGAAGAGACCGCTATGACTATCTATCCAGGTAAAAGAATAGCTTTGGACGCTCTGACCGACAGCATGAACAGTCTGCTCATGTTGAAAGATTACCAAGATATCAGCATCAAAATCTATCTGGAAGCGGGCATGCAATCGAGCTTAGCATTTTATCAGGCGCTCGAGGCCATCAAGCCAGTGTTCATGACGCTTCGCGAAGCTAACATAGACATCAAAGTCCTGGGCTACGACTTCTTCAGCACCACCGAAGACGATGATGAAGACATCTTTTCTGAACAACTCAACCATTATCTCACGGCTGGTACACCCGAAGAGTGGCTCGACATGAAAGCTAGAGAAATCAAGAAATTACCACGGGGACTGCCTCGAAAGCGGTGCAAACGAGTAAGAACCCCAAGACTTGTATAGAGACTGAACTAAAACTGGTTGCAGACGCTGAGAATCATGCGAAAGCACCTTGAGTTCTTCATTCGGGACACTCACAGGACCACTGGGGCTGCTACAGCGAGCTTGTGATTGTGTAGTAGTTCTACCGCGATAGCAGATGGAAACTCTCATAGCCTAGGTTGGGTAGCGGGCATTAATGTGTTACCTCAAAGCGGAGATATTCGCACATCCAGGACGATCATATAACTATCATCGATCACATGGCACTGTATTAACACCATCTCGGCTGAAACTATATCTTCGCTCTGGGCGCTTCACCGTCGTGATTCCATCCTGGCATGTCCGCGAGGTCCGTAGCACGCGCCGCCCTTCGTGACTTCAGCGCATCGCCAGTACCGGGACGCCATCTCCACGCATGCGCTAGGTCATCTGACAATCTACCTTCGAGAAGCTCGACCACATGTTTACCGATGTTAGGCAGAAGCTTGAAAGTGTGGCTACACATGGTGTTAGAAACGTGTAAAAATGTATAGTACATTAGGATGAAGTCTTACCCACTGTCACCCGTGGCCAGAATAAAGTTCTTCCACTCAGGATGTTCGCACATCAACAGCGCTGCATCTGCCGTATCAGTACACCAACACAGATGTCTGTTGAATAGTTCCTTCTCGGTGAATCTGGGCAGAAACGTCGCGATGGCCTTGCGGATACTGGCCTCCGACGCGTCTGGGTAGGTATCTGTAGGGTGTTTTGCGGCAGATCTCGGGACAGAAATGAGTCTCGGAGAAGATGTGCCGAAAGGTTGATGTTGCTTGAAGCGCGTAAATCCTGGAAACTCGTCACAGACTTTGATGACACCGTGCTCGTCGGGCTCGAAGAAGAAGCCCACATCGCCGTTGTAGACTACGGGAACGTTTTTGTATTCTGTGGCTTCGCTTGGAGACAGCTGCATGTGAGCGTATACCCAGGCCTGTATATTTTAGATGTGCTTGTTTAACGACTGGATTGCAGTAATATACCTTCGACACACACTGTTCTTCAAGATCGACCAATGTAGGACTCCATGCACCAGCCGCCAACACGACCTTGTCAGCATAGTATTTTGTTCCGTCAATCGTCTCAACGCCAATACAAACGCCCTCGGCAAGAAGAGGTCGTTTGAAAGAGCCTGCTCCACCGAAGCCGAATTTGACGCCTTTGTCGCGCAGGTATCCACCGATAGCATTGATGGCTTTTGCTGCAGCAAGCCATCCGCCGTCTTGGCTAAAGACGGCTTTCCATCCCTTGATCTGTTCGCGATCGAGAAGCGGCATCTTCTTTAGAATCTCATCCTCGGAATCTAGCCATTCTGTAGTCGCCTCCAGACCAGCGTTCGCATCGAGCAGGGCCTGGTAGGCTTGCTTAAGATCTGCGAGTCCTTTCTCGCCATGTGCGCAGTCGAGCTACAAGACTCATCAACTTCAAGCGTGCGCATACTTTTTGACGTGTTGTCACTCACCCGCCCTGTTTTGTGAAAGTACTGTTTGAACAGATCGTCTTCTGTCCACATCTGCCTCGCCTCCAAGCTCAGCTGCAAATCCACCTTGTTCCGCAAGCGGATACCCATGATTTTGTTCAAGTCATTGCCGGCTGATTGCGATGATGGAATCGGGTAAGTGTCCAGAACTGTGACATTCGACGGTGTGTATCCTGAGCGTACAAGATGAAGGGCTGTTGAAGACCCAATGGTACCGCCGCCACCCACCACAATGACAGAGGTGTTTGCCTTGGTAGGTGTCATGTTGGAGTAACAGTGTCTGTCACGCTTGAGACTTCTCGCGTGCTGTAGTACCAAAGGGCGATGCCGGAAGTCGTTATCAGTACCGATCCGCGGTGTAATTCCGCCGGTTAAGTATCGATCAAGGCTGCACACGCCACCAGTGAGATGATACGATGGCGATCCATTCTCCACGCGTCAGATGCGAGCTCAGGAGGTTTTGATTGAGTAATAGAGGCCTGCCGTCCCAAGTATCGCCGGCCCTCCTCGCTTGGTGATCCCGACTGTTACAGTGTCCAAATAGGGCTAGGCTGGCGGACGTCAGTGGTGCGTAAAGCTGCGGCTATCTCCGTTCCCACCCGGCTTGCGCATCGAACAAATGCTGGTCTTCTTCCATCCTTCACATCGCGATAACGGAAATGGGTCGATACAGCTGTACTGCGATATCAACAAGCTCCAACTGTTGCGGGCCCGGCACTCAGTCCGCGGAGCATCTTGCATCTGACTCGCATGCTGTAACCCAAACGTAGCAACCCAACATCTAAGCCTTGCAAAGGCTGCATCCCATGGCTAGCGCATGCTTACCATGCCTTAACCATACTAGCATCGAGCCTCCACTTTCCCGACTGGTCGCATTTCCTAGTTCAGTCTAGTCTGCACTCTCATCCCAACTGTCCTCTCCCTCGAACGCCCGTCTATCACCAACATCATTGACTCCACATGTCGCTATCAGCTGGACCCTTCGGCGGGAACTATTCGATTTACCCCATCCTGGGGTAATGTAGGCCCGAAGTCCACAGATAAGCCGGGATGCTGGATGCGTGTGTAGACGGCAGGTGGAAGATATGTGTGATGGCAGCTTAGTATATATAAGGCTTGGGTGGTATGCTTTTGATTGCACTTCAAACCGGAGCTCAGCTCACACCGAACTCGATTCCCTTCCGGTCTTGCCAACAAGAGTCTTAAAAGATGTCCAAGTTCGACGCTGCCCCTCCTCCCACACACGAAGTAGCGGATGAAAGAATCAACATGGAAGAGTATGCCAGAACAGTGCCAAGATGGAAGAGGATCTGGCAACATAGTTTGACGCAAATGCTGTTACTAAGTGTGCAGGCCTTCTGTGGCCCTGCCATGGCTGATGCTATCGCTGGTAGGCTCCTTATCGCCGTGCTAAACTTCAGCAGTTCAAGCTAAGAAGGCTTCAGGTCTCGGTGGAGGTGGTCTCGCAACTCCTCAAACGTCGAATATCGCGACAGCCGTCAACTATACGATGCTGGCTGTCTGCTGTGCTCTCGGTGGACCCATCGTTAACAAGCTTGGAACCAAATGGGCGTTGGTCATCGGTGCTTGCTCATTTCCAATTCGAGGCTCTTCGTACTACTGCAATTCCAAGTTTGGAAACCAATGGTACCTGATTTTGGGTGGCTTCTTCACTGGCATTGGGACCGGCACTTGGTATGTGGCCGAGTCGGGCACTATCATGTCTCTTGCACCATCCGGATCTCGTGGCAAATACTTGGCACTCTGGATCGTTGCTAGGAACTTGGGGCAGCTCGTTGGCGGTGCTATTAAGTGAGTGTTCCCAACGCGGAACCCATGAAGTGATAGCTGACATTTGCCCTACAGTCTGTCGAAAAACCACGAGAAAGGTGTCGTCGGTGGCGTGACACCCGATACATATGTCGCTTTTTTGATCATCGAATGTATGGCCTTGCCCTTCGCCTTCCTCATATCCCCTCTTGAACGAGTCGTACGCTCGGACGGAACGCGTATCCTAGTGTCCGAGAAAATCGGCACGAAGATGGAATTCAAACAGATCAAGGTAACCATGACCTCGAAGCTGATCCTGCTATCTGCTTTCTGGGCCATATGGTCGTTCTTCTACAGGTTCGTCAATCTTGCCAGATGCTGACAAGAACACTTGCTAATAAGGCATTAGTGGTACATGGTCCACCTACCTTGGTACCTACTTCAGTGTCCGCGCCCGCGCGCTCTCCTCCCTCATCTCACCTTTCTTCTGTATCGTTGGCTGCTTCGGTTTGGGCTTCATACTTGATCTCAAGGGTGTCAGTCAACGACGTCGCGCGCAGATCGGTCTCTTCACGGTTGTGGTCCTCAACCTTGGCGTTTACATCTGGTCGATTGTTATGCAAGTTCGTTTCAACAGCAACAACCCCGGAAAGATCGACTGGGACGACTCGCTGTATGCGCGTTCCTTCTTGCCATACTTCTTTGTTCAGACTACAGGTCCTTTGTCGCAGTCGTACATGTACTGGCTACTCTCGTCTTTTGCAACAGACGCTCAAGGTATGCTTCATGGCTCAGTAGCCCCAACAGGTCAAGAACTAATATAACATAGCAAACGTGCGCAATGGCGCAGCTTTCCGTTGTCTTGAGGCCATCGGACAAGCCATCTCATACGGCATGAACACGCAGATCAAGACATCACCTTTAATCGGCTTCTGCGTCACTTTCGGGTTGATGGCTCTTGCTCTGGGCCCGATGCTGGTGCTGGTGAATTCGACGCCCGATCGCATCCCTGCAGATGTGATTGCAGAAGAACAATACCGCGAAGAAAAGAAGATGGGTAGTGTTGAGGTCCAGACCAAGGTCTGAGGCTTACCTCATGAACCTTTCGTTGGAGGATTGGGAACGGAGCCATTTGTGCGAACATAGTATAATCATGAGCACAGTATTCGACGTAATTTCAGACTTGGTGTTCCACGATACCGCAATCTCGTGGCTTGCAATTCCAAATTCGCCGTTACCGGCGGGGCTTGAGAGAGAAACGCGCAGACGAGCCATGAGCCACTAACTGTCTAGCCGCCTCACCGTCATCAATAGGGCATCCTGCATGAATATCAGCGCTTCTTTTCTATTCATGCCGTTCTCAAGCGCTGACATGTTCCAACGAAAGATAACTCTTTTCCAAGCCACCTTTTGCCAAATCCTTTACTAGTGAAGAGACTTGCTCCTTTAGCATTTCCACCCGGCCCCAATTCCTTCGCGGATATGCGTCCATTCGTGCTGACTCTCACTGTAGCCGCGAAAGCCGATATAAGCATACGTCTCAGGCCTGTATGTGAGAGCTTGACGTAGCCGATGAGCTCAGCACTAGCCAAATGAAGAAGTCGGAGAACTTCAAATCGGGAAAGACGTGCAAATCCGCGACAGCTGATTCGACCAAGCAAGCAATAAACTTGGGTTGTACTTGCCGGCTTGGCTGGCTGGCTGGCTGGCTACTCTGCCAGCATTTATGCGATACTGGCAAAGACTAAAGGAGGCGTAGATGGATGGAGAGTCCATAAAAGGTGCATCCGCACCAGCATCTTTGTTCAAACTTTACTTTGATACCATTGGACTTCATCTCATCTTCAAGATACCAGTATGGGTTCCATAGCAGAGAACGAACCGGAATATCCTCCAGGCCAACTCCCAGTGCACGCCATCGAGGAAAAAGCACAATGGATACCAAACAACATGTACATGAGATATGCATTGGAAGGTTGGGAACAGGACGGCTACAAAACAATTACGTGGAAGCAGTATGCCAACGCCGTCGACAAGCTGGCTTTCTGGTTTGATGAACAGTTTGGTAAGGCGTCAGGTCGCGATACAGTTGCTTACTTTGGGCCGAACGATCCCCGATATGCCATCCTGGTGCCGGCGGTAGCTAAAAATGGACGCAGGGTAAGTTTCGATTCGCAAGATAAAAGTTTCTGGCTGATAGCTCTTGTAGTTGCTGGTTCCGGACGGTCGTGTGACCAATGAAGGGCTGGCGGGCCTTATAAAGTTGACCAGTTGCAACGTTTGGCTCTATGCGGAGGACGACGCTGCAGGACCATTGGTCGGACCGGAGTCAGGCTTGAAGCTATGTGCAGTGCCGTCACTGGAGTGGATGCTCGATAACGAAGGACAAGAGCGGTACCCATACGAGAAAACATATGAAGAGGCCAAGTGGGATGAGATAGTCATCATCCATACATCCGGTACCACTGGTAAGTCAAGTAGAACGCCTTCGGATGTCACAAGCTCATTTTTCTTCAGGCAATCCTAAACCCATCTTCCATACCAACGGAATGTGGGCCGCGCTGAAAAACGTAACCCTACTTAGCCGAAGACACTGGCCCCGAGGCATTGTATACGAAAGCTGGATCGGAAAGACAGCTCTCAACCCTTGTCCGCCACAATGGATAGCCGGCCTGCATGCGATGATCATGGCGCCATTGTTCCTGGATGCTCCATGTGTGATGATGCCCAGAGGCGAAGTCGCCCTGACTCCTGCTCTGTTCAAAAAGATCACTTCGATGAACAAGATCGACGGCATCAAGTGTCCGCCCTTTACTATTACCGGCCTCTACGAGGATCCAGTAGCTAGAGATATGTTGAAATCGCTGGAGTTCCTTGTATATATGGGCGCACCCTTGGATCGAGCGATTGGGGATGACCTCTGTCAACATACGCGATTGAGCCCACTGATCGGCTCCACGGAGAATGGAGACCAGATTGGCCTACGACCAGCGGACAGGAGCCTTTGGTACACGCACGATTTCGTTCCGGAAAACGGTCATAAGATGGTGCCTCTGGACACGGAGGGCTCGGACGGTCTTCATGAGCTTATCCTCGAAAATGCTAAAGATGGTCGTACCAACCCTTTCCAGCTAGCTTTCTGGAACTCAGGGCACCGGGACTTGAAGCTTGTTGAAACCAACGAGCTGTACCGGCCTGTCAAGGACTCTGATGGTCGCACGCGATGGGTATTTTCCGCTCGCAAAGATGACTTGACCAAATTGGACTGGCTGGCGAAGTTCCATGCGCAGGGCATCGAGAGCCGGATTCTGCGACACCAGGCGGTGCAGAACGTGGTAGTGGGCGGAGAAGGTCGTCCTGCACCGTACGTCATTGTTCAAATAAAGGAGGGAGTACTAGATGAAAAGGGCGAGGCGCAGCTGCTTGATGAGCTGTACGAGAGCGTGATTGTCGGCGCCAACAAGAACGACATTGACGAAATCAAGATTCCGAGGGAAACGGTTATGACGACGAAGAAAGAGAAGCCGCTCCAGGTCAACTTCAAGCAAGTGGTGCAAAGGAAAGCTGTTGAACAAGACTACCTGGAGGAAATTGAGCTGGCGTATTCGCAGTTAGAGAGAGCCAGAAGACTATAGTTTCGTCTGAATGACACTTGACGCGAAGTCCAGCCGACTTTTCTCCGTTGTCTGTTGTGTGACGATGGTGTTTTAGTCGAGTCAGCCAAACCTAGGAAAGCGCGTCCACGGCAGCCGCAAAACGCGCTAACTGCGAACCTCGGCATGTTGAGAAAATAATGTCGGTCGTTGCGGGTGACTTACTCCGCATTTCGAGCAAGAGCGTGTATAAACACTGAGCTCCCTTGCGAAGTGAAGTTTGACGGTCCTTAATCTACAGTCAGAACATAAGCGAACTTGTAAGCACAATGTCTTCGTCGAAGCGCATCGAACAGATTGCAGGCCATCTCAACTACCCCAAGGGTATGTTGGCTGGCCAGACTGCCATCATTACAGGGTCTGGACAGGGAATTGGAGCCGAGGCCGCGAAGCTGTTCGCGAAAGAGGGCGCGAAGGTTGTAGTTGCCGATGTAGATGCGAGTGGGTTGATGCGAGTATTCTGGATGTCCAAATAGCAACTAACGGGTCGCAGAGAAGGCGGAATCTGTAGCGGCGGAGATTAACGGATTTGGTGGTAGCGCCATAGCCGTAGCAGGCGACGTGCTCGACGATGCCTACATCAAGAAGCTCATCTCCAAGGCGGCCGAGTTTGGAGGCGGCAAGATCCATATCATTGTGAACAATGCCGGCTACACATGGGATGGTGTTATCCACAAGATGACGGACAAGCAATGGCACACCATTGTCGACCTGCACGCGACCGCGCCATTCAAGATTGTGAGGGCTGCCGCACCGTACTTTAGGGTCAAGGACGGCGAGCCCAGGAACATTATCAACATCTCGAGCACAAGTGGCGTGAATGGCAATGCCGGACAGATCAACTACGCGCTGGCAAAGGCAGGTGTCACTGGTATGACCAAGACGATTGCAAAAGAGTATGTCCCTGTCGTATTCCACAGCTATGTTCCGGCTAACGTATCTTCAGATGGGGTCCTCAGTTTGGCGTGCGCGCAAACACGGTTGCTTTTGGCTACATCCAGACACGTTTGACGGCAGCGAAGGAGGCTGGCGCCTTTGTCACGACGCCCGATGGCGAGAAGGTGGCGCTGGGCATACCACAGGCACAAAAGGCGGGCGCAGTCCAGGGCCAGGAGTACATGGACATTCCGCTGAAGAGAGCGGGTACGGCGACGGAGGCAGCGAGTGCCGTGTTGGCGGTGGCGAGTCCGCTGTTTAGTTATGTAAGCGGGCAGACGATCATGGTGACGGGAGGCAGGAACATGTAGACAAAGTAGAAGAGTGGTGCGACAGTGTGCCGACTCGGCTCGCAGCCCAAACACTTGTTGTGGTGATGGAGTCGCAAGAGGCCGTGGTATGGTTTCAACTACCAAGCATCTTGCGACAGGGTCTCGGCGCGCGTGTTCCGCTCCGCCATGCCCTTGTGCATCTGCCACCAGTCGTCTGCCGCAGCATCCAGACAGACGACGCCGCCGCCCCTCGTCGGCTCTTTTGTTGCGTGTATTCCTATCACAGCCGTCACTCGTTCGATGCGTCCGTCATGTACACGCGCAACCGATAGCCCGTGTCACCAATTGCCCTCTGGAGAAGCATCCGCATATCTCGTTAGCCATCAGTCGCCCTCGCGGACCATTCGCCGCGGGCGAGCACCCCCTACCACGACCTTGAGCACCACGTGCACGACGACACCCGCTCTCCCTGCCCGCAGCTCGCCATGAGCGACGAGAAGCATGGCTATGTGCGCGAGCCATCGCCGCCGCCCATCCCCACATACGACGAGGCAACGTCGTCGCGCAATGCCCCTGCACGCCTCGGACCCAACGAGACCAGCGACGACGCCGAGCGGCAGGGCCTCCTGAGCCCAGATGTCCGCATCCAGTCGGATCCGCGCAGGCGCAACGGCTACTACCAGGCGCCCTCGGTCCAGTCGGTCGACGACGATGACGACTCGAATCTCGGGAGTCCGGTGCGGGAGAGCCAGGACGAGGACCTGCGCCAGACCATGGAGGAGATGGACATCCTCGACCCAGAGGCCGTCGAGGAAGGGCGCACGCGGCGGAACAGGTCGAGAGGGAGGTTCTCAAAGCGCTTCTACAGCATCAGACACTCACTGTCGAGCTGGAACCTGCCCCGGATACCCTGGCCGAGCTGGCGTCCCAACTTCAGCGCCGTGACGGACCACATACCCACGATACCCGAAGAGTACAGGCCAGGATGGTCCATCATTGCCCGGCTGTTCGGCCTCATTTTGATCATAATCCTCGTCTACTTCTTGGTCGTCAGCGAGGTGGTGCCCATGGGCGGTGGATTCGGCACGCCATTCAACCCCGAGTGGGTGCGGTCCACGGCCATGGACAGCGTCGAGGGCTGGAGAATTGAGAAGAACCTCGAGTACATCACAAGCTACGACCACATAGGCGGAACCGAGGGAAGTTATGTGCTGGGCCAGTGGATCGAAGGCAAATTCAAGGACGCACACATGGACACTTATACCCACGACGAGTATGCCAGACATTGAGACATGATTTGGAATCACGCTGACTTGAGCAGATACTACGTATACATGAACTACGCGACCAAGGGCGGCCGCAAAGTCGCCATTGTGGACCCGCCCGAGAAGAAATGGGAAGCCAAACTCGAAGAACCGTCCGTCTTCAACCCGGCCAAAGCGCAAACGCCCGCCTATCACGCCCTGTCCGCCAGTGGAAACGCTACTGGGCCCTTGATCTATGTCAACTACTGCGACAAGAAAGACTTCAGGCGGTTATGGGAAAGCGGGGTGGATGTACAAGGTGCAATCGTGCTCTGCCGGTACTACGGCACTCAACCAGACCTGGCCATGAAGGTCAAATATGCGCAAGACGCTGGAGTTGCCGGTGTCTTGGTATACTCGGATCCAGCAGACGACGGTTTCAAAAAGGGAAACCCCTGGCCAGATGGCAAATGGCGGCCTGGGGACAGCGTGCAACGAGGATCCGTTGCGCAGACAAACATGATCATGGGAGATGTTCTGACCCCTGGACGGCCGAGTGTGAGCAAGGTGGAGCGAATGCCGCGAGACAAGAACCCCGCGTTACCCAAGATCCCCAGTCTACCACTTTCCTGGAAGGATGCCCAGAAGCTCCTCAAGTCGCTCCAAGGCTCAGGCGAGCAGCTGCCGGATGATTGGGTCGGCGGTGTACCGGACGTTGGCGACAAATGGTTCTCTGGTCATCACGAGACTTCTCCAAAGGTGTTCCTGCAAAACCACCAGGATGAGGTCGAGCAACAGCGCATCACGAACGTCTTCGGGTCTCTGAAGGGCAGCGAAGACCCCGCTAGCAAGATTGTCGTTGGAAACCACCGCGACTCCTGGTGCTTCGGCGCAGCAGACCCGGGCTCCGGCACTGCTGTCATGCTCGAAGTCGTACGTGTACTAGGCGAGCTGCGTACCCAAGGGTGGCGACCACTCCGTACTATCGAGTTTGCTTCTTGGGATGCTGGCGAATACAACAGAATCGGCTCCACAGAGCACGTTGAAGCGAACGTCCAAGCCCTCCGCGATAGCGCTATTGCCTACCTCAATGTCGATGTGGGTGTGACAGGTGACAAGCTCTGGGCCAACGGCTCCCCCATCTTCCAACACGCGTGGACGCGCGTGCTCGACCGACTTTCCGATCCCCATGAGAACAAGACTCTGAAAGAACTTTGGGAGACGTCAGATTCCAAGATTGGCAACCTAGGGGCTGGAAGTGATTACGTTGCCTTCCAGTCTATTGTCGGTACCTCCTCGCTTGACTTTGGCTTCACCACCAAAGAAGGCCAATCGAACCCTATCGCGCGCAGCTGCTACGAGACACTTTCCTGGATGCGCAAATACATCGACCCCTCCTTCTCCTACCACGCCCTGCTCGCCCAACTGTGGGTCCTCCTCATCCTCGAGCTCGCCCAGGAGCCCATCATTCCCATGAAGATCGACGACTATGCCCGCTCTTTGCAAGAAGAGGGCCAGAAACTGCTGGACTGGACTGAGAAAGTGAGCGGTAGTGGGGAGTACGATATTGAGATTTTCCAGCCTCTGGTCGACAGCCTGAGTATGTTCAAGAAGAAGGCAGAGGCGTTTGGGCGTTGGGAGCAAACTTGGTATAACCAAGTCTATGCGACTGGTGGCTTTGAGAGCAGCGGTGTCACCATACAAAGAGTCGCACATAACGGGAGGATTGCGGGCTTTGAGACCGACTTGCTTGATCTTGCAAGGGGCAAGGATGACAAAGGGCCACATGGCGTAAGTTTTGCTCCTTCTTTTACACATGTGTTTGACTTGAACTAACACACGCATAGCTCCCCAACCGTGATCAATACAAGCACGTCATCTTCGCCCCGGACCTTAAGAATGGCCTCGAAGCTAGCGTCTTTCCTTTTGCACGCGAGGCAATCGAAAAGAAAGACTGGGGAGCTGCCGCCAAAGCCATCAAAAAGACGGCTGATATATTGAGCCGCGCGAGCGACAGGCTCGGCTGACATATGTATATATATGTCTTGTATAGCAAAGTTTGCATTTCCGTGGTGTTTGGGCGTAGAGTGAAAGAATGGCAACATTGCATCCACTGGGTTGGGGGGGTTACATCTCGTATGTAGCGCTGGGCTTCGGCTTTGCTAGGTCGGCATTGTATTCATGTCAAGTTTTTCTGGTGAATACCACCATCACCATTTGATTATTCTTCTCTTCTCGACTTCTGCATTCTTGATTTAAGCATAACTCGCGAGCCATGGAATTTAGTGCCGGGAACCATCTCAGCGATCGACGATCTATGGTAGTGGCGCTTGAACGTTCGATGGTGTATACTGTGCTCTCTGCTACTCGGCTGCGACAGACATCTTCCGTCGCAATCTCTTAATGTGTGGAGCTGAAAGTCAGTTCCAAGATTTCTTGATGCCTTTGCTACAATGTTCAAGCTTGTTTCGACAGCAGGGGAGGCATCAGTCCCAAAAGCGATAGCAGCCCGTCAAACTGGTAGCCGGGTGATTGTACGACCAAGGCCAGTGCAAATCTCCACGTTGTGACAGTCTGAAGCGAAGCCTTGTCCTAGTCGAGAACCGCCGCGGCTACGACCGAAAACGTGGAGTCAGGCAGGCGCTAAAAGCGCAAGTCAGTGACTAGCTCTCACGCACCTTCCAGCGAGACCTCGGCCGCCCCGACAAGCTCCTCTTATTATGCTGAACAGAGGCCTTTATGAATTCATTCACCGTTCAGCAGCTCAACTGCCGCTTGCCTTCCAAGGTCAAGCGCTTGCAGGCAGGCACCGGACCAGCTAACACATCCACGTAAGACGCCACCAGCAGACTTCCAGACCGAATAACCAGATATCCCCAGCCTGTGAACAATAGGCATACAACAACATCTCCTCAAGTACCGGCCTAGCATGCCGCTAGGTGACGCGCTTCACAACACACTTCTCGCTTCGAACACAGAATGAGCCGGTAAAAATGAAAGCGCTCTGAATTCGATACAACGAACAAGCGCGACACACCTCATCGCGTTAGCGCTCAGCCTTGGTACCCCTGAGCAAATCAGCCCATGAGGCTACCAGTGCCGCTTGGGATAATCCACTATTTTTACTCGTACAGCAGCGATGCCGGCCGACTAGACAGACATCATGCCCATGACGCCCAGTCTCGTGGCTTGCGTTGCTGGCTTCGGGAAAGTGGTAGTGTTGCTGAATCTGCTTCGTGGGAAAGCCACCAGCTGAATTATTGACACGATGCGGACGCTTGCCGGGCTAGAATGGCTCTACATGGGAACTTTGCCCGCTTCTTTGCTTGGAGAAGTGGATAACAGGTCATGAGACGATTTGTATAAGGAGACTGGTGCGCAGTGATGGTGTTGAAGTGTAACCACATCTCCAAAGCAGCGCTGCAAACGCACCTACACTCGTTCTATCCCCATCTGTTCAGCTCAGCCGTGTACTGCTCCAGTTCACTGTAACTTCCTTCATCCAGACTTCTTCCTACTATCATCGTCATCTTCCTATCTTGCGTCGGCAAACCTCACAGTAGCCAACGCCAAGCATTTTGTTCGATCAAAATGTCTGGACCAAGCAAGGTCGGTGGTCTTTCCACCAGTATCATCGCCGTAATTGCCGTGGGTGGCATAGGAGGTCTTCTGGCACTCATCGTCATCACCGCTGTCATCATGGATATACCCAAGCGGATGAGGCAGAAAAAGAACGCAGGCATCATGTCAGCGGAAGAGATGGAGAAGAAGAGTATGGATATTGAGGAAAAGTCCATGGGAATCAACGAGATGGAAAGAGGCGCTCCCAAATCCCCGACTACCAAAACATCGAAGAAATCCCCGAGCCAATACTCCAGCACACAATTGGATCGGTCGGCGTCGCCAGAGTGTCAATGCGCACATCCTGCTATAGTAATACATCCGTCGCCGGTATATTCGAGTACTTCGACGTCGTCATGAGGCTACTAGGACCCTGGCATTGGTCTTACAAACTTCTTCGTAATATCCGTCCGTCCCTACACCATCTCGGCCGAGCCGGGCTGTAGGACAACTGTTACACATTTGCTCGGCGTTAACATTCGGAATGATCTCAACAACCCTTGTGTACGTGTTGTTGCAATGAGATCAAGGCGTTATGTTCGGAAATATGATACCTTTTGTCTACACGGTGTTCGGAGTTAACGGCTATCACCGCTGTGCAGTACAAGACTAGGTACGCTTGAGCTTCGCGTACCAGCCTTAGCTTTTCTCGAGCACCGTCGAGCATACTGTGGTCCAGGCACCAGGTCCTTTTTTCTTTCTATCCTCAGGCGTCTTGGTCCGATTCGCGGCTGTCACACTGCATCATTGTCATGCCAAATACGGCTGACACAGGTTGCAGCTTTGTAAAATCAGTCAGCGTCAGCGCTTGCAGTAGTAATGAAGGCTTTGATACGCCCCGCGTAGAAGGAACAGATCCTTTGATTGCTAGTCTCTAGCATATGCTTCAGCGACTCATATCGACGTGCTGCGCAATATATGTGCTCTTAAAAAGGCAGTTGCTTCCTCTTCTGCGTAGATGGTGTAGCAACGATGCATGGGGCGTGATGATAGCACTTTGCTAACGCGTGTGACGGCCAGCGCGAAACGTCTTAGGTAATAAGCACCAAGAAACGAGGCCACCGTCATGCTCCACGATTCATATCTTAGCAGTGGAGTAGACGCTCTATCAAGGCAGCTGTCGTGGCCATTCCATTCCAGTGCTACCGCTTACTCTCTACGATAAACACATGGAGAGGTATTCAACCTGCATAAATACCAGAGCACTCTTACCGAACTGAACGCACCATCTGTAAAGGAACATTCAAAGTTCCTCTTCCCAACATCTCTTGCTACTGTATCGTTCTCACTTATCCTACACTTCCCTTGTTACCCATTTCCGCTACGTTGGAAACAAACCTTCACTATGGCAGACTTCAAGCCCTACAGCGAGCAGCCCGAGCTCCACGCCAAAGCGCCTTACCGCGCCGCTATGCTCACCCAACCTGCAAATCTCAAGCAAGCGCTTAAAGACGCTCAGGCCGATGCGAGCAAAACCCTCATGGGTATCGCCCAAGGCATTCCAAGTACCTTTGTGACCAAGTTGATCGCATCCGCGAAGCCAGATTTCATCTGGATGGATGTGGAACATGGCATGTACAACCGGTTAACATTACACGAGTAAGTTGTCTTCCTAACTCGTTCAACCATGAGATAGTTCTAGGGCCGGGGTATACATGAGAGCATACCGCTGACCGACGCGACACAGCTGTATCCATGCCGCACAGCATCACTCAGAGGGCAAATCAATGGTCATCTGCCGTGTGCCAAAACATGACGAGCTCAGCCTCACAACAGCACTCGATGCAGGTTGCGCCGGAATCGTCATCCCGCATGTTGAGTCCGCCCAAGAAGTCAAGGACTTTATGAAAGAGATGTACTTTGGTGGTACGTCACCCTTCCCTCAACTTCGTTTTTCTTCCCATGGTATTAATACGTTTATTTTAGGCGGTAAAGGCCGTCGTTCATTCAGCCCCTGGAACTTCACTCCTGGAATGGTTCAGTCTCTCTACCCCAACGACCCCTACAACGTGCAGACGGCGAACAATCACATCTGTCTCATCCCGCAGATCGAATCGATCAAGGGAGTCGAGAACTGCGAGGAGATTGCTGCAGTAGAAGGCATCTCTGGTCTGATGTTCGGTCCTGGAGATTACATGATCGAGGCCGGTATGGATATCGGTGGGTTCTTGAATGGAAATCCTGACCCCAAGTTCTTTGAGGCGATGGGTAGGTTCAGTGCTGCGGCTGCGAAGCATGACCTACCTATCTTTGGGTAAGTTTATTGTCCTTTCCGATCTTGAACAACGTAGCTGATGGATGATTAGTGGTGTGATGGGGCTAGACCAGATACCGATGGCCATTCAGTCAGGTATGCGGGGGATTGCTGTGCAGTTTGATGTCTGGGGTACTACAAGACTCTTTGCGAGTTCTTTGGAAGAGGGCTGGAAATATGCAAAGAGCTTTGAGGGAAACCCGAAACCGAGCATGGCGGACGGACAGGCGAAGACGCCTTGATAAGCTGATGAGTAAGAATAGATGGGTCATCTGAACCACTGTACAGTCAAATGTGTTGCTTTTGCGAATTGGTGCTGTGCCGCTGTCGCCACCATCGATACATATCGAAAGACTGGAGAGGAAGAACCGATATGACGTCGGGATAAATCTGATTTAACCGCGGTGCAAGGCAGGATTCCTGAAAATGATCATTGCCGCATACCTCAGAAGAGGATATTGATCTTCCTGCCAAATTAGGCGTCCAGTTCAATGCCACAATGACGAGGCTGTGTGCGTACTTGGCACCTTGAGAGTTTGCCAATCAGCTCTGCTGGTGCGCAGGGCGTTTCCTGGATCACAGGAGCTATACCTGAAAGAGCCAGCGTTGTGCTGCTTGACCATGAGAATGATGGACATAGCCTTGTGATGCCGTGGTGATATAAGTAGAACGATTCTGTCATCTGTCGCATATCGGTAGTGCTTACCGTCATCCCCTTTGATACGGTATACGTTGATGCGAATTGATATACTGAAAGACCACTCTCTCATGTCCTTCCCAACTTCCATAAATCTTTCGGACTGCGACCAGGAATCGTCCGGCAATTACATTTGCGGCACGTCTGCTTCAGGGAGTAATTTCGGTTAGTATACCATGCGGTTCTGGCTTACGATCGAATATCTAATTTCGTATGTCAGACAGTATGTCAGACAGTATGCAGAGCAGCTTCGGTGAGCCCATCTTTGCAGCCTCGAAGCTCTTTAGTCAAACTGACTATTGAACCAGACAATGCCGTGAACGCGCAGCAGAGAACAATCGGCATAGGCGTGGGGGTTGGAGTAGGACTGTTTCTGCTTTTCACTGGCCTGGCTATTTGGGCGTTCCGACGGCACAGCAAGAAACGAACGCAACAGATAAACCAACAGGCACAGATACAGGCGAATTTACTGCAGCAGAACATGCAGCAGACGCACCCGCCACAACCATGGATAGGGCAGCGAAACGAAGTGGACGGGCTGGCATACAGGACTGAGATCGAGGCACAAAACAACCCGCACCAGTACCAGCGATACCAGGCCCAGGAGATGAATGCGCATCCGTATGATAGCCAGTTCCAAGGTGGCATGATATCGGAAGCACAAGGAACACACGATGCTCAGGAAATGCCTTTGAGTTATCAGCGACATCCTCCGCAGGAAATGCCAGGAGGGACGCAGGGCGGGGGTGTTGAGAGGCGCTGAGTTATTTCATGTTGCAATGCCAGAGTTCTGTTTCACATCAGCGTTCTGATATAAGGGCGCGAGATTTTGACTGATAACAACATGCTCTGGACAGAGCGGACGGTTCCAAGGTATGTGGTTAGTAGTAGAGGTTTCCAAGTTTTGGATGGTTCCAGCCGGCCGCCTCCACGTCGCGTCGAAGATGGCCTGTGCGTCACCAGCCATCGCCCAACCACCACATTTCCAGCCTTCGAGAAAGTACGCAACACAACGGCAGCGACTATGGATCTAATAAACGGATACCTACATCGCAGTTCCCACACTGCTCTCTGCCAGCGCACACCAATACAGAAGCCGTGCTCAATACGTGTATACGACTATCATTGGCGCCGGACAATCAACAAGCCTCGATACTTTTGAGACTATGCTTTTCAACGCTCACACTCTGGCTCTGGCCGCTCTCTTCTCCACATTGGTCACCGGTCGGCCCTTTGACTCGCCAAAGCCCCGCGATGTTGGCCGACGCGACAAGAGCTATTCGGTTGTCAATGTTGGTGGAGATGCATCAACTCCAGCGCCTGCAACAGCCACTTCGGTGATTGAGACGACAAAGACTGTCGAAGTTGTCGGTCCAGAAAAGACAGTCACTCAACAAGTTACTGCGACCGTCATCAAGCCCCAGCCAGCGCCAGCACCGACAACGAGCTGCAAGTCGAGCAGCGCATCAAGGTCTTCATCTTCGTCGACGCCCAGGCCATCGTCGTCAACGCCCGCACCAACGACGACATTGACCTCGTCTGCAGGTGGATCCTCATCAACCCCCAGCCCATCGGTACCTTCATCGACATCGACCCCAACACCAACACCAACCATCTCAAGCGTGTTCTCAAGCAGCATCTCGACGCCAAAGCCAATCATCGTTACCGTCACAATCTCGGAGAATGAAGGTCCTACCGAGTACTATGACGATGGCATGTGGCACACGTACTACCGCATCAAAACGTTTGAGGCTGCTGCGGTTGTCACGGCGGCCCCGCAGCCGGCTGCATGATCTTGTTCTCTCGCATCCTGAGGTACCTTGAACGGGGCCTTGGTTCTCTTCTTTAACCTGGGCGGTGGACTGGTCCCATTTGCCTGTTCGTTTCTTCTACTGTGTTTTACGATATATACGAGTAATGGTTGGACGCCAGCATGTGACGGCGAGGATATGAAGATTGATGACTAGACGCGTCTGCGAGACGAGTGCACATGTATAATTAGATTAGTCAATAGAGTGATGAACAAGCGCAAGTGTTGGAGTGGAGGCGTGATGGCCAGACTCGTGTAGTGATGACGCAGCTCGAAGAGGAAGCTCCCATGCCTGCCGGGCTTGGCGAACGGTTACGCCCAGGGCGGCGGTGCGTATGGGAGCACGACCAGCTCTCCACCTCCACAACCCCGGACGATCCGCCTCTCTCTCGCACACAATGGCGTCGCCGCCCCCCGTAGAAGACCAGGCTCGTCTGCTTGAAGATGCCCTGGCCGTGGTGCGCCAGCAGACGATGCTCATGCGGCGGTGTCTCGAGACGCCGGGCAAGTTGATGGATGCGCTCAAGTGCAGGTACGCGCATGCCGTGACATGAGGGCGGTCCTGGCCATGCGCTGCAGTGCTAACGACTCCAATGCACAGCTCGACACTCGTCTCGGAACTGCGGACCAGCAGCCTCGGCCCCAAGCAGTACTACGAGCTCTACATGGCCGTCTTCGATGCCCTGCGCCATCTGGCCGTCTACCTGCGCGAGAACCACCCCGTCAACCATCTCGCCGACCTCTACGAACTCGTCCAGTATGCCGGCAACATCATCCCCCGCCTGTACCTCATGGTCACCGTCGGCACCGTCTACATGGCCATTGAGGATGCGCCCGTCAAGGAGATTATGAAGGACATGATGGAGATGAGTCGCGGCGTCCAGCACCCTATCCGCGGCCTGTTTCTGCGCTACTACCTTGCGGGCCAGGCACGCGACTACCTTCCGTCTGGCGACAGCGAGGGGCCTGAAGGCAATCTGCAGGACTCCATCAGCTTCATCCTGACAAACTTTGTCGAGATGAACAAGCTGTGGGTGCGCCTACAACACCAGGGACATTCCAGGGAGCGCGAGCAGCGAACCAAGGAGCGCCAGGAACTGCAACTTCTCGTCGGCAGCAACTTGGTCAGGCTCAGCCAATTGGTCGACTTGGACAACTACAAGAAGATCTTGAATCCCTTGCTCGAGCAGATTGTACAGTGTCGGGATGTTCTGGCGCAAGAATACCTACTCGAGGGTGCGTACCACACGCTGGACACGAGGAAACCGCTAACATGCAGCAGTCGTCACACAGGTTTTCCCCGACGAATTCCACCTACACACGCTCGATCAGTTCCTCTCCGCCGTCGCACGCCTGAATCCACATGTAAACGTCAAGGCCATTGTTGTAGGCCTCATGGACCGCCTATCCTCGTATGCGCAAAGAGAAGCCGAATCCGAAAGCCCAGAACAGCGCAAGAAGACGGAAGAGGAGTCGATAGCACACCTCATGGAGCAAATGCGGATAGCAAAGGAGAAGAAGGCCGCAGAGCCAGAGCCGGCGCCGGCGCAGCAAAATGGAGACGCCCCAGAGACTTCGGAGGCGGAACCAAGCACAGAAGAGGCTTCCGAAGAACCATCCAAACCAGCTGAGGCCTCTGCTGAGAGCGAAGAACATCAAGCGACCGAGACAGATGGCGAAGTCGAGAAGAGGCGCGGTATACCCAACAATGTCAAGCTGTTCGAGATCTTCCACGAACAGGTGCAGACGCTGGTTAAGATGCAGCGGCTGCCAATACAAGACACAATCGGATTACTGGTGTCGCTGGCAAATCTCGCCTTGTATGTTTTGCAGACACTTACAACGGCCATTGCGCTAATTCTACTAGAAACATCTACCCCGAACGACTCGACTACATTGACCAAGTCCTGACCTTTGCAAACCAAAAAGTCACTGAATACCAAAACAGTGCCGACCTACACTCGCAAGCCACCCAAAGCCAGATCCTCAGCCTCCTCCTTTCGCCGATCAAGACCTACATCTCTCTCTTCACTGCGCTCGCACTACCAAACTTCATCCCTCTCTTACATTCACAGCCATACCCGACTCGGAGAGCAGTTGCCGGTGAAGTTGCAAGGAGTCTAATGCGAAATCAAACCTCCATTGCATCTGTAGAGAACCTCGAAAGCGTGTTGGAGATCCTCAAGGTTCTTATCCGCGAAGGCATCCAACAAGCCCAAGGATACCCAGGTGGGCCGATCCAAAGACGAGCACAGGAGACAGAGGAGACTATAGAAGAGCAAGGATGGCTAGCGCGGATAGTGCATCTCATCCGCGGCAAGGACAACGATACCCAATTCAAGGCGAGTACAATTGACATTCAACCAGAATGTACGCTAACAACTCTTGTAGCTCCTCCAAACTGCGCGCAAGTCCTTTGCCGAGGGCAACGAGCGCGTCAAGTACACATCCCCGGCCATTATCACAGCATCACTCAAGCTGGCACGTCAATACAAGAAGCGCGAACACTTTGAAGACAACTGGCAATCGCAATCATCCGCTCTTTACAAGTTCATGCACAGCACCCTATCGACGCTCTACACCCGCGTTGCAGGCTCCGCGGATCTCTCCCTCCGCCTCTTCGTCGCCTGCGGTCAAGTCGCAGATCAAAATGGTTTCGAAGAGGTCGCGTACGAGTTCTTCGCGCAAGCATTTACAATATACGAGGAAGCAATCAGCGATTCAAGAGCGCAGTTCCAAGCCGTATGTGTCATTGCCAGTGGCCTGCATACAACAAGAAACTTTGGCAAGGAGAACTATGATACTCTGATTACAAAGTGCGCGTTACATGGAAGCAAGCTACTCAAGAAGCCGGATCAATGCCGTGCGGTGTACCTTGCAAGTCACCTGTGGTGGGCGACTGAGATCCGTGCGTTGGGCGAGGAGGATCCAAAGAACGTAAGTGAGATCAAGTCCAGTTGCGACAAGATTGATACTGACAGCTACAGCTTTACCGCGATGGCAAGCGTGTGCTCGAGTGCTTACAGCGTGCTCTTCGTGTGGCTGATGCATGCATGGACGCTGCGGTCTCTGTTGAGCTGTTTGTCGAGATACTGAATAGATACGTCTACTATTTCGATCAAGAGAACGAAGCTGTAAGTCTCAATCTGCCCCCTCTCCCATGTCATTTGTTAACAATCATCAGGTCACAACAAAGTACCTCAACGGCCTCATCGAGCTTATCCACTCAAACTTGCAATCCAACGAGAATGCTTCTTCGCTTGAGAACCCAAGGAAACACTTTCAGCGCACCCTGGATTACATAGCGAGTCGAGAGTACGAAGGCGTGGTCACGGCACCAAAGTAATGTTAGTAGGAAAAGGAGACGCAGTGCCTGTTTTGAATTGGAACTCCTTGTACGACTACATGTACATGGATATTGCACCCTCATATACCAAGTACATAGCATGGGAAAATCGAGAATGTTAATGAAGCCGAATCTTGCCACGACTGCTCCAGACAACGAACTCTAGCCCCTTCGCAGGACTAATCCATGGTCATGTCAGCAGGCAGCTTTCCCTTGTAGAACTCACTACGCCCCTCAAGATTGAAATCCAACCCGATGCATCCAAACTCGACCATCTTCTTGTCAAAGTTCTGGTACGTGTACTCAATGAACATGTCAATACCTGCATCGTAGTTAGCACAAGCCAGGTCAAATCCACATCTCGATAAGACTTACCACATCCAGCAGCACCTGCCGTCCAAATCTCCGCACCATCAAACCACCCCGCATCAACCACCCACCTGCGATCTACCCACTCCGTACCCGGAAACATCTTGCTTGCCAAGCCCAACATGACCCTATTCGTAGTAGCCTTCTTCCCCTCCAACACTCCACTCCTTGCCAGCCACATGGCTCCCGTACACGTTGTAAGAATGACCTTGGTCTGCTTACTCGCCTCTTTTAAGAAGACCAGACTCTCTTCTTTGACAGTCGCTGGGTTCGGGCCACCAAGGAGCAAGATGTCGAGGTCGCGCGGAGCAGTTGCATAGGTGTGCGTGGGACGCACGTACATGTCTGGTGTGACATGGGCGGGATCCATGGAGGAGGAGATGTAGAAAAAGTCCATGGGGACAGCGTGGGGTACCATGGAAGCGAATTGCGGAAGCATAGATGTAACCATGTTGATGGTTTGGGGAGTCAGGTTGCCGAGGAGGTCGAGGCCTGCGAGGTCCTGGATATGGGCGTTCAAAGTCAGTGTATATCTCCCGTATGTCTGGAACAAGAGACACTTACGGTCATTTGAGTTCCTTCGTAAAGGACGCCGACACGGATGGGAGTCTTAGTCGAGGACATTGCAGTGGTATTGGGATAATTAGAAAGTACTTGGAGTTTGTAGAGCTGTTCCTGTTTGAGCCATGGGTCATCGTCGCCTGGTACTTTATACAACTTTAATCGTACGCACCGGGTGTACCAGTACATCCCGCTCCGTCTACACTACCATACATATTTACCCATTCTTTCCATCCTTCTGTGTTGTTGTGCACGTTCAGATTGGGTTCACTGTCACAAGCGAATAGTGGCTGCAAGAATGTTGCTGCCTGAAATGTTAGGTGGAGACAACGAATCGGAGCGGATATTGAGAAACGTGCCGTGCCGCTTGGGCAACAGAAAATCAAAGTTTGGTTGTATAAAACTAGACGCCTAAGAGACTTGTATAGGAAATTCTCTGATCTGAGTTGTAGGAATGTTACAAGAAGGAAAACGTTCGTAGAGAACGGTGTATGGACCACTGTATGCGTAGCGTACCATAGGTACAACGTGCTAGAGGCAACAGCCAAATGTCGATATACAATGGATAGCCACTAGAAATTAATGAAAGTCATGATATCGTGGGCGCCGCTGCATCAGTACCTGTGGGGCGCTTCTGAGCTAAAACGACGGAACTCCACCCTCGCCAACTCCCTTTCTCTTGCGTCGGAGCTTGTGGAGCTGTTATCCGGACTGTACTTTGAACTTGTCTGTCGTGTCATCATATAGGAAGCAGGGGTCGCTGGGGTCACGGGAGTCTTGGGGCTCTTGAGGTCCTCCGATCCTGCGACTGAGGTGGCACGTGTTCGCTGGAGCGATGCGTCTACGATGCGAGTAGAATCGCTGCTCATATGGTTTAGCAGTGAGATAATTTCCAGACTAGGACTTCTGGCCGGACCAGGGCGGTGAGGGGGTCTGGTTAATGACTCTGCAGGCTTCTGGATTGGGATCTCGGGTATCTGCTCGACAGCAGGAGTTCTTCGACCCCCCTGAGAATTACCGCTACTCGCGCGACTGCGAATGACCTCTTTCTGTGGGAAAGTAACGCGCTTGCGGGAATTTTGAGATGGCGAGCGACGATCGTTTGCGGACGGTAGAGTGGGCGTATAAAATTGTACTGGAGACTTTCGATGTGTTCTTGAAGGCGGTGTCACAAGGCTGGATTTGGGGTTTTCACTGTTCATCTCCAACTTTGCCAGAGCGTCGGTCACCGCGTCACCTACGTCTACGTCGTTGAAGTGGTGATTCTCAAGCTCATAGGTCTGCTGCGATGGTGTGGCTCGACGCGAGGGTGGGTTTGTGTGCTCCAGAACGGAGCTTGCATTCGGCGGCGGGGTAGAAGCTGGTAACGGCCACTCGGCAGGAAGCTCAGGAACTGGAGGCACGCTGGCTTCGCCGCGCGGAGCCTTGTCGTTTAGCGTCGTTCTAGAGGAGGTCGCGAAAGAAATGGTCGTATGCCGACTTCTGGAAGAATCACCCGAAAGGCGCTTGACCTTCCAGCTGCCTGTCTTGTCGTCTACCTCTAGTGTCGAGTGAGGGTATTGTAGCGAATCAGCCAGTGTCTGTGTATCCTCGAACACCGAGGACTGATATCTGTGTAATGTCTGATTTGAGTCGTTCGGTTGCATCATTGAAATAGGAAGGACGGGCGCCGGGAGGGATAGATTCTTCTCGTTCATGTCCTGTAGGTCAACATGACTTCTAGAGTAGTCGCCTGATTTTCTTGCACCATTCGGTACATAGAAACGTAAGTCGACACGGACTACAGCAAACATGATGATGACGAGGATCTCCGTGACGAAGTTGAAACAGTAGAAGCTTCCTTTGCTCAGGTACCACGGCAACTCGACGATGCCGCGCTGGACATCGACCAATGGGATTGCGGGAATCCAGGCCAATACGCAGCGAAAGATCTGTCCAATCGAGAGGAGGGACACCGAGATGAGCAGGATAGTGATGTTATATCTCAGTCGACCAGCTCCAAACTTGTCGATTTCTGTTCGTGGAATAAGGAGCGAGATGCCGACAAGGATAGCTGGTGCGAAACAGAATATGGTGAAGTATGTCTGCGCGATGACGAACAAAACGTGGAAAGAGTCGAGTTTGCTTTGGTTGCGCGTGAAGAACTGCCATATCTGGCTTACGATGAGCATGAGCAGCGTAGCTACCAGCACGACAAGCCCGCCTCTATGGAAGATGCGGTACGGCGTTGACCATCCTAGACGTGCGTGTTGGGCGCGGATAACGCGTTGGACGAAGAACCAGTTCACGCCGTACAAGATAATGGTACCAATGTAGACAAAGATGTTCGCTGCGATAGCAAGGCCGACATTCCTGGGATAATTGGACCATGCTATCCGCAAGGCCATGGTAATGAGTCGAATCTTGCAGAGACCTGCGACATGTTAGTCGTGACCATGCCGATTGGAGGGTGTGGTGAGAGTATACCAAGAATAGCGCCATTGAAAATGAACTTGTGTCCGCGACCTTTGTTGCCCTTTAGGATCTTGATGTGGATGACACCGAAGATGAGGTATAGGATAAGAAAAATGATTGATACTGGCACGTCAGGCACTATCATAGGTGTTCCACCCAAGCCAGCATCCTGAGGTGCGTACGGGGGACCTCGCCCGCCCTGCCCAGATGCTCCGGACTGGGTATGGTTAGTTGTGCGTAGCAGGTGGCTGAACTTGACATCACTCACTGGAGGACCCTGGGTCCCTTGCTGCGAAGACATCTTTGCCAGTTTGATGTTCGACGTGTGAAACGTTTGCTGCGGAGGAGGTTGGAGAGAACCACAAAGCTCCACGAAGGAGGCGGGAAAGAGGTGGTGTATATCAGGTTCCACGACCATGCAATGCTCCGATCTAGACGATAGTATGCATCGCTTAGGCATGGCACCAGCAGCCCCAGATAAGCAAACTAGATGACGAGTATGCAGTCAAGATGCCGTACTTGCCTCCAATTGGATGGACAATAGTTCCATGTGGTGTGCGTGCCCTATCCGCAGCCATGCTCAGATGTGGGCAGCATAACGCTTTCACTAAATTGGGGTGCCGGCGTCTTCGGGGAGTGGATGCTTACCGCACCCGTGGTACGCGAGCGATCATTCCGCCGATCCAACGCCTTGCTAATCTCAACGCATGGTATGCTTTTTCTTCATCCGGTCTCCTGTCTACGGTGTCCAGGTGTTGCCGCAACTTGCGGTCTGAAAGGCACCCTTCTCTTGAACAAGAGCGCAGCCTGAGTTTTCGTGTATTCTGCTGTGCCTCAATAAGGCGCCTCCATGTTGACGTTATCGACTGCTGATGGTAGTACCGGGTCTCCTCAATGATGCCGGAGATCAGCAAAGTGCCTTCCTGAGTGGAGGATCGGTGAAAACGTCAAACGAGCTCCGACCAGATGAACCCAAAACAGACCACTATTTAAGGCACGGTAGTGAATGATGCGTGTATCGGGCGCTATGCAGAACAAAAGACCGATTCTGCTTTTATCCCGAAATAGAAGTTGCATGTGAAACCATACAGGCGGTCGAAGAAAGATGGTATTGCCCTTGCATAAAGGAGCGGATTAGGTTATCTCGCCTGATTTCGAGCCAGGGGAAAGGAGTTGTAGTTTCCAAGGCGGGCAATAGTTGTCTTGAGGTGTCGTGTGTGTGTGTGTGGCTGATGGCAGCTACCCCAGATTTTCGGCGCGGTGAAACTTATCGGAACCTTGGATTGAGGTCGGAACTTGCCTGTACGTCATGCCCAACAATAACGCGTACCACACGCAATCCGGTCAATGCTTCGTTCACACCCTGTGGTAGTTTCCGCGCTCTTCTAGTCTTTTATAATGCCGCCAAAGTCCAAGCAACGCGCAGCCAAGCCCACAAACTCTGCCTTCAAGAAAGCCATCCCGCAGCCCTTCACCGCAGCTCCGGCCGAACTCGAAACCCTCCTCTCCACCTTTGACCGCTCGCTCGTGTACGTAACCCATGTCGATGTGCATCCAGCATGGTTCAAACGCCGCATATTCGCCGTCCCTGTGCTCCTAAACACGACCATCCTCGCGCTTGTGCTATGGCGCCTGTACGCAATCGGACCCCACTACTGGGCCATTCTCCTCTCCGTCCTCGGAAACCATAACGAAACTACTATATACTGGGCCAGCACATCATGGGGGTCCTTGATATGGAGAGTGGGAAAACGCATGCTCATGTTCATGCTGGATTTCTTGCTGTTCCGCTTTGTGGCACTCTGGCCATTCACATTCTTTGTGGAGCAGCCAGGCAATCCGGTGAGCTGGCGGTGGAACGTAGGTTTCAGAGATGAAGAAGTATATGTGAGAGTGAGCAGGTCATGGGGAGCGAAAGACCTGCTTGGAGAGGCCGAGGGTGGGAGTGGCCGGGCCGGAGCAGACAGTCCCTTTTTCAAAACCAGAGTTCTACCCGCGGTCGACGAGTCGAGATTAAGAGAGAAGACGGGATACCTACTCATGGATGCAGACTATGATCTGGATTTCTTCGGCATGGTCGCTGCAACTGAACTTCTTGATCGCAAGGACATTACGCTGGAACACCTCCGCAAAAGCGTCCTCGTTTACGTCGGCGATCCTGAGGCGGAAAATGGACAATGGGCTATCTGGGAATGCGCAAAACTTGACGAAGGCTCGGAGACGGAAGCGAGGGATAAGGTCATACAGTTCAAAGAACGACTCACGGCTATGGGCAAGGAGAGCTTGTTCTTCCGCTGGGTCGAGCTTATCCAGTACGAAAGCAACGCGCCGGGTGGTTTTACGCAAGAGAGGCAAATCGCAGCTGCGGAGAAGGTGAAGAAGATGTTCGAGGACGAAGGTGTAGACTTTGAGGTGTTTGAAAAGGAGATTGGAGGTATGCATGACATAGCTGGTGCTTAACCTCGACGTGTCGTCAAGCTTTGGCACAGAAGAATGCAGCATAGATGATGTCACTGAGATACCCAAGTGTTATACATTTCAGATTCACATAGTCCTCGTAAAGTCATGACTGATGAGCGTGAACAAACACCTGAGATGCGCTTTGAGTTTTCCGCCATCTTTATCCCCTACTCCTGAGCATCTTGCCCAACGAGCCACCCAAAATCTTCGCCTCTTTGCTTCTTGGTCTCGGCGTCGGACTCGCATGCCTAGACTCGCGAGTTTTTGTCTCGGTAGGCGAGATCTCCCTACGTCTCCGTGGAGCAGCACCCTTGGCTTCTGCGCTGCTGGAGGAGTTGAGCGTATCGCTACGCTTCCTTAGACGACGAGTCGGACTCGAAGAGGAGGCCTGTGGCTGTGAATGCGATTGGGAGGTGGCGTGAGGAGATAAAGAGGTAGATGTCGCTCTACGTCTGCGCTTCTCCTCGCCATGTTTGATTTCTGACGTCCGAGCCACTGCAGGGCTAGGTGTTCGTATCCGCTCTCGTGCTCCTTGTAGTTGTTGTATCCTTTCCTTCTCTGCTGCCACACTTCTTCTCTCCATATCCTCCAGTTCGTCAACAGACACAGATACCTGCACCACCTTCTTCGCCTCGATTTCCTCCGGGCGTCTTCTTGTGCGCACATCGCTCCTCGACGCGGCATACGCGTCTAGCATCTTCTCCACTTCTTTGCGATTGGCATCTGTGCCTACTAGACGGACGACCTCTAGAACAAAAAGGAAGGCGAAAATGTAGCCAATGAAGAAGCCGGTTCTGGACCAAAACTCGGGGGTTATCAGGAAAGAGAAGAGTTTGATGGTCGCGACGAACATCGTGGCCTTGGGCCGTTTGATTGACTAGAGATCGTAGTATGGTATGTGTAAATGGAAGCCAGATTGCAAAGCTGACGGTCCCGAGGTCGTGGGCGAGGGACGGTCGACGAGACGGTGTGATGGTAATCCTGTTAGACCCAAATTACGGCGCAAATGCGGCGTGTTGGTCAATAAGAAGTGAACGAAAGTGTTGTGCGGCCCGCGCTCGAAGGAGAAGAACTGGTGTTACACCGCGACGTCCGCAAGTTGTTGGACTTGATTCACGTTGCTTTTACCTGCTCTCGCGCAGCAGCGAGCCCCTCCACCTTTTAACCATCATGTCAAGCCCCCCACAAACCGCCGCACACTGAGACATTGTAATCTCATAATCTCACAGGGTACCCGTGGACGCGTTGCAAGTCCGGCCCTAATCCTGTGAACGACATCCCAGATCGAAAGACTATTAGTGGTAAGGTTCGAGGGAGGATTGGCGGGCGGTGCCTGAAACCAATCAGCATGTTTCAGATAGTCTGTTGCAAGGATATTTGTGGTAGCACATGTTTGGAGTCCGCGACACCATGCCCGATACAGAACTGAGCTTATCTGGAAGCGAGGGGTACGCGCCAATAGACTGGGGTAGCGGCTCGATGGTGTGTCCACGCGGGCCTGGAGGTTGGCGTCTGTCGCTCATCATCAGACTCCGGCTGAGCAATCTACACACGGCGGCTTATGTAGCTTGGAGTTGAATGGAGGCAAGGTCTGCAAAGAACGCATTGCTTGTGTAGTCTACCTTCACTTGTGTGATGGCGTTTACAGCCTATCTTCTCACTGTCGCTAAGCCATGATGAAATGGAGCTGCGAGGGTGGGATAAGTGATAATTTCATTTCATCGGCAGTTGAATCAATGACCTGTGCATAAGCCAACCAGATCATTGCCGCTCATCTTGCTATACAACACGCTATCATAATGATACAATCATGGCGGTATGCAACTCCTGTTCCCGATCCAGACCCTTGACAAACAAAAAAACGCCTCGCTGAACCAATGCCACAAAAGAAAAATAATGAATGACAACAACCAAAAGCGCTTTTCTATGCTCACCGGCCTCCTGGCAAAATTTCATCTTCAAACATACTATGATCCCAGCCTTTCTCTTCCAAGAGTTGAGCCGCTTCTTCACTAATCCAGCGGTTTTCTCTTATAGTAGCAGTACTTGTCATGGTCTGGCTGGCACTGTGGTTGACAAGATGCGCTTCTTCGAAACCAAAGAAAGATGCCCATATGGTAGCGCCAATCCACGAGAAGAAGGAATATATTGGTATCCACCAGCCTTGGATAAAGGTGCGGTAGACGAGAGTAGGAATAACAAAGGGGTACTTGGGAGCATTCGCGTTGACGCTGAATGGGTAAGGCGACGAGTAAGCGTACATGGGCTGGCAGTACATTTCACTGCCGAGTAGGTTAGCCGGTTTTCTTTGACGCAAAAGGGCAGACGCTCAAGTACATACCAAGCAATCTCTTCACTCATCCACCAAGTGAAAAGAAGTATCAAGAAAATGCTCAAGCCTGTAAGCCCGCCCCATATCCTCCAAAGGCTGCCTGATTTCTGTCGCAGGGTCTTCAACCGTTGTTCCCAAAACAGACCCTTGGACCATTTCCACATTGAGAAAGTCTGCACATGGCCATCAATCGCGCAAGGGCATGCGCGACTAATTACTTTGACCTTGTCGCCATTCTCCGCGTGTTCAACATGCTCCACTTGGTCTTCGACACGCTTCATGCCACGACTTGCATCGCGAATGCTGGTTCGCGCTGCACGGAGGCGGTCGTTCATGCGGTGGAGATGTAGCAGTTCCTGTTGTCGCTGTCGTTCTGCTTCACTGCGAGGAGTCTCGGTTGGCAATTCAAGACCGTGGAGCGTATCTTCTTCTGTTGGACTTTCAGCAGATGGGGCGATGAGGTCTTCCAGAGAGTTGATAGTTGAGTCGCCGTAGTCTGCCGACGGTCGCCTGCCCTTGGATTTTGCTTCGTCGACAAGAGATTGCAAGGCAGACTTTGGCAGCTGTGGGCGAAGGGGCTCTATAGCGACAGCCTCCGATGGCTCCTCTGCGGTGGGGCCTGCGCCTTGTTCAGATGAGCTCTGCCTGGGCGGATTGGCTTTTTCGGGCGAACGTGAACGTGACCTTGAGGTTGCTGCAGGTCTCTGTACAGTACGCGGGCCTGGTGTGTCGACCCAAGCACCAGTCACCACTGGTGTCTTCGGGTTCAGGACGGGTCGCTCTTTCGGCATGGGGGTGGCGTCCACACTATGGGCATCTCCTGTAGCCTCTGGTGCTGGCTCTGACTCTGGCTCTGGCTCTGGCTCTGACGGTCGTTCAGCTTCCTTTGGTTTGTCTTGCTCCTGCTGAACGGCCGAGGGCGCAGCTGCCTCATTGGGTGTCTCGGCAGGAACAGGCGCCTTTTCCACAGACGCCGGTTGACTTTCTGCTTGCGCCGTGTCTGTCGCCGTCGTGTGCGAGGAAGGATTCAGTGGTCCTGGAGGCGCCGATTCTGGTCGCGACGGTGCTGCCTGTTTCGGGCTTGGGGTATTGGACACTCTTGCTAGCCGTCGCAGCAGATCCTGCGAATCTTCTCTTCGGCTCGGCATGCGTCTCGGAGGCACCACGTGGGGCGTGGCGACTACTTCACGATCTACTGTCGCTATGCTCTCCACGCTCTTGTACATGGCCACAGGCGGATCTCGGCTGCCCATGCCCGTGACGGGCTGCGCCTTCCCAATGGACTGCCACGATTGAGTTCGGCTGCGCAGCCTCCTCTTGGGCGAACGGGAGGCCTGCGTCGCCTGCTCTCTGGCGCTCTCCGCCTCCCTCTGCCGTATGTCGTCCAGCACAGTGCTTCGTGGTATGTAGGGCGTGGATGCGATCATGGAGGCTTCGTTGAGCTCAAAGGTAAGGTCCCACTCTGGCGATTCGTCGTTGCGTGGTGTGCCCTTGTGCGAGAGCGGGCTGTCCGGCACAGGGCGGTGTGCCACGTTCGCGTCGGCGTGGTCAAAGTGGCCGTGTATGCTGTCATCGGCCGGGACTGGCGTCTGCAGCTGTTGCTCCTGCTCCTCTTCGTAGGTGATGGTCCGCATCCAGCTCCTGTTGGTCCGGCCTTTCCTCCCCCACGACGCTGGCGCACGTATGGCTGGATCGCTCCTCGTGCTCCCGCTGCTGCTCGGCGGACTCTGCAGTTTGACCTGCGCATCCGCTGCAGCAGCTGCCGCGTTGTTCCTCTCCAGGTTGTCCAGAGTCAGTCCGACACGGGGATGGGTCCGCGCCTTTTTGAAGGCCTGGGGTCTGCCGCCCAGCGCCTGGCTCAGCCGCCGCTCGTCGCGCGCATTCTGTATCATGCGCTTCTCGAATTCGTCCTCGGCATCGTTTTCGAGCTCGCTTAGGGCAGAGCCCACCGAAGCTGCATCGTGCATGTCTTCCTGGCCGTGTCCCTGCGCCTCCATGACTGCGGGCCCATTTGTGCTTCTGGCGGTGGTGTTGGTCGTGGGCCGCTGGACGTGGGCGTAGCGTGTATTGACGAGGCTGGCCGACGGTGGGGGAAGTGCTTGGAGGGGCTGGCGCGTTGTCATTTCCGTGCAACGCTTCGATGGTGATGGTGCATAGTAATCTGTTCGGCGTCGAGTCGGAATATATGCGGGGCTATTCAATGTTCTGACGTGGTTGCAGAGGTTGGCGCATTAGCTTGTGCTGCACTTGTTGTCATCCGACGCGTCGTGACTTTCACCGGGAACGTGCGCCACACGAGATCGCCACAGGGATCCTTGTTCCGACACCGTCCATCAACGAGCCTCACACATGCAATCTTCACGCTGACATGCTCGAGCAGTACCCCGCCGTCTTAACAAGAGTCATTCAACATTACGTTTCGTATCATCATGCAAGCCTCATGGCTCCTGGTCGTCGATGGCTTTGAGCCTCTTCCTCACCATTTCTACATCGGTATTGCCCTGCTCATCCCTCCATGCCCGCAGCACCTCCTCGCGCATAACCCGTCGCGGCGCTCTTTTGCCTGTGAACAGCTCAAATTGAGCAAAAGCCTGTTCTGGGATAAAGTCCAAGCCGTCCATATAGGTCCACAACTTCTTCGGGCAGGCCTGTACTTGCTGCCACAAGGGCGTCTTGAGTGTCTTGTACGCCGTCTCCATCACCACACCGCCCGTAGGACTCTGAATCCATTGCCGCGGAAGCGTAAATTGAGCTGCCGGGCCCCCATCTATCGGATCAGTTGGTATGCACGAAACAATTATGGTAGGATCCCGGAGGTGCTCTGGCCATGCCTCGTCGCGCGATCTCAATATCGTCAAGTTTGGCCGCTTCTGGCGCATCATGGCTGATGCCGTGGTGCCATCTGCTGAACTCGACGTAAGGCGGGAGAAATGCGCCACGAGACTCTCGGCTCTTTCATGACTTCTGTTGAAGATTACAATGTTCATCACCCCCAGTTGCAACAGTGCATAAACAGCTGCCCTCGCCATACCACCAGCTCCGATAATCAGTCCGCAAGTCGACGGACGCACCGCGTTAGCCGGAGAGAGACCTCGCCGCACGCAAGATCGAATTCCAATCCATTCCGTGTTGTCTCCATACAGAGCTTGAACCGGACCAGACTGATTGCGCTCGTGGAAGAGTTCGAGGTCGCTGGGAATGCTCCCGTCTTCGTTTCTTCGACGTACGGGTATTACAGTATTAACAGCCCCGATTGCTCGGGCATCTTGGCTCAGCGAATCCACCAGCGCCATCACCTCCATCTTGAAGGGCTGTATAATAATAGAGCCACCAAAGTTCGGCTTACGTACCAGCTCTTGGAGTATGTTCACAGACGGACTCTCGATGCGACTGAAAGTGTGAGGCATGCCACACGCGCCGTAGGCTGCATTGTGCATCGCCGGTGAAACGCTATATCCTAGGCGTACTCCAATAATGTACATTTGCATGGGATCAAATGTGAACGAGCTGTAGAGGGCTTGTGTTACTTCCTTGGCAGTGAGCCAGGAGTCGTGAGGGTATTGTGCCGTTGACGCCATCTGGTTGGTCTTCTCTCTCTTGGACGCAGCAACAACAGGCGTGAGATATTTGTTGAAACATATCGAGCGCCGACCAGCTCGCCCTGTGTTGTAGCAAATCACAGGGACTTTTGCCTCGTGTGTTTCCATTCGACTACTGAAGCTGCGAACCGAAACGTCGTCGTCGATGGAAGATGCTGGTCGAGTGAGTCGTGCGACGGAGCAGCCCAAGTGTACAGCCTTTTCGTACTGAGTCACCCAGAAAGGGTCGTCCCATGGTTTGTCGGCATGCAGATGTGCGATCATCTTGGTGGTACCACGAGTGTTCACCACATCGGCGAGCACGGTAGGGTCTAGCGACAGATCGATAGATGCGTACTCAGGTACCAGTCGTAATCCATGGTGTACGTGCTCCAGGTAGGTGGCTCTGCTGCCGTCAGAAGTCGAAGTAGGCAGCACATGATATATGATGGGAACTACAGTGCTTCTTCGAACTTTCGATATACACGCGCTAACATCATCCATGAGGTTGGTCATAGGGCGTCGTTGACTCAAATCAAGGATAATTTCAAAGGCGTCTGCTCCAACTTCCAGGCTTTGAATATCGGCATCTTCAGCCAATATGTCGTCCACAGATACCTGAACGGCGTATGTATATCTGCGGAGCTCGGTTGCAACGTCAGAAAGCGGGTATCCGGGTTCCAATGGTGGAATGGATGCTCCAACCGACTCGTGCGGAAGCTCCGGAGTCGTTATAAGTGACAAGTACTTGAGGAAGGTTCTCTGCGCTCTCTTCAACGCGAGAAACGCCGGAGCCGCCGACTGGGCATTAGACGCGTTGCTATTCGGCGATTTGACCTCAGAGATGTTGTAGAACTCGTAATTAGAACAGCGCCGAAGCATAGGTGCGGTATAGGCGAGCATGTCGTTGAGTCTCTGCATGTCAAGTCCTCCCAAGTAATTATGCAGACTAGCAAGGTCGCGCAGCACGTGGACTACTGGGTGCGTTCGGCCAAAGTCTTGCAGTAAGACTTGTCCGTTTCTCTCCAGGGAAACACCATTGCATATCAGTATCGCACCGTGGTTATGTTCAAGAAGGAGCGTTCTCAGCAGCTCTTCCTGACGTAGATTGTAGTTGGCCGCACCAAACTGCTTGCGATATTTGGCAGTGGAAAACCCAGTCGTTTCTTGAAACACATCGTCAACGTCGATAATGCGCCTTCGGCAAGCCATTGAGGCAATGACGGCCAAGGTAGACTTGCCAGTCCCTGGCATGCCAAGGAGCACAATCGAGGCGTCGGCCTTGAACGTACGGCGAAGATAGCTCGCAGGGGAGACAGGCGTTGGGATAGAGAGGGAGGTGGATCGGGTACTAGATGCTGTGGAGGCTGTCGTTGGTCAGTATTCGGCCGAACAAAAGTACTGGGCTGGTTCCTACCCATATCGTCTTCGTTGATCTTTCGCCTTTGACGGGGTCCAGTAGTCCTGGATGTCGTGGCGTGCTCTGGGATTGAGCCGTGGTGCCGACGGTAGAAGTCATTGGTGGCTCCGTCGTCCTCGTCCAAAGTCGCAAAGACGCGCTTCCCCACAGCTACAGAGCCCATGGTCGAGACTTCCATGGGTGCGCAACTTGTAGTTCCAACAACGTTTGATTCCGATGCTAGAAGGCGGGATATTGAGCCTGTATCGAAGCTCCTGTACTGCAAAGGGCAAGAGGTGAGATGCGTAAACTGCGGAGCCGGGTGTGTCTGCGACCTCTATGGGTATGCATGGTAAGGTCGTAGACAGAAAGTGGCAAGCAATCAGCCTGGAGCGTACAGGAAAAAGCTGGAAGTGTTGCGACAACAGTGTTCACGCGACGCCATGTCGCGATGGTGGTTGAGTGCTGACGAATGGTGGTTCTGATGAGATGAGCACCCGCACAGTGCAGGTTCCGGATAAGCCTTCTCCCCCCTCTTTTGCGCCTTTCCGACTTCGCCTGGACGCACGACAGCTTTGCACTCCTTTGCAAGCCTCAAACCCCTACGACAATCCTATCTGCGGGCCAATTGTCGCCTCTAGATGTTACATTTCCAGCCCTGCAGCTGCTGAGCTCCCGCGGCGCTGGTGAACAGATTAAACGGTGGGTTCGCGGTGCTTATTACCGATCTTTGCCCCGTGTTTACTTATACTATGGCAGAAAACAAATACGCGAACCATGCAGAAACGTCACTGGCAATCTTGTCATCCGAGATTAGCTTCGGTACCTGCTCACTTGCCGCCTTCGCGTCTGAATCAGGCTCATGCCTGCCCAAGCTCAGACAAAGCGTCGTTCCGCACCCCAGCCGGAAGAGAAGCCTGCTAAACGAACACGAGTCTCACGAGCATGTGATCAATGCCGTGTCGCTCGTGAGAAGTGCGACGGAGTACAACCGACGTGCTCTACCTGCTCAGGAACGTCAAGAGAATGCTCGTACACAGCCAACCCTAAGAAAAGAGGCATTCAGCCCGGCTATATTCGCACTCTCGAGTTGGCACTGGCGTACTTGTTTCAGCAAAATCCCGAAAACGAAACTGCCCTCAATGAAAGGCTAGCGCAGGGGGGACCGTCCTCGCTACTGCTGGGTCGTGGCGACTCGAAAGAGTCAAACAAGCTTCACAGGCGATGGCGGAAAGCAAAATTCTACACCGATGTTGACAAGCTGCTATCTGGAGGAGAAACTTCGCGTCATGAACAGACTGCGGCAGCCTCACCTCATACTAGTGATGAGGGTTCTGGGGCAGAAGAGGCTTTCGCTGCACATGCTAGCCGTACCCAGGATCACATTTGCTACCCACAAGACGATGCAGAGTCTCCAAGTCTTGGTCAGCTTGTAGCACCACCATCCGGACTAGCAGCAGGAGAGATTGTCTCAACAGCCATGCCACCAGAAAGCTGGAAGCTCTTGGAGGTCTACTTCGCCAATATACAATCCTGGCTTCCTATCTGCGAGAAGCATGACATCCTGAAGACTGCCTATGATTACCCCACACAAGGACCCTCTACCAAGTCCAACCGACCTGACTCGGGTTTGCATGCTGAGCTGTGGAGTGTTCTGGCGGTAGCCTCGCTATATGGAACGAACACAACGAATCACTATCCGTTGAATTCTTCATCAGCAAAGCCTACTGAGCTGTATGAGAGTGCCAAATCCTTGGTACCAAATGAACTGGACCGTTTCGATGTGGGCTGCATCAAGGCGCTTCTCAATTTGGCCGTGTTTAACATGGCCCGAGGGCAAAATGGGGAAGCATGGCTGCTTGTTGGGTCTGCTTCGAGGGTCTTGGAAAGTGTGGACCAACTAACACTTATGGGCAATCCTAGGCACAAGCATGTTTATTACGGTTGTTTTTTACTCGACGGCATGCTCGCCCTCCAGCTCCAACGGCGTCCGCATTTTCGAAGGAGCGATTTGGAACATCTCGGAATAATTGACGAGGATGGTCTGGAAGAGTGGCAGCCGTGGTCTGGCTTTCTTGACCCCTCACACGCAGGAAGAAGAGCGCCCTTGCTCTCACTCAGCATCTTTAACAGACTTATTGAACTTGTCGACCTTCTTATCAGCATCGAGCAGCCATCTACGCGGCACATTCACGATGACACCATCGGGTGTCTTGAACAATGGAGGGCGACGCTGCCCACAAAACTAGCTCACATATGCACCGACAATGGTTTCTCGGCCCTTACTCCACCAGCTGCTCTTCTTTTGGCAACATACCATTGCGCCTCGTTCGCTTGCGCTCCGTCTGATGCAAGCCTCAGCCGGTTATTGGATGTCTTGGATCGATGTTTCGAGCATCCAACTTCCCAAACCCTACCACCAACAGTCCGGTGTCTCCTAGAGGTTGCGAACAGGCAGGCTGCGCGACTTGTCTTGCATGATGTAAATCGCATGCGGTTGGAGAAGCTTCGAGAGAGAAACATGTCTGACTACAATACACAAGACGAAACACAAGTGCCCGAGAGCACAGTCATGCCTTTCAGACAGCATACGACCGATGCGCAAATGTTATCTGCAGGTTCATTGCAGTCTTTGTTTTCGGACACATATCCGGTAGCCCCGCCAGCGGCACCTCCTCATCATGCATTTCTTCCCGGCCCTAGTCATTCACAAATCGACCCTCGTTGTCCAGAGCCCACCAGCGATTTAGAAAGCTTCTTTGACGAATTGGCGTCGCTAGACAGCGCAGCTAGATCGGATACACAACCACAGTTTATGCAAAACCTGGGTTTTGGTCCGGAAGCAAGTATGGCTGATTTGTTCAGCGAATACATACCTATGCAGTCATCGAGTTTCATTGCACGAGACGATGCTGCGCCTGTCAACCTAGAGCACTACAACTTCTACGATGCGAGCTGAGCTGGAACTCAGGCACGAGAATAGTGCTTAGCCTTATCCATATGTTGGTCCTTCTCTTTCTGATGCTCACCCTTGAGCTCTTGAATAGACGGATGATGTACAGCAACACGCTTGTACCATACACTCTACGATCGACAGATAGTGATGCAGGACCGGATTTGTTACTTCCGAACTGCACGAAAGGCGCTCACCCCGAAGAAGCCTTCGCAATGTTTCTTCACATCGACGACGCGACGATGGAATAGAACGTGCACCACCAGTGAAATAACTTCTGCGCGCTTTGGAAAGCCTCGGTTAGGCACTGTATATTACCATACAGTAAGGAAGACGGTTGTGGACTAGGTACAATCGTAAAAGGCAGCCAACAGGCGGTAACACTTTACATCTTTCTAGATCGTACACCACGGAAAGAGATGTGGGTTTCCTTCTAGAATTTTCGGTTGGGAGCCAGGATTGCATCATGTATCTGGGAACGGATGGTCAGAACGGATGCCAAGAAAAAACATTTCCTTCCGTGTGGGCGATTCCAGATCCTCGCCGGTTGTAACATTATATAGATCGGAGGGGACAACAAGAAGACTTGGGAGAGGGATGAGAACCTTGGGGGTAGAAAATTCAATCTACAAGCTCAGTCGCCATCGCTTCGGCTATGGCGTGATGCTCAAGAAGAGCGGAGCATTGTCCTACATTAATTAGTATGACGTTGACAAGTCTCACATGTGATGCACGAAAAAAGGCCTTAACCGGTACAACTCAGTCATGGTCCATGTTGCGCTGGGCACCAAATCTTGTTGGACAAATGCTATGAGTCGCCTTGTCCAGAGTTAAGGCTTCCTGGTAGCACAGTCCACGATGCCTAGAAAAAGTGGTGCGGAGGTCCGCTCCGTAAGCTTATGTGAGTCAACCTACCAGATCAGGGTCTGAGATATACAAAACCTGAAAGGGTACCTGAGTCTAGTGGCAGTCTTGTTGGTGCTCGATGTCCAGGGCAAATGATACAGGGGTGTGTAGAGACGAAGACGGAGTCGCTTAGAACGGAGCGACAACATTGGCCCGTTGCGTTCCTGGAGCGTTTGTGGCAGTGTTGTCTGCCGGGTTCGGGTAAAATATATGTTTCGGGTTTGGAGCAGGGTGGCCGGCGAAAAGCTGCCGTGATTTCTTTGTTTTTATTGGTATAGTAAGGTTAGTCTCGGATTGATTAGAAACGGCTTTCTGGTAACTAGAGGGAAGATTCAAGCAACCTCAAACGAGTAAAAGCTTTGGTGAATGGTGTCGTCATGTACCACTGTGTTTACTCTTAGTGAAACCTTGGAACATAACAGATCCTTGACTTCTGTCTTGAACGTCGTGTTTGAGGGGATAAGTCATCCTGTTCACGCGTGATTCTTGCTAGAGGATGCGACTATTCTGTTGGTACAAGCCCTCTCTAACTCCTTCGACAGTGGCGGATAAACAAGACAACATCCAAGGCCGCGTTGAAAAGACGCGCAATGCTCCATTAGCCACATCGCTTCCCGGCTCGATCTTCTGCAGCAATATTCGATGCGCGCATCGTATGTGCCCAAAGAACGGAGTTTAGGTACGCGCCCAAGACCTTCGAGACACGCTCGATTGGGTGATGGTGTCGTCTGCCAAGAGGCTAGTGCTGCTTACCCCACACATCGTCGGATCGGCCGGCGCTGGTGCTTGTTGCACCTCACTTCAGCCCTGTATCCCAGGTTCAGACAACGCGACGCTTGTCAATTGGAATCTGACCGACAAAATATAGGTAGACTCTGGCCAGGTAGCTCAAGCACTGCCGGGAGAAACTGCCACTATGGATCAAAACCGTTGACAGAAGATCATGGAGCAAGAGCTGGATGCATCTTGGAAACAAACATTTGCGGGTGATCAACAGCCCCAATGCCGGCATGCCATGCCACGCAAGATGCATGCGGAGAATGCTAGCCAATTTGGATCACGATATACTGGTCGCATCTACGGCTTCAGCTGTGTGTCATAGCTCCACTTACGCAACCACTTGGCAAACTCTTTCTAGTTGTCACTGGGCAACGCTGAGAGCTACAAGCTTCGCCCCGGACGACCGTGCAACGCATAGACGGCTTATTGGTCAACATGGGTTCCGGACAGAACTGGCCGATGGCGTTGGTTGGAGATGTGCTTGGAAGAGCAATGCCAACGCTACTGATACCTCGCGAGACAGATCGTCTGTGGCTATGTGCATGGGTGCCATAGTACTTATTACCCAAGTTCCCCTCTCGTGGTGAGGCATCTGGAAATCATCCACCTCATACTACCCTCTTTCGCTCCATTCCAGCATCGATCACGTAGTAACGTCAATTTGAACGCTCAACAAGATGCTCAAGCAACTCTCCGTACTTGCACTTGCGAGCTTCGCGCTTGCTCAGAACGGGTCCGTTCCGGACCTTGCAGCGGCATTGGGCTCCACAGAGGAGCTCTCAATCCTTCAGTCGGTCGTTCCTGCGAGCGTATTGGAGTCATTGGCTGGTCTCACCAACATCACTCTTCTCGCACCCTCCAACGCTGCTTTTGGAAAAATCGATAATGCGACACTATCGGCACTTACCTCTAGTGAGGGACTTCTGACTGCCCTCTTGCAGTACCACGTCCTCAACGGCACATTCCCTTCCACCGCCATCACCAACACAAGCGCTTTCGTCCCTACCGCGTTGACCAACCCTCTTTTCACCAACGTCACCGGAGGTCAGGTTGTTGAGGCAGTTACCGACGACGATAATGTGGTGTTCTACAGTGGTCTATTGACCAACTCCACTGTTACGACAGCTGTATGTGTTTTTCTCTCTTTCTGCCCCTTTCTAGTGCTAACAGTTCCAGGACGTAAACTTCACCGGCGGTGTGATTCACATCATCGACACTGTGTTGTCTATTCCCCAGAACACTGCCGATACACTCTCCGCTGCTGGTCTTGCTTCCCTCCGTGGAGCTATCAATGCGACCAACCTGTTCGATACTGTCAACAACACTCCCGACATCACTATCTTCGCTCCCAACAACGAGGCATTCCAGAATATTGGATCTGCGCTTGGCAACATCAGCACCGAGGATGTTACCAGCATTCTTACCTACCACGTCATTGCTGAGGGCGGTATTGGCTACTCCTCTACTCTTGAGAATGGCACCACCCTCACTACTGCCAACGGCGAGAGTCTTACCATTACCATCGGTGACGATGGCATCTTTGTGAACAATGCTCGTGTTGTCGCCTCCGATATCCTCATTGCCAACGGCGTCGTTCACGTCATTGATGAGGTCTTGAACCCTGCCAATGCTACCATTGCCGACCCTTCTTCTGACGAGGGAGAGCCTGCATTTGCGGGAGCCTCATCTGTTTCTGATGCCCCGTACACCAGTGGCCAGCCCACTCCCACTACCAGCATCAACCAGGAGGCTACCGAGGCTGCGGAACCCACCAGCTCTGCTACCACCAGCGCTCCTCAGAACGCAGCCCCTAGGCAAACCGGTGCCATTGGCATGGGTGCGCTCTTCGGTGCTGCTGCTGTTTACTTCTTGTAAGCCTAGTGTACTGTGCCAGGCTTGTTGCGAAGATGATATCCAAGAGGAACCTATGTGAAGGACGATCATTATATTGTAATGTAATATACCTGAGCAATTCATTCGCTCACCCAGTTACGTCGTTAGATATGAATTTAAACCTTGCTTTTTGTCAAAAACTGAGGAAGTACGCGTGTGTTGATGCATGTGACCATATTGCGGTTCTGCTCTGATTACCTAGGTAGCGACTGGACAACCGTCACGGCGTTCGCACTCACGTAAGCTAACGATTTGGGTCTGACTGAAATTCGTAGCTTGCTGTAACAGTATTTCATTTCTCAAATACTAATAATAGCTCTGTTTCATCTCGGAAGACTTATCAGGTAGCACACCAACCGCACGGCTGTCTTTTGAGATGATGACGTTGTGCAATGTTCACAAGGGATAGCTCCCATCCTTGCACAATGGTCTACAACATGACATAGCAGTAGTGTAGCCAAAGGAGATGAGACCATGGCGGGTGTCTGATGACATAGGTCCTTGCGCAAACCCTTTCTTCGGTTGCAGTTTAACCGAGACCATTCATCAATGAGGCCTTGCACTTGGTGCCTCCTAAACTGGTGTTGGACGAACTGTGCCACAAAGTAGCGCTCAAGCCACCGCACCGGCTGCCCCATTAAAACAGCTTCGGCATGCTCGGAGCCTACAAGGTTCCGTACTAATGAGCTACTCCGGCAAGGATCCAAACGCTAAACACTCACGACATTTTAGTGCTGCATTCAACACCTACTGCATAGGGCAAGTTTAATTTTTGGCAATATTTTGAGAAAGCACACAGGTCTTGTATACCCTATCGCGCATCCTGATCACTGGCGCGATGATGTCGACACGGCTGCCCCCTGGATGTAAGGACCCCCACCTTCTATAACAAAGCAAACGTGAGTGCTTATACGAGATGTCACCATCCGAGATGTCACCGTAAAAGATGTCACCACACGGGTACCCGCCCGCAGCAGTGTCGGGCTGATATCAGGAAGGACATCAGACACAGGGGTTCCTTTGTACACAGGTACATTACTCAATTATGCAAGCGAGATAATGTCGGATCCGATCAGGAAGGCCGTCGAGATTTCGAAGGAAGCGGATATTGATCCTTCCATAGCACGGACGTCATGGAAACATCAATGCAGGAACGACTCTGGCAACCTACGTGATCCACGAGAAATTGCGCTACCATGGTATCAAATAGGATTCTGCTATCGCGGTATATCTTATCAGACGAAGCGACAGAAAGCTAATGTTCAGCTCTCCACAACAGCGGACGCATGCATCTTCTTGGAACAGGCCCTAGTGTTTCGTAGCGTCCGAGCTTTCGATTGGCGAAAGGAATCCGAAGATCAGAGATTGGATCGTCAACCAGGGCCGTGGTGGTTCCGAGATCTCATCGTCCCTTTCACAGTTCATCCAGCCTTCCACATCACAAGTACTTCAAGGTTTGCCTCATGTTCCAGATAACAACCATATCTACTCAGCGCTCAGAGGACGTGGGTCTGTGCGACTTGTTGAGAGTGCACGCTGTGAACGTCCGTCTTAAAGTCGCACAACCATAGCACAACAATAGCGATCAAGAAATGACGTCTCGTTCCTGGTTCCGCAATCTGTCATTCCCCTTATTCGCGGTTTCGGTGGCGCTAAACCCTTGCCAACCCAGCTCAGAATTCGCAATCTCCAGAACAGCCGAAGGAACAGACCTGTCGAATCTTAGCGTTGCCGCCATGATTCGCTCGTGGCGTACATGCATTTTTCTGATTGAACCGCTGATCTCGTCCGCTGCAGATTTACCATCACGGCGTTTAGCTCAAGAGAGGGTAGTTCATGATTTGGTAACGGCATTATGCTCGGTTGATGCCCGTGCGGAGCGATATCCAAGTGGGGTACAGGGACCATATGAAGGTTCCTAAAGTTGAAACATTGCGGTCCGTTTTACATGCGCTTGCGTCAACGCTGAATTGGCTCTGGGTCACACTGTTCATGATTCAAACGATGCGACACCAAATACCGTCCATTCTATACTAACGCTCGTTCTCTTTCCCCGTCCTCAGCAGCTGCGGCATCGTTTTGGTCAGGATATCGCATTATGTTCCGTCGATCGAGATCTAGGAAAGATAAAGGGGAGAAACATCCAATCGATCTGTAAGTTTGCTCAAGCAACGCCATTTATCCAAAACACATTGAATATAGAGGCAACAGTACGCAACCACTGCGATGCCTAAGGCGTTTTCATGGGAATGTTTTGAAACATCGCAGGCAGCTTATCGCTAATGTGGTATTCTATCACCTTACTAACGATCATTAGATATGAGCCGTCTCGACCAAGATCCATCAACGAATCCACCAATCGGACATCTACCACATCCAAATCAGTGCCAGTCCCAAGAGCGGTTCAACGACCAGCGGATCCTTCATTCCATACTGAAGGCTTAGTCCTGAGCCCACGTCAAGCCGTAGCATACGATGCTTGGGCTGTGCCGCGCTTGATCAAAACCCCATGGGAGCTTGAACGAGCCAAGCAGAACTCAACACAAAGACGCTCAAGGCCCGTGTACCGATTTCCTATGCATATCTTCAAGAACCTCCCCACAGAGGTATACAACTGCATAGTTGCGCAACTTGAACAGATCTACCAAGACCGCGGCCAATCTTGTTCATCATGCTATTTACGAGACCTTCACAGCCTTTCCTTGACGAGTCGTGCATGGGGAAGAATTGCAAATACAACCATGTATCACAAAGCCTTACTACTTGCTAGTGAAGAACACGATGGGCTCCCGAAGCTCAGGACCAAGGGCACCAGTAGACTGAAATTACTACGGAGGACACTTCGGGACAACTCAGGATTAGCCCGACGCGTACGAGAACTACACATGCATGGCTTTCAGTCGCTTTATCAAAACGCAACGATCGAGCGAGAAGAGATTGCGAACCTGGTAGCTTCTTTGGTCATGGCCTGTCCATGCTTAGAACGCCTGGTAGGGTTTCACGTCCCCACCTCGCAGACATTTGATCGGTTGTCACACGCGCTTTCAACAAGGCCAAATCTTAAGGAGCGGGTGTTGATATTGGCGGATAGAGATACAGACGTCGGAGTAGACGACGACGAAGACGAAGACATGCTGAGAGGCATATACGTTGCCGAATGCGACCCAATCGAACGCTTCCTTGAACTCAGCTCTACCCATTCCGCGCTATCCACTCTGGTATTGCATCAAGAAAAGGAACAAATTTCGACAAGTCTCAATTTTAGAGCTATTGTTGGAACTTTCCGCAATTCGCCGTACATGCGTCATCTTACGGTATCTGGATTATCGGCGAACTCATTTACCAACATGGCCTTGAATGCTATACCGGCTAATTTAGAGTCGCTGCGCCTTGAGAACCTCCCGGGCATAACGGAAAGGGGCATACAGCGCTTTGCTACCTCTCAGCAGGCCGTGTCTATCCGGAAGTTGGCACTCATAGACTTGAACATTGAGAGCATTCTCACCATAGCAGACATACTGTCTACGCACCTTTCCAGTCTAAGGGAATTCTCACTTGTTCAAGCAAGAGCGCCCACCTTACCATGTCGAAGCTCGGAGCCTAGCTTTCGGTCGTCGTCGCTTCAATACGTTCACTGGGAATTATGCTCTGAGGCTTCTTCTCTGCCTCCGTTCGTTTCGCCATCGATAGAACTGCCGGAATCCCAACCATTTCCTTTTACGAACCACGAACCAACCGCTTGCCTCGCGACATTTCTGCTTGCGGCAGCTATCCAGGCACACGCCTTCCCATCGCTCAGTCGCATTCGCATACCTCACGATCCCCAAGGCGTCATTCAATCGCTCTGTAAACCTCTCGCGACAGCGCTTCTCCCGTCTGATACGTCCAAGTTTGCGACCGCATCACGCATCTCCACTTCAGACGGATTTTCCATAATGCTAGAGTCTGCTACATTTACATCCAAGACACATAACTCCTCCACCTACCGGGCAGCATCAGCATCACGTGTTGATTCTGTAGTCAGTTCTCCGATGTTCGATTCAAGTCGTACAGAGGTCATTCTTACACCAATGCGATCGCGTCTCGCAGCGCAGTCGCGTATCCTTGCTACTAGAAAGTGTGCAAACATGAGCATTCGCGTTTTTGACCCCGAGGGCAAGGTCAGAGTGCACAAAGTTGTCGGAAGCTATGTGGGCCGCATAGACAGTAAGATCACTTATGACATGAAGACGGCTGGGCGGAGTAAGTGGATTCTGGAGATAGCTGACTTGGTCGGCGACCAGAGTACAGATCCCCTTAAGCGTAGTCGTCGATCTTGTGGACATCTTGTCAACGGAGGAACTGGATTCGGCGTTATGAATGTCGAAGATCTCTTCTGAAGTAAGATGTTCTTTTGGCGGATTTTGGGATCATCTTTCCTGCTCTTGACCATCCGCTGGTATGCCGAATGCTTCAAACTGTTAGCTTTCACATGCGGCACAGTACAATGCAGAGTTTTCGTTTGGCCCAGCATGAGTAATGTTTAATGCGGAAACAGTCCGCACGTCCGGTAAAGTCAGCCGGTGCAACAGTCTCACCTACAAAATGCAGATTCGATGAAGAGCGCGAGAGGCCATGTAGCAATCCGAAATATAAGATAAATCAATAGTATGTCGGTATTTCTCCGCTCACGCAGTCCACAGACAATGCATTTCCAACCTGCCAACACTATGCCCGAGGCATCGCGATCAAATCGCATCCTTTTTTGTGACAGAGGTGCCGGAAGTGACGGCCGAAGTGTGCTTGATGGCAGTTTCGGTCTGACTTCAGATGCACGCATAGTTGGTGATGGTGGTGATACACTAGCTTGGAGCCAATCGAAATTGTACCTTCCCATCGCGCAAACATAATCTTTCTGACCACCATGACAAAGTGGACTTGACATGTGGTGTGAAGGTGGTGGGTATCGGAAGATGGGATTTGATTCGTCCATATTTGGCAATAAGCAAGCACATGTGATTTTTAATCCATCTTGACGTTTCCGTGCAGTAGTTTATATGAATTTGTCCATCGGCTCTTCTACCGGGTGACACCATAGGTAGGTGTCGTTTGATTTCCGCCCTTCTCGTGGTTGCATGCGCGTCAGCCTGAATAGGTATTCCCCACCGCGTTAATGCGGGATGATGCTCGGTGCAGAAGCGCCACATGCTGATTGGCAGGCGAAATGGTCAAAATCTGGTTGTGGCTCAAGCATCTAGCATTCAGAACACATGCTAGTCCGAATACGGATTCTTGTATCGAGATACTCAAACCGCTCCACCCCTCCCAGAGGCAACGTTTCACGTGTGCAGCCTCATGTTGGAGCGGGACAAAATGCCGTTGGTGAGGAATTACATAGGCACGACGAAATACGTGGCCAAAGTTGGTATGCCTGTCTGCTGGTTCGACACCACTTCGTTCCGCGGGCAGCTTCATCTCCACTGGCGGCATGGCATGTCGCAGCCCATATCGGGAGACATGTATTCGGGGATAATTAAATTCCGGGAGATCGGTTCGTCCAAGCTAGAATATAGTGGGACAATGGTTGCAACGTCAGGACAGGAGGGCGGGAAGATACTTGGCCCGGCCATTGCGGCTTCCGCGGAGAGCATACTTCACAAAAAGGCCAGAGCTGTCGCCCCCTGACCGATGCACCTGCTCAGCCCATACAACAACACCCTAGAAGCCCTTACCGATCAAAAGATGGATATCTCTTCCTAACGCCCACCCGGGAGAACGACCTGTCGCGAGTGGGTCATTTAACTACGGCAGAAGCCGAAGTCCCCACGCGTGCCCTCTAGATTACCGGAATCAGCAAGGTGCGGAGCTGCAACCAAGATACGTCGTTTTCAGGTACAGAAAATAATCGTCGTCCTGAGGATATACACCGACTCAGAGCCGTTTGGAAACCCGAGATATCTGCGCAGCAGCTGCGAGTGTTAGAATTCATCCAACCAGAAATGTCCGCCGACTCGAGTAGGTTCTCGATTAGGATCACCATTGGCCATGGTAAAGTTCTTAGCGGGATCGCCTTTGTAAAGAATCGAGACGTTCCACCGATCGCCGCACCGGTACGATTCATCCGGTACGGCCTTGGCATCACAAACATCAGAGTGGATACGGCAGGGCTAGGAGAGCCACATAGCTGAAGGCCGGTAGTGGAGCTCGGGGCTGGACTGCTTTCCGCGGACTCGAACGATTGTTATATGGATAGCCTCGCGCTGCCTAGAACGCGTCTGGTTCTATTTTACCAATCTTGCACTTGTTGCCAGCATCGAAGTATGTTACATTTTTGTTCTGTCGTCCCTTTACCTCCCCCAATTATTGTACCCAGAACATGCTCTAGGATCGTTGATCAAAGGAACTAATTACCAAATGCGGATTTTACTGACAGCCGCCCTGCTAGATGACCAACGCCCAAAACTAAACGATAGGCACACCAATCATGACCACCAAATGCAAAAAAAAGGTCTTCCCGACAACCCCCCACATTGAACCAAACTCCAGAATTACAAACCTCATGGCCCGAGACTCTACAACTATATTATGCTACCGGCTTTACTGGAATGTGCCCCTCTAGTTGAGGCATCATCTCAAGAACCTTTGGGTCGACTGTCCAGTTGTTCAGATCGGCGATGGTACTCTCAAACAGCGGCGTCATGCGGGTGTACCCTGATTCAATATCCCAGTAATGGCACGCATCGTCCGCGTATGGCCACGTAACACCAATCAGGCCGACGATATGAGCGACTGGATATTCCTGGGGATGTTGATATAGTAGCTGGCGAACTTGGGGCCTGCGAAACTGTTAGTAGGAAGCCTATTTTGAAGAAAGAGTCTGGACACATACCAGGGAACCAGATCGATTAGCAGATCATATGGCGATGTCTCTTGTTTCCCTACTGGAGGCAACAACCATTCCGGATTGGCGTTCATGTTCTCAACACTTGGCCAGATGAGGTACTGTAGATACATTAGCTGCGACTCGATACCTCCGGAACGATGGACTTACCCGCATCAATTTGGTCAAAAGCCATGTGGACGCGAGTCTGACAGGAAGAGGAGACGCCGGAAGCAGCTTGTTTACTGTTCTGGAACACCATGTCGAGACTGGCTGCGCATCCTGCGGATCCAGGAAACCCAGTAAAAGAGTGTCCACATCGATCTCCGACCTTCCAAATATCTGTACCTCACTCCACCCATTCGCAAGTAGATCTCGTTTCGTCCTCCGGTAAAATGCGCAATCGAACCCGAACTTGTTCAGGGCATTCGCTGCAGCCTCGAGGCTGAGGGGGGATGGGTTCGCGGTCACGGCAACATCAACGGCATTGTCGTGCGAATAGGCTAGCGAGGACTGGCTTTGTTCTCTGCTCAAGCGACGTTAGATGATGTTTCTGGACATTTTGACTAGGTCGATCTCACCTTTCTTCTCGAGAGGAACTACCATACGAGGAGCCCCCCATAGGATGCGTGTGACCAGCAAACGGCTCGCTGCTACTCGGAGTTCCAAACGAATCGGCGTCTGGGAGTGCTGGTGTTGGACCCAAAGACTCCTGCTTCTCGCTCAGCGGTATCCCAGCCGTAGGCGGAAGCAAACCTACCGAAAGTGCTTTCTTGACTTCTTCGGCGGAATAATGTGCGAATCCATTCTTCTCGAGCTCGGACGCCCAATTCGCTGCCGACACGCGATCTGGTGCCATTGCCAGCAGCGACACGACAGACTTCATATCATCCAGCTCCTTGGCCAATCGCCTGACGTGGGCCCGCAGTTGGGTTGTTGTTTTCCCATCTTCTGCCACATCGTAGACGCAGGTGAGATTTTTGGATTGGCAGGTGTTGCATTTGGGCCTCACGCCATCACACTGGAGCACCTGTTAGTGCACTCGGTCCAACATCGATGAAGTGGATATGTACCTTGGATTTACGTTTTCTGCAGCTCTCACATGCTATAGATGTGATCTTGCCACGAGGAGTTCGTAACGCATAGGTGCCAGCAATCGGAGACTGATGCTGTCCTCGAGCGTTTGCACGGGCGCCCCCAAGTCCCTGCTTGGGTGCCAGCGGGGCTTTGTGATTTGCAGCGGCGGACGCTGCCAATGGGCGAATCACAAGATTCGTTTGGTTGGTATCGAGGTGGAGGGGCACTTGGCTTTCGTCCCATTCAGAGGGCTCCTGGCTGATCAATCGTTAGCGAAATCCAGGCCGAAGTTGTGAAAATTGCAGTTTCAAGTCCGGATGCATCCTGGCAGTTGCGCATCCGGTTTGCGCGTCTTGTTGCGTAAAACATGCATCGATATGCGCGCCTTCGATGGTGGTTTGGACTGGACCCCGAGCCTGAAGCCCAAATTTGGCAGCCCAGAGAACAATGCCGAAGGACAACCTTGGGAGGGTGGCAATGCACGGGTCATCTTGACGCCACAACGGGCAGGTCTCTGAAATTACCGCCATGATAATCAGGAGACCCTAAATGGAGGGGCTTATTCTCCGTCGCCAGTAGAACTTGCCGAATCGCACAGCCACGGGCCAACGTAAGACGAAATGCCGATCCTTTCCTGGGACGACTACGTCTTGGGCAATCCCTCACGATTGCCGTATATTTCTTGGCATGTCCGGATCGTACCGGTACTTCGATACATGCTCTCTGTCTCTGTGGTCGATGATGTGAGTTGGAGCCGTCCGCAGGTTTGCAGCAAACGCCATCGCTCGTCGTACTGGAAGGCCATCTGTCACACTCCAGGTGTCGGTTGCGTAGTTTGCCGAATCGTCGCAGGATGACAGGCGGGCGCGAGATGTGTCCTGTCCGGTCCAGGGAAGGGAAATCGATTGCTGTCGTGCGTATGATGGTGGGGATAGTCTGCGAAGACCGACATACTCACATTTGGATCCCTTGGGCTTGTCCAACGGCCTCTGAGGCACGACGCATCAAGCGGGGACTTGCGCTACCTTGCGGAAGTCCTTCTAAGGTGTCAGGCAAGCTGCCACTGCCATACCAGTAGTTCAATCCTGAGGTGTATGTTAGTGGGAGATCAAGAGCTGGTCATGTTGCCGACATACCCGGAGACGAGTTCGATGATTGTGCCGGCATGAATGCGAGCATATCTCAAGGCGGAGTTATCAACAAAAGGAGCTATGTCGGAGTAAGGTGGTGGAGGGAAGGATTTGCTTCTGCAAAATTCATATGAAAGATCCGCAATGCATATCGGGCATTAACTTTGTATATCCTTTACTAGAGCACTGAGCCTGAGGTTCATTAGTGCCCGGCGAACTCCTATGCGGAACTGCTGACACGCACATAGAGCTGGGACGAAGTTTCAAAAGCGTCGCCCATCTAAACACCAGCTTTCGGATGCAGCTGGATCTAGTGTTTTAGCGCACCACACAGCGACGACCGCGGGGAAATCGGGTTAGCGGACGGCACTGTTAGACTAGGCTAGAACGGCCGCTCCTACAAGGTGCTTGCAAAGGCATGCGATACCGAACGCGGGCATGTTACCCCATGATTCCATGGCATAGTCTCTTCGTCTTGTACGAGTCGCGATCGCGAAAGTAGTTTAATCTGCTCAGTCGCCTCCAACGCGTCGTATGCACGATCAAGGTTGGTATGTGGAATCGGACAATCGGACCCTTTTTCTTGGGAGTAAACATAGGTACAGTTAGATCACGCCTGCCGATCATCACTTTGCATCCTCACTGGTGCAGTGACGTGCGGCAGATCGTCCTCGAATCAACTTTCAACCAAGTTCCAGGCCCCCTTGGCTTAGCATGCTGGATGAGCTCAATCTAACCTGGACGCTTGCTGGTATTTCGCTAGGGACACGTAGAATGTATGCAGCACGCTCCTCTTGGCCCAAGCCGGAGTGGTAACATCTAATCGGACCGATAACCATCAGAGCCCGCTGGATGCGTTGCCGCGTCGAAGCGCCTGGCCAGGATCCGCCGGGAGAAAAACGCAGTGTGTTTAGACCATTGAGCATAGTCGTATGTGACGTAGTTTTAAAGTTTGCCAATGTCCGCTTCATGTGAGACCCTCAGGACGTCCGGAGGCTAAGGCCAACACGGCCAAGGGGCTTCCACAGGGTCAATAGTTACGCAGCTGGGCAGGAACACTCTCCCGCACGCGCATTAGAGTGCATAGCACTATCAACGAGCCATGCCATGCGCTTGATAGAGAAATTCACATCGATGCGCTTGTTCCTCCCACGTTGTGTCAGAGACGGATAGAGTTACTCTTACAAAGCGAAGTAATCAATCAACCTGGCAGGCGTGATGCTTCTTCTTCGGCTGCGGCTGCGGCTCCACTCAGTATGTACAGGAGTAAACAACACCCGAGATCTTCTCTTCACTAAGTCTAGATACTCGATACTCGAATACACCGTAACCAGACTACATGGCGATATAGCGTCAAGTCTGAAACTTCCGACACCATCGTCTTTGTCAACCTTTACAGGTCGCCGTTTGCGTTGATGCTATTGTAGTGCCCCTCTTCAAGCTTGTTCCTGACGCCTTTTAATTGTCATCAAACAATTATCTGAAGTCGGCCCAAACTTGGCCCAAGATGGCATTTCTACCCTAGGACGGAACACGAGGCTTTTCGTCTAGCGTCTGGCCAGAAGACACAGGTACGGGGAAATCTTCACCAACGCTTCTCTAGTCCATTGCTCTAGCCATGTGTGATTGGGCCTCCGATCGCATCTATGACTTAGGTAACGCCATTTCACCGAGCATTCATCCGTACTAGGGACACCCACGTGCTTCATGCCTCTAAGAACAGAAGCTAGACTCGAGCTTACTATCACGATGCGGGTTCGGGATGCTCCCACCTCATGTTCACAGATTTGAGTCGTTGCCGTCGTGGTTTTGGACTGGCGTTCAAATGCTTTCTTCTGCCCGGGCAGAAATTCTGCTTGGGCAGAAATTCTGCTTTGCTCGAAAACGGAGACGGAGGCGCCTACCATGTTTGACATAACGTGGCAAAGCCGACGTCCTCACCGAGATTTGGCTCCTTCACATTCCATCTATAACCTTGAGCTACGGACACGCAAACAGCCAGCTCAAATTCGCAGATTTTGCGGCTACGTACAGACATGCGCTAGATATCGTGGCTTCAATGTCTCAGAGGACTCAGCAAGACTACCAAGGTGGTTGCTGTAATGCTACCCGTTCAGTGACATGCCATTCAGTGGATTAGTATTAGACCGGGCAGGCCGAGAATCATCAAGATTCGGCAATGCCTCAATCCACGTGAAATCTGAGGCGTACGCCTTAAGCTGCACAGTTATCTCACTCTTACAGTCTTCAGGGATTGTGCATCTCTAATGTTTACCTATTACTATGCACTATTGACAAAGAGGCTTGGAACCGAAGAATTATCTTGGCATAGATTGGAGTTCAGGAGTTCAGGACAAACTTCGTTATTAGGTGTGCCATGGTACCCCTCTGGTGTGGCCGGGTTTGGCCGGCTGATGACGTAGGACATCGATGGATCGTTCGTCAAGTTGGGATACAAGTGCGTATGCGCCGCAAACTACGAATGCTTGTTTTGCAAGCGTCGAAGAGGCGTAGAAGACGAATGTGTTGGAGGCTATAGATCGAGGTCCAGACCTGGTTTTCTCGCAGTCCCCTGTTGTCGGTTCTCTATCTCGACCCAGTAGTCTGGCAAACGCTATATCAGGGTCCCTACCGTTTCGTATCCTCGCGAATGCGGAGGCGACTCCGCTGAATATGACTGGTTCGCCTGCTCGCCTAGCTCAGTCACAGGGTCGTCTAACCACTGAAGATCCTCGGTGAGAAACACAGGTTGTTGGCACAGAGGAATGCTGAAAACGTGGCTAGCAAAGCCACTAGATGAGGCACCCTTTGGATACGGGCCTTATTTGACGGATCCGTTCCACCTCTTAGAATGAATAGACTCTGCTAGATACCATGTCCCTGCATATTGCGAGGGTTTTGACCTTCGCTTCGATGTAGTGCAAAGTTTATCTCATCTGAGCTTCGCCATTACGCTGCATTCTCGAACATCCATGTTTACCTCCTAGTTTCGGAGACCAGGTGTACAATGTGTTTCTTGTGACCGCCAAACATATGGCCCGTGTTTCAATAGGATACACTCCGATTTCGTAGTTTGGAAGTTGGCTACAGAGACGGAGCCTACTGCTCACCGCTGCAACATGATGCGGACCGTGCTTTTTGATACCAATACGCCCCAAATTGTGGAAAGTGCTCAGTAATCTGCTGCACCTCTACCCAAGGGGCATTTGGGGCCCAATCGCTTAGACAGTTGCGAGGCAAATTCAGCATGCATCTGTACTGTTTACGGTGATCATCAGTGACATACTTCTGCGGACACAGGAAGATTGACATGCCACTAGCATTGCACTGCCCTGCTGGGCTGTAACCGACATGTTACTGTTACATGGATCGGCTCGCGAATCTTAGATGCGGAAGATCTTCGAGTGCGTGAAGCTAGACGGAGGGAGGCGTAAACAACCAAGTGCTTAACCTGGTGCATACAATCAAGGGTCGAAGAGCCTCGGTAGATGTGGGTATGAAGGATGGGTATCCGTTCGGGAGGATATCGCCGACGCAATCAGTTCCACACATTCAGGCCTAGATAGGTACTGTTGAGCCCGAGGCGTGACACAATGAACCCGTCACGCAACAGTTTCTTCTGTGCAGATCCGGTCAAGAGAGTCATGATATCTGGGTTTGGAAATCAGCATTAATCATGAGAATCAGACCACATAGCTCGTGTTTCTTGCACGGCCAAAGTCGCAGAAAAAGGACGGTGAGGCATTAGCGCTCTTTTGATTTTGCTAGTCTCTCATCAGATGCTGTTTCAATATACCTGGATCTCGCAGCGGTGTCGAGTCTACGCAATGAGGCAAGTTGAGTTCGACTTTTTTTGTGTCACATTGACTGAATGGTCTTGGCGCTGAATGGTATTCGTGTTAAATATTTTGCCAGCCAACTCCGATGGGACCCTCTGTGCGCATGCATGCCAGCGGCTTCGTTCAGCTATCGATTTGCATACAGCTCAGCGTAGGACCCTGGCAGCGCGTTGAAACAGGTAGGTAAGAACTTGGCAAGCAACGTCGAGGCAGCTCGCAGAAGCTCCGGATCGATTCTCTTCAAAGGTCGTTCCTGGTGTACTGCGGTGATCATTGGAGCACATCAAGGCTGGCGTGGAAGTGGTCACAGTGAACATGCCTACCTATAGTATCCTGGTCGAAAAGGCCACGCACCGCAGATCACGTGAACCGCTTAGGTAACAGCAAAAGCTCTGACTTCATTTGCACTTTCCCCGCTGTATCGCGAAGCCAATCGCGACAACACGACGACGAATTCCTCACTCACCAGCGCGTTCCTGCTAGCCGCATCGCTGTGATCGCGCCTGTCTCTTCTTCTCTGCTACACAGTCAGTGATAGAGACACTCAATCTTGTCGTCAACAAGAAGCAAGCTGACGCCCAGAATCTATTCTCTAAAGCAAGATAGCGTCGCACAGCACTACAACAAGAGCCAACATGACAAAGTCTCGCTCAAGCTCTGCCTCAGAGGGCGAGATCTTGGATACCCGACACAAGGCAAACACAGTCAACTCGCGCAACGAACCTGCGATTAACGGCTCAAACAGGTCCTTGGGACTGGATGGTGCTTATGATAATTACCGCGCCTTGAGTCGCTCTCCGTCGCCATACCGCCGCAAGCGCACGCCATCACGATCTCCGTCGCCATATCGGAGGAGCCGCGCCGTCGACCGATCGCCATCGCCTTACCGACGAAGCCGAGCTGATCACGCTGGGAGTGATTCAAGGGGCTACAAGCGCAAGGCCTCTCCGCCACGCAGTCGCCCTGACAAGCGATACCATGCTGATCATGGCAGACAAGGTGATTCTCGACGAGCCCTGGGACCTCACCAGGCCAGTTTTGTGAAGGAGCAGAAGGGTGTGCCAGACCGACCGCACGCGAAGCCTATATCGTACGCCGAGGTCGAGAATCCCAATCCTGTCCCAGACTTTCGAGAGCCTCTGCCAATCGATAAGCCACTCCAGAACTCGCATTACGGTGACCAACAGCGTGAGAAGACTCGCCAGACGCAGCAACAGAACAGACCGAAACCGTCTGAAGAGTCCAATTCCCAAGAAAAACAGGCAAGCGTGGCGGAGGATGTTGAGATGTAGGTGCACCAGCTGTCAGTTAACCCCGTTCAAGGCTGACTCTGCAACAGGACGTCTGTCGACGATACTACTGATTACACCCCAGCTCCCGTCGAAGAAAAAGTCCCTACCCAAGAATCACGTGAAGAGAAGCGTCGACGCTGGGCTGCTATACGCGCAGCTGCTGAGCAAAAAAAGTCGAGGGAGAGCCTTCTTCAGCAGGCCGTCCTTACTAACGCGTCCGAAGCGACGACGCCTAATGTTGCTTCTCCAGCAGCCTACGCAGACAGCCCCATCTCACCATTTGCGTCGCCTCGCAACGGCGACCTCGACTCCGTACCCGCCTCTCCAGACGTCATGATAGTCGACAAGCAAGGGGGGCTCAGCGCCGGTAACAGTCCTGCCGCAGCGAGTCCATCGGCGGCGGATTACGATCCGCTACAGGATATGTTGGACGACCGTGACCGAGCGGCCAAGAAGAACCAGAACGCCGAAGTATCCTCAGATGCGTACCGCGAGACCGACCCGAAAGCCCTTTCTACCCTTCCAGCTGAGAAGGTAGCGCCTGTCAAGAAACAGAAAAAGGAATTCGACATGTTCGCTTCGGACGACGAAGACGAGGAGGAAGATGTTGCAACTGAGGAGGCTGTCGCTGCGAAAGGCACTGTACTCGACGAGAAGATGCTCGATAACTGGGACGATCCCGAAGGATACTATAAGCTAATTAGCAACGAGCTGGTGGATGGTGGACGTTATCGCATGATCAAGGGTCTTGGGCGTGGTGTTTTCGCCAATGTCGCACAGGCTGAGGAGATCAATACTGACAACGGGAACACACATTCAAGAATTGTCGCCATCAAGATGATCCGCAGGAACGACTTGATGAGAAGGGCCAGTCAGAAGGAAATGGACTTTCTGCGCAAAGTCAACGACGCAGATCCGCAAGATAAGCGCCACATTATTCGCTTGCTGGGATCGTTCGACCACAAGGGGCATTTGTGTATTGTGTTTGAGCACATGTCAAAGAACTTGCGGGACTTGCTCAAGGAAGAAACTAACGGTCATGGTCTCACGCTTCCGGCTGTGCGTATCTATGCGCGTCAGATGTTCCTTGGTCTCCAACACTTGCAGAATTGTCAGGTCATTCACCTCGATCTGAAGCCCGACAATGTCTTGGTCTCTGCTGACAAGAAGACGATAAAGCTCGCCGATTTTGGTACCGCGGTCGACAAACGAGACGTTATCGAGCGCACCGAGTACCTTGTCAGTCGGTTCTACCGTGCACCTGAGATCATACTCGGTATGGACGTTGGCTATCCCGTAGACATGTGGGCTGTAGGTTGCACCATATATGAGCTATGGACTGGTAAAATCCTCTTCACTGGACGATCGAACAACCAGATGATCAAATCCTTTATGGATTGCTTGGGATGGCCGAGCGAGAAACTACTCAAGAAGGGCCTCGTGAACAACATTCTGGACAACTTTGAGCTGGGACCCCCACTGAAGTTTATTAGCCGTGAAGTTGATCAGTACAACAAGGTACGCTTCGCTATTCTTTTGAGAGATGGAGCTAAATTTTCGCAGCTTTCTATTCGCAAGATCGAGCAGCAGAAGAAGGTCAGCCGCGATATGAAGACTAGAGTCCACGACGCCGCCCGAAACATATCCAGTGGAGGACCAACCGTCGGCGAGTTGAACGATCTAGCGGATCTGTTGAGTGCAAGCCTACACATGAACGTCGAGAAGCGCATATCACCAAAGGAAGCTCTTGCACACAAGTTCTTTGCTAACAAGACCCCTGCGCCCAAGACTGCCCCAACTACAAAGTCTGCTGTCGTCAAGCCGCCCATGATGAAGCGTGGTACCCCAGTCGGTACACCTGGTGTTCGCCGGTAAGCACAGCGAATTGAAATTTTTAGCGTTGCTGTTCTATTGACTTTTGGCGTTGTTCTGTTTCTTTACTTTCAGCATGAGGTAATGGGCTGTCTTCGAGGAGGGCGCCTGGGTATCCGTGTGGGATCCGGAGTATGGGGAATTAACACAGGGAGTTACCAGGCATTCATCGGACTGGTTTCTGGAATCGAGGACGCTAGTTGCATTAAACAGCAGCAAAGAAACCTGATTCTCGAAGTGAGTGGGATTCATTTTCCTTGCCGTAGGACCGGGCGCCAGCCTTGCGACGCTGTTTGTCTACAGCTCTCAAGCGTGTTCTCTCTTTACGCTGAGGTCGACGACTATTGGGATGGGGGAGCGGTATTACCCGTATCGGAGAGCAAGCACTTCCCGTTCGGCTTACTGAGTTATGTGACATAGTTAGCAACAGATGTATCATGGGGTGGAATACCGAAGCACGTCTTCACATGTACACTTTTAGATTATAGATGACATCGAGATCACGCGCCACAGACGATTCCGAGTCATGAATTTGCATTAGAATCATGCTGCATTTCAGGCGTCAATCTCTCCCTTTAGAAACGCTTTCACTTTATCACCCCAGATGATTTGACGCTTGTAGACTGTAATGCTAGGAACACTGCCGAGGCCCAACCCATCAATAGCTTCCGCAAGCACCTCTCCACTCCCTTCATCTCTCAGTTCGCATAACGGGTATTGATACGTCTAAACGTCGTCAGTGGACTCTCATGCGAAAATGAACTCAATCCGAAGCCCTCAAAGTTAGCCAAGATTACATTACCTTGAAAGCAAAGACCAGCGCACCAGTCTTTGGTAAACGATGTAATGTCTGCCTTTCACACCTCAACACTGTCTTGTCCAAGTCAATCTCCTCTTCGGCTTCCATTTTCTGCTTGAGAGCCAGATCCTCCTCAGTCATGTGGTTGCCCTCCAAGCAGAACAACTGTCCATTCGTACTGATGCTCCAGTTGCTCCGCTTGACAATCTTGCCCACGGGCAGGTTGGCAAAGAAGCGATCCATGCTTTTTTCTAGCTTGGCGGCATAGCCAGGGACAGGGTTATGTATGGCGGCGAGAAGCTGATTGAGCTTGGAGCGTGTGTTGAAGCCGCTCGGGAAACAGTTTATAAAGGCGGTTAGTACGTATTTGGTCTGGGCAGTGGTAGCGAACGATGAAGTATTGGGAGATTTGGAAGAGGAGGTGAGTAGTAAGAATTCCGTGTCGATATTGGAGCCTAGGATTTCCAAGGCTTCTTCACCATTTGTCATGTGCAGTGGGATCAGGCCATCTGTGACGTGGTTTCGCAGATGCGTTCTTGATTCTGTGACGGTGTAAAGACTTGGAAAGCGGCGGGGCAGATATGTTCTTGTAAGCCATTCGTAGAGTTCCAAGATAGCCGGGGCGGCCTCTGGGTTACATGCGAGGACTTCGTATCGTTCCTTCTCGATTAGTTCCTTACGGATTTGTAGCCGTTCGCGGTGCGTATTGTCCATTGCAATTAGATCATTCAGGGTAGTGTTCTCGAGCGCTAGTACGGTATCACCGTTAGTGCACACTCATAATCTTGGTAGGTGGTAGAGACTATACCCATTGTCATGTGGTATTTTGGTTTGAAAGGGCGAAGCTTGAGAGGTTGCTCTGTATCCAGATGGAAGTTTAAAAGAGGGGCGATATCTTCGTATGCGGATTCCGAGTATACGGCCTCGGATCTGTTTTTGACAGGTGCTGACGACGATGGATATCGTGACTGCTGATTTAGAGGTTGCGTCAACATGATGGTATGGAAGATCAGTGGACAAGTGAACGTACACGGATGCTATTCTGTAGACGAGCTCTTTGGGAGTAGACATATGCGATTGCTCCCAATAGCAGAAGGATCCATGGCAGCGGACTGTTGGTAACGTCAAGTTGATCCATGATGACTTCGACGGCCTGTTCAGATGTATCATGTAGGATGGCCGTGTATGAATTATGTTCAACGTCAATGTATATGTTGCGCACGTAGGGCGTCGAGTTGACAAGTCGTCGTCGTGTCATCTAAGAAAGAAGACATGAAGTGGTAGACGCTTCAGACGCTCCAATCGCGACAGCAATGCTATCAGTTGTCGAAACAAATGGGATTTAGTTGCCTATTAAAGCTAACCCCGCATTGGAGCGGTTACGCTAAGATGCCGTACTAGCAACGGGGCAGGTCACAACGATGTGGTCTTGCACGTTCCCTTGACACTGGACTAGTTTCTGAGGTTGACTGTCTTGGTAGACAATCCTGGAATGCGCAGTCGAGGGCTATTGGAACGAAGCCATGCCTTGCTGTCATTTCACGATGATGTCGCAGTCTTGAGTTGATTCTCCAATGCTTACTTCTACATGATATCCTGTCTCGATGCTGCGTCTGAAACTGTCTAACTCGGTACAGACTTGTAGTAGACTTGGTTGCCTCCGTGTCATCATCTCCTACACACTTATTCCTCGAATCCACGAAGCCTTTTTTGCTTCCTCATCTGAGCCATGGTATGTATTACGCAACGTCGCCGTCGGTGTGTTTATGCTTTGGCGTCCTCAGCTTCCGGGTGACCTACAGGCACCAGCTTGCCCACAACAAGGTACTTCTCCTCGAATCTCTCTTCCCAACCCCTCAAGGCATCGAGCTGCTCAGCATCCAGGTTCTCCAGAGTGTCGAGTGGGCCGTCGAGATCCTTGGTCAACATGTCCTCATCAAAACTGCCGCAGGCCAGGCCTCTCGACGCATCGCGGCCAGCGAAGTTTGCATAAGGGCCACCCGGGCCATAGAAGTTGCGGCCGGAAGTGACGTCAAAGACGCGGCCGCGAACGGCGAGATAGACGGGCATGTTGTTCAGGCCATTGTAGGGAAAAAGCGAGGGCGGGGTGAAGGTGCGGAAGACGGTTGGCGGCGGAGCGCGTGGGAGGGTTTGCGGGGCGGCTGGTTTGAGGCGGAGATAGACGAGAAGGCCGAAGAGGGAGAGGAGGAGGATGTTTATCGGCGTGAAGATGGAGGCGCTGCGGTTCTGTGAGTCGAGGCGAGTGCTTGCTGGGGAGCTCATGATGTTTGCTTACACGTGGGTTGCCGAGGGCTCCGGAAGAGGTGAAGGAAGTGCTGTTGCCGTTAGTTTGACCTTTATTCACGCCCACAGTTGGCAGAACTAACCATCGGCCATGGCGAGAACGGCAAGTCAAAGATGTGCTACGTGAGTGACAATCGACGGTGCTGTCGTGGTGGGTGGTAGAGTTTAGACGGCGCGGGGAGCTTAATTGCTGACGATGATGCAACAACTCCGAATGCTCAACACTACCGGCAACCAGACATGCACGACGGACTTCCGCCGCCGCGCGCCACCGCCACCACTATCACAAACCTGCAAGCCACATATTGCAGACATTCGATTTTAGTTGTGCAAGCAATGGATTCGCATCGCCAGCCGGTCGTGAAAGGGGGGTGGGTGTATTGTACTGCACTTGACCTCACAACCTGGGCGCACGTGAGACATAGCCACCTTGCGCAACCACCTGCCTACTCTCTCTTTCACCGGAGAGTCGCCATGCAATCTTAAGATACTTTCACTCCCTCTTCACCTCCACTTCACAGTCCCAAGCACGCGCCTACCTGCGCGCAACACGACCTTTCGCGCTGCTCCACCAACTCATCCCTGCGCCTCACCCTTTGAAACGAGGCCCTGAAACGCGCGACAGCGATTCATTTCCGCCCCCTTGGGATGCGCTGATTCGCCTACGCTGCACTTGTCGCCTTGGGCGCATCCAAACAATTGTCAGAGAGCAATTCGCTGCCGTCGAACCGCTGCTTGTAGACAAAGACTTGCGGCACCGGTGCGATATCGTGCCGCTGGCGCTTTGGTCGAGGCGCAGTTCCTACTTGGTTGTTGTGCTGTGCTGGTCTGGTCTTCCTAGAGTGAGCTGACACCATTACCTCTCGACGTCGACTTGATCGCCCTCCTTCATTTACCAAGATTACGCCCTCGGATCCACGCCTGACGAAGGATCCGAGGCTTCAATCTACATACATACTGTTTCTTTGTTGAATCTGAGCGTCAACATCCACTATCAACAATCAACTACCCCGTCAACAAGTCCGCTTTACGCATAATAATATCCTGTACGTATATTCCTTATATTGTCTCCAGCTCTTTGCACTTGGTACTTGCATTATCGACATCGACCATCGGCATCCGCTCGTGCTGGTTTCCAGATCGTGTTCCTCGAGACGAAGAATTATGCATGGCCTAGCAAGAGTCGGTATTCTCGCCTTTCTCAAACTCGCCAACAGTACTGGAGCACATCGCACGTCCTATCTGCCTTGCTGTAGGGGCATCCCATGGTATTCGCCGCCCACACCTCTGATCGGCGGACCATATTTCTCGCCTATCGCCCGCACCCACAGCTGCCTCCACCAGATCTGGGACCTTGCCAAGTCTCGCGATGTCAACGGGTTTCAAAAAGCACCGAACAAATCATGCAATGTACTCTGAAGGCCGCTGAGAATAGGAGAGGCTCCGTCGCAATAAGTAGCCCTCGGCCACTGAGCATGTCGCTTTGCCTACTTCGTGATGCTCATGTATACCTTTACCTCTATCAATTCGGGCTAATCTTTGTTTCATGCAGAATCCTTAATAATGTGGAAACGATTACAGGGTGCCGTTCGAGATAAGGAGAGGCATGCACGAATAGGCAATCCCGTACTTCTTGAAACCACTTATGACGAGGATCAACTGAATCGCAATCCCAAAGTGACCGACCTCCAAAATGGCAGTCACCACAATTATGCGCTCCCCCCGCTCTCGCAGTAAGTACTGGAATCCTCAATGCCCGCGTCGTCGCTGATTGTCTGGTAGTTTCTCGTCTCATCACGAGCCTCCCCACTATAGGTCGTCAGAAGTACCAACAGCTTCGTCTATTTACTCACAAGACACTCTCTGCTACAACAACGACAACCCCACAGCCACATCGCCCTCTGCATACGAAGACATCTCGCCTCCTAGCTCTCCCGAACCAGAACAGTACTCTTCCTCTTTTCTACCTCGAAGATTCCGCTCGATGCGCGACGTATCACCCATGGAAGAAGACCGCAAGAAGCTCGAAGACAATCCCCGCGCGGGTAGCCACATTCCTGTTCTACGCAGAGCACCATCCGTGGTTAGAAATGGCGACGCAGAGCCAGGACCAAAGCAGAAGTTTTGGGAAGGCAAGCTTGCACCAAACTCGAAAGTGAAGTGGGACGAGTATTCAGGCGAGCCCAATAGTGCAGGAAAGGCCGCGTCAGTTGATCCCGTGTCTTATGCGAAAGGTGTGGCGTCATCAGACAGCAGGCCTATGGGGTATCAGGTGTCAGTCAGTGGGCCTCAGAAAAAGAACACAAGCTTCGGAGAGCGCGTTGGCCGCTTCGGGTCGAAGCGCTCACCACCACCCGTGGAGCCGTGGAGCCGAGCTACGGGACGATCAGAAATCGCACCTCCGCTGAAATACCAGCCTGCAGACAAACCACTACAGATACCACGAAAGACAGTCTCACCGAGCACGGACCAGGAGGTATCAAACGCGCTTGCGGCCGCAATCATCTTCGATACCAAACTGCCTGATACTCAATTTGTAACAACCGAAATGGCGCCCAAGGATCCGCGCGACAACGAGATGCGCTACAACGATAGCATTAAGCCGATTGCTCCGCTTAAAGTAGGAAAGAATGCTCCCACCTCACCTCAAGGCTTGGGAATTACAACTTCGTATCCGAGCCCTATTACTCCAACAACGCGCACACAACTGAACCAGTCCCCGGCCACTGTGACACCAGTAGAACAGACGCTATACCCCAGCTTACGGAACACGACCCCGCCTTCGGAGAGGGACAAGCAAGCACCCATCAGTCGATTCTCGTGGACTACCTACAACAGCGGGACAACCGCCCAACACTCACCACCACCTTCACCACCGGCTGCGAAGCGCGTCGTAACAGAACCCATATCAGCCGCGTCGTCAATTTTGAATCGACGCCGCCCAGTGCCCTCGGCAGAAAGCGCCAACGCGCCCAGCATGGCCAAAGTCTACGCCCGTAACCCAACTTCTCCTTACGCCTCATCCACTTTTTCCAACTCCTCGAAGAAGGCACTGCCCCATCCTCCCAGCGCCCTCAGTGCCATTGACCACATTGCCTACCTGGAATCGCAACAAGAAGACCTGCGCATCCGCCGTAACAATGTGTACCGTCTGCTAAAGGACTTGAACAACGCTGCGCCGACAAACCCGCTAGTCACCGACTTCAAAAAGGCCAGGGCGGCAGAAGAGAGGAAGAAGGCGTTTCAGGAAGAGTTGGATGAGATTCGCGCCGAGGAGCATGACATTGGGCTTAAGCTCCATCGCGCGTGGAAGAAGAGGGAGAGGGACGATCCAAACTCCAACGGCAGTGCCTTGTGGGTGAGGAGAGTTACCAGTTAAAGCGAGGGCGCGTTGTTGGTGCATGATATGAATGTTTTCTTCTTCTTCTTTTCCTTTGAAGCATTTGCATAGGGTGGTTGGTACCACTGTCTCTGGTTACATTTTCTCTGACTCAAATCGTCAAGGCTTGTCTAAGCCTGTTTTTACTTGTTCATGAATCGACTACCCCTTAGTTATGATACTCAACACACGCGTTCACAACCCGATGCAAATGGTGGAATGTCTTGATGTTTATTAAACGTGCAACATCGATTTACAGACTAGTCGACCTCTGGGACGGGTAGTCCATTGACAATCATCATGCCCTCTCTTCCTAACATCTTCATCGCCTTGACCGCTTCGTCGTGTCGCAACTGCTTCGTTTCCTCGTCTGTGACAAGTACGAAGTCGTACTTGAGCAGTTTTGACCCCTCTTTAGCATCATATTTCTTAGCCTGTTCTGCTGTCACGGTATCTAAGCTGACAATGAGAGACTCTTTGACACCAAAGACGGCATCGGATGTCTCGTAGTCAGAACCACGGACATATAACGCCCTACACATCGATCAGCACGTGTAAACAAAGGGGCAGCAAGAAGACTTACGTAACGAGGTTATCAAAACCCTCCTTCTCGAACATGAAGTGCATATGACTTGGTCGCCAGCAGTGCCTCCCTAGTTTCTCAAGCAACTTGCCGACAGGCCCATCATTAGGAATCGGGTACGGCACGGGTACAATACCCTTGAACCAAAATACACCATCTTTGTCGCTCCTTATGACGGCACGGCCATCTGCTTTACTACCCCTGTCCTCATACTGCACGTCGTATTTGCCCTGAGAATCTGTCTCCCACACATCCACCTTGACGTCTGGTACAGGCTCGCCGGTCGTGGTCTTGACGGTACAGAGGACGAGTAGGGGCTCGCCGTTGGGATCGGCCGAGATTGAGGTGCCGTTTGAGTCGGATGGCGCGTCATGCGTGTGGAAGGGGCCGAGCACTGTGCCTTCGGTTGAAGAGGGCGGTTTTGGGTGGTCGATGGAGTCCACGAGGAGGGAGAGACCGACAATGTCTGAGAGGAGAATGAACTCCTACAACAAGTCAGTATTTCTGGTTTTCTATAGGCGAGAGGAGATGGGGAGCATACTTGTCGGACGTCGGTACATATCTGCCCAACTTGGGTGAGGAATTGGATGCCTGCCATCCACTCATCGAAGCTCAATCGCGTCTCGCGCGCGAAGTCGTGCAGGTGCGAAACCAGACGTTCCATGACGTACTTGAGACGTGGATCGCTGCATTGCGAATTTATTCGATGTACATTTTCAGTGATGTTTTCGATGGTGAGGTCCTTGAGGACGGGAACCGTAGAGGCATCTGCGCCCTTGGATGATGTCATGATGTGCGACGAGACGGCCAGGTAGTAGGGATGTGTAGAGGCACAAAGAGCAACAGAGATAGAGAGTAACAGCGGTAACGATGTGCTACAGTTGAGAAATGAAACAACGCTCTCGGAACGGTCCAAAGGATCGTTCAGCTGCAGTTAGCCGTAACCTTGACGAACGGGAAGCAGCCGCATAGCTTAACACGAGAGACCTCCATCGGATCCACCCCAGAAGCGTGCCGCTGACCAAGCCGGAAAGCTTATAGGTCGAATAGCTGGAAAGCGTAGAGTTGCAGGCGCCGGCAGAGAGTTCACGAGGCGGAGGTAATGGTGTCGGGGGGGGGGCTTTCGGTACCTGGGATGCGGGGCAGCTCGCAGCGCCAGCTTACCAAGAGCTTACAAGCAGCCTCAGTTGTGCAATCACAACCTTTGCTAACACATGACCATCCCTGGCAGCTCCATGGAATAGTACAGTAGTGTACCTGAGTAGACTCCGGGAAACTACTGACGCTGTGAACCATGGTCGGTACGATTGCCTGGCAATTAGCCTAGACATGTTGTGTCACTAAAGCTGCAGGAACAACGCAGTCAATGCATGCAATTATGACAATAACGAGATGCGTCAATTTCTTCCATATTGCCGTTAAAGCGTATCGTAACTGTAATCATGTGCGCCGTGATTGTTCCCACCCATCATCCCGAACTCCACCCGCATGCTGCCAACCCATATTAACCCATCGAAAAGACATGGCCGATCAAGGTGGATCGGAGACACCCAAAGAGAGTCAAAGTCAGTGGGCAAGCTCATGGGGCATTGTTCTTTGGGTTCTCTGGTGAAGCCTTCCACTGCCAAACATTAGCCAAGTCACTCGTCGTTGCATGGTCATGTCCTAAGCTCGGTCGAGTAACATACCATCTTGCCGAGCTCTTGCTGTTGCTCCTTGAAAGACAGGTCCTTGTACTCGTCACGGTGGGCCTTGACTGTTACTCCTCGTTAGCAGGTGCCAGCCTCTCATGGTTGTAATGTTATTGCGCCTCGAATAACACGTTCAAATAACGCGTCAAAACGCGTCAAACGTGACAGGCTTACAGTATGTTTGCATATTTGCCATGGCAACCCTCGCATTGTTGTTCTTCTTGCCAACGCGACGGCCCTTGGGAGCAGCCTTCTTGACACCCGCGCCATTGATCGCTTTCGGTGTCGCAGGTTTGGCAGTAGTGGGATTGGCCATGCTGGGCAGCAGATAGTGACAGGCGTTATATTAGAGTCGTCAAATGGGAAAATCTTGTTTGATAAATGGTGAAGTCGTGGTGTAGTTGTAACATTGATGGGAGGTGGGTGTGAACTGAAGGTTTATTGAGAGAAGGCGCGACCCAGACCGCACTAAGCTACGCTTAATCTTCAATGCGCCTCCCCGATGGACTAGATAGCCTGTCTAGATGCTTGCACGACGTTGGAAATATGGTCTCATGCGATTGGTGCTGGTCATCACATGAAACAGATAGCAATATGCGCCCCTAACAATCTTTCCAGAAGCGAGGGATAGCAGCATGGAATGCGCGATCGTGCCTACCGAGAGTGCACAATCTCATTGCACAAACCATAGAGCTGACGTGAGCAACGTGTTGGCCTTCGGGGACGCTCAATGGCATGTCCAAGGCAGTCTGACGGGATTGGGCCACCGTGGCCCAGTCGCTCGCGTGACCATACGGATCCTCGTGCATCTTAGTTTGTCGTAACAGGGGCGCAACGGGTCCTTTAGTGCTCGAACGACTTCTACTGTGGTGATTGTACCTCGACGTTTACCATTCTGCGGGTGAGATTCTATGTCAGGGCCCGAGCATCTGAGATTCTGAAACCTTGAATCACCTGTATCCACAGACACGCCCAAAGATCCAGCTCTCGTTCACAGCAACCCGGCAGGAGTCCGCCAGCCGAGGTTCGATTGTACGTTCATCTCCAATCACGCACTCACGAAGAATGCGTCGTCTGCTCTTCTGTTATACGACGATGCCGGGCATCCTGAGAGTCGGCCTCCATGCCCCCTGTACTCAGCACCGGCCTGTCTATACCTCGAGAGGCAATACTAAACTTCCGACGGCGACCGCTCGGCCGCTCCGTGAGACTTGGGGCACGAGGTCTCGCTTTGCCGCGAGCGCGTCCGCCGATGAAAGGTATCTCGTGTGCGCCGGCGCGACAGCAGTAGAGGAGTAGGTCGTAGACGAGCAGCGCTGCCCATGGGCCGATGGCCACGAGGCCGAGAAAGAGCTATTCTACTGTGAGAAGACAGAACCTGGTTGAAGGCGCCATTTTATACTCACGAATATGCGCGTGATCCACGTTTCTACCACGGCCAAGTTCGCCGGTAGAATAGAGAGAAATCCCATGGCGGGGCGCAGCGGATATGTGCACTGGAAGAAAGATGAAGCTGGGGATAATGGTCGCGTGAGGAGTGCAGAGCGTCTGGTGATGCACCGAATAATTACAATTGGATTGACGCTAGTCGCCCACCCACGACTCCGAATTCCAATGACAAAGGTGGGTGATGTTTACGTTTGGTGGAGAGATCGGCCGTCATCATCATCAAGCCGCCGCGATGCGGACCGAAGTGGGTCGTGGCTGAAGCTTTCCCCAGCTCGGCACCGGCCTCACCATCACCGATCCAACACCAACCACTAAACATGAACCACTGAACATTAGATGCAGCTGACATCTCAGCCTTATGTGAGGCGGTACAATCATTGTTACCCTGATTGGGTGGCAACCTGGCGTTAGCTTTGCGAAGCCAATTAGCCATGTCCGGCATACTGGCAGCAGCACGCCCACCCCTCCAGGGAGACAGCTCCTAAGAAGCTATGCCCCTCCGTTGCCATACCACTTGTTATTCGGACACAGTTTTATCCACTGATTTGAGTGGGGATCAAGCAGATCTTGGTATTGCTTCGTCTTTATTACATTGACCGTTGACCGGCGGCCTCCCACAGTACGGGCGCTTGGCCCTGCTCACGCAGACGGCTGCCTGGCCTTACCCACCTCGAGTCTTGAGTCTTGTCAGACACTCAGGTAGCATCCTCCTCTCCATAGAATGCTTTCAGACTTTAAACACACCCTTCTACACCACTCTGCTTTATCGCACCAATCCTGAGTTGCCTACGACGACAAGCTAGGGCTGCCCTCACTGCTACGCCTTGCCAGCAGCCTCGTTGCTTCATCCGGACGACTGAGACTAACTGAAAAGCTGTACAGCATATGACAAGTTAGTGCTGGATCTCGAGCCTTTTGCGCGCTCTTGGGCCCTTCCATTCACAATCAACATGGACGACCTCTCTTTCCTAGACGCACACCTCGAGCGAGGCCAGAGCAATGCGACACTGAAGGTAGTTCTTCCCAACGGAGAGGTTCGCGAGATCTCGGATCGCATCTGCCCCTTCAAGTTTTTGGACAAGTGCCCTCTGCTGTACCATGCATTCGAGTACGGTTTCCAGAGTCGCTTACAAGCTAGCCTTGAAGCTCCGTCCGAATATGCCATCATATCGCTTCTCCGTTACTGCTACACCGGTAGCTACCTCCCTCCACAAGCAGAGTATGGGCCAATACTGCTTCTTCCGCATGTCGAAACCTACAAGATCGCTGAAGACTTTGATGTTCCAGAGCTACAGCTCCTTGCGCATGGCAATATCGCGATCCAGATTGACTTCGCCTGCTCTCTACCCGCTCCTCCACAAGACTTATTCGAGACTATACGTTTCGTGTACCGACATTACGCGAGCCAGAAGGCCCGTCGACAACACGCTCTTGTTGGCACAATCCTCAACTACTGCATCTCAACTTTCCTGACGCATAAACTCGGACAGGAGGCCGAGTTCCTCAAGGTTGCAGCCGACATTCCAGACTTTCGTCAGGACCTCTGTTGCACAAACATGGGGCGCAATTTCGAGGATGAATGTAAGGTTTGCTGTAACTATCAGAAATACTCAGGCTAACTTCGATAGGCGCACTGGACATTGTACGTTTTAGCCTTGACACCCTTCGGACTCAGCCTTGCGCTCGCCCCACCCTCCTTGCCTCAAGAGACCTACCACAAGAGATGATTTGTGGCGATTCTACAAACACTCCACGCGAATCGTACTACTCTCATGGCGATCACTTGGCTGCCACTCCGTACAAGACCCATGAGGAGGCGAGTCAGGATAACATGGTCGATTCAGCTATTACAACCTTTGTGCATCGGCCCAAGGCCGAGCGGAGAGTCACCTTCGCAGAAACAAACGTCGATCTGCAGTCCATGGATACTCACTCTGGTCGCTCCGAAGACGATTCTACGTCGAAGCTCTCTGGAACAACTACTAGCTTTTCAGCGCCCGCTTTGTTCAATCCAGCTGCTACGCAATCAACACCTGATGATGACGCCTTGGAGGAAGACCAGGGTTTTACATTAGTCTCTCGACCCAAACCGCACACCCTGGCTACGATTGACGAACCGATGTCCAGTCCTGAGATGCTTCCGACTCCTGTTCTCGACATCCTAGCTGCGAGCGGCACCGACTACACCAGCGACGACGACGATGACTGGGATATGATCTCTACGACTGGGATGTGAGCTGAAAGAATCATCATCGTCTCTAATCTACGAAATATTCTGGATCTGGCGTTAAATGGCGTCCTTCGTAGGTACTTTTAGGTCACATGCATGAGTCTCTTAGGAAAGGTTGTTTTAATTCCACAATCGTTTTGGCATCCAGCTATATAGGTGTTTGCTTCCAATTCTGTGGTGAGGGCGTTATCGGCGATGCAACGAAAAAAATTGTATAGGTGCAGCATTACGTCGGTACGAATTGCTCAAAATACTCTGCATTGATGATAGGCAAGTTTCTGTTGAAAAATGGCACATTCGTTGTATTTTTCTATTCCCTCTTGGATTTAGATTAAGAGATGCACCTTATCGGTTCAGTTGTTTTATGCACTGATTACTATTGCTGTGATTTCTATCAACATCGATATTGTCATATGCTAAAACCCAAACATGACATCAGATTTTCCTAGTCCTCCCTGTCCGTCTCAAGAGCGTCTTCACTTCCAATATTGCACTCCGCTGCACGCTCCCCGTGTTCATCGCGATGCTCTATTGGCACATCGGTCCAGTGCCGAGTGTATATGTCTGACTTCCCATGTTGCACCAGTCATTTTGTTTGTGCTTCCACAGATATAGATTCTCTAGTATACTCTTTTGCAGCTTTGACATGTGCAGATGAGGTACAACTTACTATTTTTGGAAGAGGAATGTAGAATGCAGCTGCATGGGCTTGCTCCTACTCTATGACTGGCCGTGAAGTCCGTTTGGCTGACAGAATTGGTCTAGCCTTGGTTAATGTAGTGCCAGTATAATGTGATTGCCTAGAGATGCAGGAAATATTGTAGTCTTCGTGTGGATGACAATGTGATATTGAGAGTATCTCAGGAACACAGGCTGGCCTGACCATCGAAACGGATGAGTTCCTGCGATGACAGTAACAAGGTGTTGGGCAGCAACACAGCAAGTTCGCATTGTCAGCGGTTCTCTTCGAGACCAAAGCAATCCCCTAGGAAGGATTTTCTGACAAAGTAAGCAAACGAATATTGTACTCGAAGAACAAACCCGATGGTCGTTAACAGGAAAGACAGTGCCAAATAAAGAGTGGTCATGTATGGAGTACATTGATTCGTGTTCATAGCGGTCAGTCTGCAAGCAGAGCCACGGATAGAGTACATGATAATCCATAAACTGCACACAATCAGATAGAATATGTCCACGTGTACTGAAAGGACTTTTTGATGTTACAGAAAATTAAGCAGCCCCGTGCAGCCGAAAGAACAGTAGGAAAGCCAACATGAAGGGAATTGCCCTGTCATGACAGCCGGTGAACCAAGAAGGAAATCGTACTGAAATAACAAACACATGGAACATCCAAGAAACCAGGAAACAGGAAACACATAAGCAGTCACATTGGGTTCATGCAGCACACTTGGTCCTCCGTCTGTATTTGGGCTCCGTCATCGCATAATACATATCCACGGGTAGAATAGTCTTAAAGGTAGATATTCTGAGAGGTGAGTAGTCTTCAAGGGTAAGCACGCCTACCTAGTCACTGTCAGCATGTCCTCTGAACAGAATACACATAGACTTGAACCTACTTCTGACGTCTGTCTAGTAGCGGCCACGTGGTGGGTAGTCAGCCGCTGCAGCGTCGTAAGGCGGACGGCCTCCGGGGCTACGGGGACGGGCACCACGTGGGGACGGTGGTCGGCCTCCTTCGTAAGGGCGTCCATGACCGTTCATGTATGGGTCATCGTAACCGCGGGGAGGAGGTCGGGCCCTAGCATCATAAGGATCGTCAGGGTAACGCGCACGCGGTGGGCCATACTCATCAGGCATGCGACCACGGGGCGGTGAACGTCCATAACCGCCTTCACGCCTGTCGTAAAACTCGCGAGGAGGTGTGCGTCGACGATAGTCATCACGACGAGGGCTGTAGCCACGAGGGGGCCCGCGACGGTCGTAGTAATCATCGTAGGGCGCGGGCGGGTATCCGCCACCGCGACGGCCCATGGGAGAGCGGGATCGGTATCTATCACGGCCCCGGTCATCAGGACCACCAGGGCCACCGTAAGGAGCGCGCGGCTTGAAAGGTGGAGGTGGGGGAGGGTCAGAGACGTCTTGGACACAGGTGACTTCCTGTCCCTTGAACTCACGGCCGTCCAGCTTCTCCACTGCGGTCTTCAGATCAGCGGCCGTCTCATACTCGACAAATCTGTAGTGGATTAGCACATGTGACTTGCTGCAGTTCTACCCACGTACCCAGTGCCGTCGCGCTCGCGGCCAACTTCGGAGTAGACGACGTCCAATCCAGACTGGCGGGCAAAGTCTTTGAGGTCCTATATATTCGAAGTTAAGCGAGGCCCAAATCCAGAACGTAGAACGGGAAGCAAGCGAGAACAAAGGCCATTACTGGTCCAGGAACGGTATACTGGCGCTAACAGGCAACTGAAGGAATCCAAGGATCGGGGAGTCTGACCTGCCAGCTGGTCTCCACAGGAAGATTTGCTATTCTCATCCGGTATGGTGTGCGCCTAGGACGCGGGGGGACGCGCTCGTGGGGAGTGAAGTTCTCGTTACGGGCGCGCGAGCCGCGAGCGAACTGGACGATGAGGCGCTCGCCCATGAAGTCGGAACCATCTTGAATCAGTCAGTTAGAACGTAATTTCAGAACTCTGGACACGACAAGTCACGTACGGAATGCTGCATGAAGGTTAGCGTAAATTCAATAGATTGGCGCGTAGTTGAACTTACCAGGGACGACATCACGAGCGTCCATTGCGTCCTTGTACTCGATGAAGCCAAATCCGTTCATGAGCTTGATCTCAGTGATCTCGCCAGTGCCATGCGTCCCGAAGTGGCCCTCCACATCTGCCTTGGTGGCATTGCGAGGAAGGTTGCCAAGGTACAGGCGCGTAGAGGATACCTCGGTCATGGTGACGGCTGTTGCTGTAGAGCTTTATCCTAAAGATAACCTAGTCTGGAGAGAATCGTGAGCAAATGTCCATGAGCAAGCGGGAAGCCATCGAGGGAGCGCGCATGGTGCGTGCCAAAGACGGGTTGCCTCGGTATCAGAGACGCGACGGCAGGAAGCCAGTGTCCAGCGACGTGCGAAACCACAGGAACCAGGGAGACGCGCAAGGAATTTCCAGTGCATACAATACAGGCGGCTAGTCGTACCTTGGAGATAGAGTCGGGCGCTGGAAGCAGGGTGGCCGTGAAGAACCTGAGAGCTTGAGAGGACCAGGAAGGAGCCGGGTAAGTGCAGAAGTCGCGCAATCGATTTTTGGGCAGAGGATTAGTAGGCCCAGTGTCGCGACAACAGATTGCAAATATAGATGACGGCCGGAATGCTATTGATGTAATAGGCCCCGGCGATGGTGATGGGTGGACGGTGACGAAGGGTGGAGAAGGAAGTTCGCCCAACGCCTCACTCGCCCTAGTCTCCCAAGCTTCGGGCACGGACATCACGTGCGTCTTGCCTCCAATAGAACCGCTCGCCCTCTCAGGGCTACTAGTGGACTGTGACTATCCCAAACGGATGAAATGCTATGTTTTTAAAAGGTCAGAACACGCTTAAGCTTTTCCAGGTATTGATTAGTTTCTGAGCAACGTGATCAATCCCTCGGTCCAAGCCTCTACAGACATCCCAAATTCACTTGGGCAGCAACAAGTCTCGGGCTGAAGCCGTTGCGTAGTATGTATACATGCGACCCTTCCTAATGTACATGTCTTCTGATCGCGTGGATCACGGCTTGGGCCATGGTTTCTATTTTTCCGGTGTCCAAATTAAGTAAGTACGTATTTTGGTCCCTCGCCGCCCTGGGGTGTTTGCCAGTTGATGTCCTGATCGGGCACTTTGATGTCGCAAGTCTTGCAGTGAACGCAGCTGTATGTTGTCAGCGGACTTTTCAGCAACTCGGTCGGCTAAACTTACTTTTGGGCGTTGATCTGGAACCTGACACCCAGCTCTTTGCTATCATCCTCGACGTATTCATAGACGCCGGCGGGGCAGAACCTGTTCTCGACACCCTTGTACTTGGGCCATTCCTTCTGAGCATGTGCATCGTGGTCCTTGACTTGAAGATGGCAGGGCTGGTCCTCTTCATGGTTTGTGCCACTTCGGCTGACGCTCGTCAATATGTCAAAGCTGATTTTACCATCTGGCTTGGGATACTCAATCTTCGGACACTCGTCTGCAGTCTTGGTCGCTGCGTGATCGGGCTTGCCGTGCTTCAACGTCCACGGTGCTTTGCCTCGAAGGACATATGCTTCAAGGCCGGAGTACATAATGCCTCCGTAAATGCCTAGTGGGGTGTGGAAAGATGGGCGCATGTTGCGCACAGTCTTGAGCTCTGACCAAATCGACGACTTACGCATCTTGTCCTCGTAGTCATACAAGAACACGGTACCACCGTCGGTATTGGCTTGTAGGGCATTCCAAGTCGCCTCGGCAGCCAGCATACCTGACCTCATGGCATTGTGTGTACCCTTGATCTTTGGTAGATTGAGCAAGCCGGCGGCATCCCCAAGAAGTGCGCCACCGGGGAAGGCGAGCTTAGGTATGGACTGGAAACCGCCTTCAATCAGTGTCCTCGCACCGTAAGAGATACACTTGCCGCCTTCCAACACATCCTTGTAATATGGGTGGTGCTTCATCTTCTGGAACTCGCCGTAGGGAGCCAACCACGGGTTGGGGTAGTCGAGTCCAACAACCAGACCGATGCTGACCAAGTTATCGCCAAAGTGGTACATCCAACCACCACCGTATGTGTCTTTTGGCAGCGGGTAGCCCATGGAGTGAACCACCAAGCCAGACTTGAATTTCTCGGGCTGTACCTCCCATACTTCTTTGATGCCAAGTCCGTATGTTTGGTGTTGACTGTCCCGCCTCAGGTCGTACTTTTTGATGATTTGCTTGGACAAACTGCCATGACAGCCCTCACCAAGCAGTGTGACGCGTGCATGGAATTCCATTCCTCGTTCGAATGAGTCTTTGGCCTTGCCTTCTCGCGATATACCAAGGTCATTGGTAGCCACACCCCGTACAACGCCCTCGTGGTTATATAGTACCTCCGACGCAGCGAATCCAGGGTAAACCTCAACACCAACTTCCTCGGCACGCTCGCCGAGCCACTTGACCATTTGGTTCAAGCTTATTATGTAGTTGCCATGGTTGTTCATCTGCGGAGGCTTGGGTAGAGGGATTGCACTGTTCTTAGTCATGAAGTACATGTGGTCCTCCTTGGCGGGGGTGATGTCGGCGAAGCGGTTCAGGTTGTCCTCTGATTTCCAGTCGGGCAGCAGTTCGTCAAGCGCAGACGGTTCTATGACATTTCCAGACACGATGTGGTCGCCCAATTCGCCCGCCTTCTCCAAGACCAAAACCCTAAAGTCTTCATTGCCTGCCGCCGTTGCAAGCTGCTTCAGCTTGATGGCTGCAGACAGGCCAGCAGGACCTCCGCCCACAATGAGCACATCCACCTCATCAGATTCTCGTTCTATTGACTTTGGATCGAATGTGTCGTCTACGGCGGCGAGCCGTGTACGTGGCGTCGTGGAAAGGCCTCTTCTTTGACCAGCAATTCGGACTGCAGGACGGTACAGGGCAGATGCATTTCGCCTCGGGGCCGGTGCACACGCGAGTGGTCTTGATGATATGCGTGTGGATCGAGAAGTTGCAAGCAACTGCCGTGCTACGGATGCGGGGACTGATCTGGAGGCCATGATGTAGGACGTGTTGGGGAGGCAAACAGATGGAATTGATTGCGAGAATGAATGACTCGACAGATTTTTGCGCTTCCTACGAGACCGACCGGCGGCGCACTACAGGCCGGAACTGACAGTGCTCAATGGTGAGGAATGCGACAGAATTGCGGCACCCAACATGTACGCTCGTCGCCAATGCTAAACCTTGAGATGACGATGTCTAAAAGTTGCAGCCGAGGCTACAAGGCTAAGTGCGGGATTGCAATACCGAGCACGTCATTGGCCAAACCATTCCGCATCCTTCTCTCCGCACATGTCAAAGTCACCGCACCTGAACATCTTCATCGTTGAAACCTTCTCGAAGCCACACCTCTGTGCGGACGAACTCATGCGCGATACCACGTGAATTGACACGCGGTACATGTTCCGGCAACGAGACGGTGATTGGCCCACAGCAACAGTAGAATACTCGTGCGACACCAAGTATTGTATAGCAGAAGCGTAGAGCTCTTTCAGGTTGAACAGAGCTTGTAATGATCTCAGAAGCTGGGGGAGCATGTTCTTGCGTCTTTGCATGTCCAGCAGTTCGCTTGGAACTTCCAGTGGGCGCGTCGGCGTGCCTGAAACCGGCAGAGACTCAGGCCCATGTTATGCCGGCGAACCTCAGTCATACACCAAACTTATGCGTTTAGGAAGACATCTCTCCGCATATACCGCCCCTGCCCCATCTGCAACATGTTCTCAAACCACACACGTTCGACCCCAGCCTGGATCTTCGCCATTACGACGACTCTGCTGGCATCGGCTCTCTCTTGCGCAATTGTACCCTCTGCTTCATGCGTTTGATTCGACCGTTTCCAGCCAGGCTACGGACCCGATCCCGTGTCCATCTTGATCTACAGCTGTCATGCGAGACAAGGCTTTCGTGCCTGTGAGAGAATTGTGGGGATGGCCGATGTGCTTCCTTCGCGCCTGGTCTTTCCAAGGCATCCTCCAACGGCGCATGTATGACATGCACGGCAGGCAACGAACGGTCATCCCGACCATCGTCGCCTGATCTATTCTAGTCACTGTATCCCTCAGGTACTCGTGGAGGTCCTATAAGCCAACGCTCCTATATAAAGCAGTCTCCTCAGGCGGATAGAACGGCACGCTCAGCTTCAACATTCCAAATCATTCCTTTGTGCAGAGCACCATCAGTTCATTTCAATTCTCAAGAGCTGTGCTCACTTTAAGTTTCGACACATCTCGTTTCAATCCTTCCAGATCAACCCCCTACCGTCACTATGAAGACTTCTGTCTCCCTTCTTACTCTTCTTTCAGCCTCGTTCGTGGCAGCAGTCCCAACGCCTTTTGTGGGCCAGGGACCTGTAGTCGCGGCTGGTACCGAGAATGTAGCTATTCCTTCTACAAACTTTGGTCGCAGAGAGGAAGATATTGTACAGAGTTTTGGAGAGAAAGCGCTCAGGCTCCGTGGTGCGCTCTTGGCTGCACGCGGCGGCATGGGCAAGGATAATGGTAATGCTGAAGCCGAGGCAGCCAACGCTGAGGGCGCTGCGGCCGCTGGTAACAATGATGCTCAGGATCAGGCAGCGCAGGATGCTGCCGCTGCTGAACAAGATGCTGCTGCTGAAGATGCTGCTCAGGGCAAGGGGAAGGGCAATGGCAATGGCAAAGGCAAAGGCAAGGGGAAGAACGCCGATCAGCAGGCTGAACAAGACGCTGCAGCAGGTAAGATTCTCAAATTTGCTGTTCACACAGTTTGCTGATTCTCATTAGCTGAGGAGGAACAAGCTGCTGCCGATCAACAGGCGCAGGAGGATGCTGCGGCCCTTGAGATGATGAACCAGGGTCAAGCACAGAATGCAACCGACCCGATGGGAGCAGCAGACCAAGCTGCCGCCGATGAGCAGGCTGCTGAAGATGCTGCTCAACAGGACGCTGCCGAGGGCATGAACCAAGATCAAGCGCAGAACGCCCACGATCAACAGGCGGCGGACGAAGCGGCTGCTGATCAAGATGCGCAGCAAGATGCCGCGGCTGGTGGTGAAGAACAGGCACAGGATGCGGAGCAGGACGGTGCTGCAGCCGATCAAGCCGCGGCCGATCAAGCTGCGGCCGACCAAAAGGTATGTAGTGAAACCCATATAATGAACCGAGATGACTAACTGATCACGATAGGCTGCTCAGGACGCGGAGCAAAATCAGGATGGACAGCAGCAACAAGATGCAATGGACCAAGCCGCAGCTGATCAGCAAGCCGCCCAAGAGCAAGAGGATGCTATGGGGGCAGATCAGGCCGCGGCCGACCAGCATGCTGCCCAGCAAGAAGAGGGTGCGATGGGAGCTGATCAGGCTGCTGCTGAGCAAGACCAGGCAGAGCAACAGCAGCAAGAGCTAGAGCAAGCGGCTGCTGAGCAGGAGGCCGCTCAACAGGAAGCTGACCAGGAGCAACAGGCAAAGGATCAGGCTCAGATGGAGGCAGACCAGGCGCAGATGCAACAAGATGCCGCCGAGGGCAAGGACCAAGCTGCCGCTGACCAGGCCGCTGCTGATCAAGCCGCTGCCGACCAAGCTGCCATGGAAGAAGCCGCTCAAGGTGGAAGTAAGTGACATATATCGTTATGACCAGTTCATCGCTAACGACCTTAGACGCGACCGAAGTAATTGATGGCGGAGCAGCAGCCAACGGTACTGAAGACGCGAACAACGGCAACGGCAACGACGCTGAAAACAACAACGGCAAAGGCAAGGGAAAGGGAAAGGGCAAGAACAACGGCAACAACGGAAACAATGGCGTTTCACAGCTTCTTCAGGAGGCTGAAGCAGCTCTTCAGGCGGGCGGACAGCAACAGGAGCAGGAGGAGCAGGGCGGCATCCAAGGTCTTATCAGCAGCCTCCTTGGCGGTGGTGCCGCAGCGGATGTTGGTGCTGGCCAACAGGAGGCTGGCGGAATCGCAGGCCTCGACTTGAGCAAGCTTGGCATTGGACGTCGTGCTTTCCGTGCCTAGAGACGAGATACGAGAGACGAGGGACGATCGGGAGTATATCGTTGAACGATGAAATTCCTTCCATAGTATGTATATCCAAGCTCATGAGGGCTTCTGCTTCTAGATGAAGTGTAGAGCCAACTAAATATCCGGTAATATCGCCTTGGAATGATAATGACTTGTCATGAGTATCTACTCCACACCCCTGACCGCTCATACGTACGCATCCCCCTTTCGTATAGCGAGGTCTCCACAGAGAGTCTTGCCAGTGTTTAGATACAAGATATGCCACAAGGCTACGAAGCCAAGCGCGCTCTTGGCCGTACGCGCTCGACGCGTTATCGCGTGGTCATGTGAGGCTCAGAGGGCTATCAAGATTGTGTGAGGTGCTGGTAGCTATGCGCACAATACGACGCAACGCGCATCTTTGGCGTGGCGACACTCGCCCTCTGTGTACAAGATCAGTGATCAGTGCTCGGTCAACTAGGCGTAAACAAGTCGCGTACGATGAGCCCGTCACGAGCCCTGGGCGAGAGCCAGGTCGAGTGCGTCCATGCAGTCGACAGACAGTGGTCCTAGAAGGGATCAATGGTAGTCCGGACGGCGTCTCAGCCAGTCATACTCTGGTCTCCCTCTGCATCCTCGGCCTGAGCGACCGGCCGACCGAGGTCGTTGAGAGAAGCCTTGAGCCGCGCAATACGCGCTTCCAGGTCCTTGATCTCATCTTCCTGGTCCTCACACGTGCGGTCCATGTCCGGCAAGGCGGCGACGGCGCGTCGAGCCTTTTGGATCTTGAGGCGGATGTCGTTTGCTGCCGTCGCGACGTGCTGGATCTCGAGCGGCCCCTCTGCGGCAAGCTGGGCTGGTGTTGGCGTCGCAGCGGGCGGCTGGGCAGGCGTCTCGAGAATGCGCTTGAGCAGCGTGTGGAGGTCGGGGAGCATGTCAAACGTCGAGGGTGCCGGGAGGGTCGGGGTGCTCGTGCTAGGAGGCGGCGGCGCAGGCTGGGCTGGCGTTTGAGAGCCTGTAGGTGCGACTGAGGCTCGCGCTGAGGCAGGCGCATAGGGTGTCGCGGCTGCCGACATGGCTGTGGGTTATACAACGAGCCCGAATCGAAGATGTCTTGCCAGCACGCGTCGACGGGATGATGCTCCCCCTGCTCCTTGGACGGCTAAGGCTGAAGGCTGGGGTGCTGATTGGACGGAGCTTCTGCAGATGATAATGGCTATGTCTGTCTGGTAGGAGTTGTTGAATGTCAAAGCGATAGACAAATAGCGCGGCTGCTGGCCACGATTCCAGATAGGTTTCCGGACGTGGGTTGTGGGGGGCAAGGTGGATCAGCGGCGGTGCAAAGGTCAGGATCCAAGCTTGGTTGTGACGTGAACCGGCGATGCTTTTTCGAAGTTGACCATTTTAGCCCCGCCAACCCTGCCCCTCGGTCAACAAGTTGCTCCCTACATACCCTCTTCTCACCAGCCTTGCAAACTTTGCTGCTCGAGTGAATCCTCGAGTTTTTTTTCCTCCTTTCTCCTTCCCAAAATCACCTGACCGACTCACAATCATGGCCAAGGTCGACCAGAAGGCGGTCCTCATCGTTATCGACGGCTGGGGCGTCGCGACGGAGAAGTCGCGCAAGGATGGCGATGCTATCCTCGCAGCCGACACGCCTACTATGGACGAGTTCGCCAGGGACGGCTCCAAAACCGCACAGGGCTACACCGAACTCGAAGCCTCCTCTCTCGCCGTCGGACTTCCCGAAGGCCTCATGGGCAACAGCGAAGTCGGCCACTTGAACATTGGCGCAGGACGCGTTGTATGGCAGGATTCCGTCCGAATTGGCCAGACCATTAAGAATGAAAAGCTCAAGGACGTGGAAAATGTCAAGAAGTCGTTCCAGCGTGCCATCGACGGCAACGGAAGGCTGCACTTCTGCGGTCTGGTTTCCGACGGCGGTGTCCATTCCCACATGGACCATTTGATTGCCCTCCTCAAGGTTGCAAAGGACCAGGGCGTCAAGGAGGCCTACATCCACTTCTTCGGAGACGGCCGAGACACTGACCCCAAGTCCGCGGTCGGATACCTGGAGACTTTGCTTAAGGCTACCAAGGAAATCGGCCTCGGTGACATCGCAACAATCGTCGGACGATACTACATCATGGACCGCGACAAGAGGTGGGACCGTGTCGAGCTTGGTATGAAGGGTCTGGTCACTGGAGAGGGCGAGGAGAGCAGCGACCCAGTCGCGACCATCAAGGAGCGATACGCAAAAGACGAAAACGACGAGTTCCTCAAGCCCATCATCGTGGGAGGAAAGGAACGAAGAATACAAGGTATGCCACTGTGCTGAGCACCTGCATGTCTCCCTGCTGATTCGTCCAGACAACGACACCGTCTTCTTCTTCAACTACCGCTCCGACCGTGTTCGAGAAATCACTCAGCTCTTGGGCGATGTCGACCGCTCGCCCAAGCCCGACTTCCCGTACCCCCAGAACATTCACCTCACGACCATGACCTCGTACAACCCCAAGTACACTTTCAACGTTGCTTTCAAGCCCCAGCGCATGACCGACGTTCTTGCCGAAACACTAGGAAAGCAGGGCGTCAAGCAGTGTCACGTTGCCGAGACCGAAAAGTATGCTCACGTCACCTTCTTCTTCAACGGCGGTGTCGAGAAGCAGTTCGAGAACGAGGAGCGTGAGATGGTTCCCTCCCCAAAGGTAGCTACTTACGATCTGGAGCCAAAGATGAGCGCCATGGCTGTCGCAGAGAAGCTGTGCGAGCGCATTCAGACCGGCAAGTTCGAGTTCCTCATGAACAACTTTGCGCCACCAGACATGGTTGGCCACACTGGTGTTTACAAGGCAGCCATTGAAGCATGCACAGAGACCGACAAGGCTATCAAGAAGGTCTATGACCAGTGCAAGGAGAGCGGATACGTTCTGTTCGTCACCGCTGACCATGGGTAAGTCCTTGTGATCCGCAACTTTTGGGACAGGGCTGACATTTTGCTAGTAACGCCGAAGAGATGCTCACAGAAGAGGGCACTCCCAAGACCTCCCACACAACTAACAAGGTGCCTTTCGTCATGGCTAACGCGCCCGAAGGCTGGAGCCTGAAGAAGTCTGACGGCGTGCTTGGTGACGTTGCGCCTACCATACTTGCAACCATGGGTCTTCAGCAGCCTGAAGACATGGATTGCCACAGCTTGCTCGTCAAGTCGTAGAGTTCCGTTTGCAATAGAGACTGGAGGCGACAGGTTTTGGACGCATCGTCCTGACATTCTTTGCTTAGGTCGGAACAGATCTAGACGGGAAGAGCTATGACGTATAGAAACTCACATAGACGGGAATGAATAAACAGCGATGAAATGACGTGCATTGCCATTTCTCCCGGAAGGTTCTTGCTCCAGGTGTCGCTTGCATACGACTGGCTGTACATTTTGCGCTCCATGGGTTGTAACTGGGATCCTCAATTCCGGCTGAGCGGCCACCATCCCACTATTCTAACACGCGCAACCTTGGCAACAGCAGGGGTAAAGTCACCGGCGGGGAATCGTGTGGACCCCTCCTTGCGCACTCCAAGTCCCGACAGCCTTCTTTTCCTTCCCCCCAAAGCTTCGTCTGCTATATCCATAGTGTTTGAAACGCAATTTCGTTTTACCGCCAGCAGAGATACTGGCGTCAGTCTCCGTCGTCACCAATACTATCTTACCACGTGCCACCAAGCAGCTCCGCGAACCCACTATCAACGTCGATCAGGAGCCGTCGCAATACTCCCGAGTCTCCACAAACTTGCGCTACCGCTCCCCGATACTCAATCTGCGACACAACTTGTCATAAGCTTACCTTGTGTTGTATCGACAAGCTCACCTGTCGGTTTTGTGATCTACGGTAGCTAGCTTCAGGCATCGGTGCCCGACTGCGCCCTCCCAAGACCCTCGTAATCGCAACCAACACAAGACACTCGTGCTACAACACTTCCGGTCACCTCGGTTCTCTGGAATTCCCTTTGAGCTAAACCATGGCGACGAGGACTTCGAACGGCGCGTCTGGAGCGCAGGGTACACAGACGGCAGCGCAAGTTCAGCCTTGCAGATACAAGACTGGCAAGACTCTAGGCGCAGGCAGCTACTCTGTAGTGAAGGAGTGCGTACACATTGATACAGGAAGATACTATGCCGCCAAGGTCATCAACAAGCGGCTCATGGCAGGCCGGGAACACATGGTCAGCTTGGTACTGAGCGACACAGGACGATAAGGCTTACAATTGCCAGGTCAGAAATGAGATTGCCGTACTCAAGAGAGTATCCATGGGCCACAGAAACATTCTGACACTTGTCGATTACTTCGAGACTATGAACAACCGTACGCATTAACCTTGCTTGGACCAAACCCTTTGCTGATATGGATTTCTCTAGTTTACCTTGTCACCGACCTCGCGCTTGGAGGCGAGCTTTTCGACCGCATCTGCCGAAAGGGCAATTACTACGAATCCGACGCTGGCGATCTTATCCGTGCCACACTCTCTGCCGTCGCATACCTCCACGACCACGGCATTGTACACCGAGACCTGAAGCCTGAGAATCTCCTGTTCCGAACACCGGAAGACAATGCCGATCTGCTGATTGCCGACTTTGGGCTGTCTCGCATCATGGATGAAGAGCAGTTCCATGTTTTGACGACGACGTGCGGGACACCAGGTTACATGGCACCGGAAATTTTCCGCAAGACTGGGCATGGCAAGCCAGTGTAAGGCATATTGCGCCATTTCGCGATTGAGTGCTAACGTTTGAATCAGTGACATCTGGGCTATCGGCGTTATCACATACTTTCTCCTCTGCGGTTACACTCCATTCGACCGCGACTCCAACCTCGAAGAGATGCAGGCCATTTTAGTCGCGGATTATTCCTTCACACCCTTGGAGTATTGGAGAGGTGTTTCTCTCACAGCGCGCGAGTTCATCCGCCGGTGTTTGACCGTGGACCCAGCAGCACGCATGACAGCTCATGAAGCGCTGTCTCATCCTTGGATCACGGAGCTCGGCAAGAACAATGCTGATGGTGAAGAGGATCTACTGCCCACTATCAAGAAGAACTTCAACGCTCGACGTACGCTGCACGCAGCTATCGATACGATTCGTGCCATCAACCAGCTGAGAGCAGGTGGTGCGGCTGGTATGATGGACGGCCAGCGTTCTGCTGAACCACGAAGAGGTGCCCCTCACGCCAACATTCCTCAACCAGCTGAGGAGCCAGACGACCCCATGGAGATTGACAGTAGAGGAAACGGACACGGTCAGACCGAAGAAATGATACAGGAGCAAGAGCGGAGGATTAGAGAGACCCAGCAAGGCCTGTGGGGCAAGCGATGATGAGCGACGCCGACGATTTCGACATCAATCTTCTTCTCAGCGCGCGTTTTAGAGTGGATACCTTGGCCTGTTGCACAGTCTTTCTTGTGATTACATTTCATGCTAACATTAGCGATAGGCCGAGACGGAAGTACTTTGCTCTGCCCAGTAGTCTCAGATATCTCATCATACAAAATGGCTCAAAATCTCATCAACGGTGCAGCCTACAGATACCCAATATGCGCTTTTAGCTGAAATCTTCACTCCCATTAAAACATTGCACAGACCATGGAAGACCTGAGTATATTCTTCCCGCCTTGGTGTTGAAAGAGCCATATGTGAACAACACATGAGACAGCTAAATACTGTACACCAGGCCCACATCAGCTTTAACCTCGTCCCTGCATAGCATCTCCCAGCCTTGTTCCCAGTCCTTCAGCCCCTCACCCCACTTCAACTCTAACATTCCTACGTCTCCAGCCTGTTTCCAGAACCCCTGAAACGCAGCATACAAGTTGTCAAAAAACTTGCCTCCATCAGTCTCAATACCCTTTTCTTGCAACAGGCCCGCGTTGACAATGTTCAAGGAAGCTCTGTTAGCGAGTCGTTGTGCCGCCTTCTCTGGATCTTGAGGCGCAACCTCACCACCAACTGTCACTAGCGTGAAGGGGACAGTGGGCAAGAGCGAGGATAGAGCGGATCGCCAGTTTGCGTTTGCTCCAGTTCGGGCGCCAAAGTCGAAGAAGACGATACGTTTCGTGTTCGAGTTTCTGATCTCCATGGCGGTATCATCGAAGTCGTCATAGAGAACTGCGCTGTCGTACCATTCAGTTCTCTGGATCACTTTGATGGAGGTTCTAGATCCAACACCAATAATGCGAGTAGGTTTGTGCTCAGCAGGTCGACAACGTCGGAGGGCATATGCGAAACATGAGGCCGTCTTGCCACTCGCGTTCAGCATAATAACTGTTGCATCTCTCAAGTCTGCGTCTCCCGCGCTCCACTCCCCATTTCCTGTTGGATGTATTCGGTTCCCTTGTCCCCTCGTCCCTTCACCCACTTCCTGTGGTGAAAAAACATAATTGCAGAGGTTATATCCAACAGTGAAAGGGCCCATCATCAGCGCATTCCAGCCCAACGCGTCTTTCCCCTCACTCTGACCAGTCATCTCAGGAAGCGGACCGCAAATCCGATACCGGTTGTAAATCTTCCACAAACGCTGTCTATGCGCATCTGTCACGACAATCTGGTCCTTGATCACACTCCCGTCTTGTGCATCCCTCGCCCATTCTACAGTTATATCCTCCCACTCTGTACTACTGGGAAGATAGCCATACACGCTCATTCCCTTCTCGATGCCTTCGACAGTGCTTTCTAGGATCTCAGCATAACCCCATGCTGCCACGCGACCGTATTTTGAAGAATCGTTATATGGAGCGGATGTCGTAGAGGGAAGCGGATATGTAGAGTACCAGCCCATCAAATGGCCGATGCGTGCGTAGGAGAGGTTGTTCGTTGTCAGACTGAGAATGGTGGTACGGAGGCGGAGAGAGGAGGGTGGAAGTGAAGTAGTGGGCTTTGGGGCGAGGGGAACAGAGTGATGAGATGTGTAGTTTGCGAGGTCAAGGATATGGGTAGCTGTCTGGGAGTGCGTTGATGGAGACATTGGAGGTGATTCGAGGGTGATGGCCAGGCTGAGGTATGAAGTACAGACAGCGCAATCGATGAATGAGCATATGAATGTATTCTGCATCATCATATACCACTAGCACTTATGTTGGCCAAGACTTGGCTTGTCGCCCAGCTCCTTGTGACTCACAGTAGCCGTCTATGTAGAGTGTTCCTCGCGAGCGTCAACTTGCTCGAAGGCGATGTGTAGATGATCTCTAACCAATTAGAGAGCCTCTATGCTTACATACAAGGATGATGCGGGCCTCAAAAGGGCGTCCTGCTCTAGCCAATCTAGGATGAAGGATTGGTTTGTCCCCCTTCTAATCTTCGTGCTGGAGCCTGATCCGGCTATACAAAGTTGTTGTCCATTCGCTCTTTCTCTTTGCCATTCTCCTGTCCTCCATTCTTCTTATCCCCATCAATAACCTTGCCACCCGAAATCCGCCTACTCTCGACTAGTGCTTTGATCAAAGCGACTGTAGCTTCCCACCCTTCTCTTAGCTTATCTTCACTATTGCTCAAATCAGGTACATGTAAGAATATGACAGGCCTCTCGTCCTCCTTGATGTTGAAATAATGCGCCAAGCTGTTGTAGTAGATGAAGCCGCACAAGAAGTTTCCGGCATCGATGCTGATGCGCACGTCTGTACATCTTTCGTCGCTTTTCGTGCCGTCGACAGATGTACGTCCTAGGTTTGCTTTCCAGCGTGCGAGGACGTCGGATGTATCGAAGCTGGTCTTCAACTTGTGTGGGTATTTTGAAGATGGGAAGTGCTTTTCCGCTGCAGAGTCTTCGAATCGCTGGCCGTCTACGTCGGGAATCTTTCCATATCCGTGACTATGGGATCCTTGCTCGATGGCGAAATAGTTTCGTCCGGCTGCTAGACCGATGTGCAACACAATATCTGGGGGAGGATAGAGAGGGTTGGCTGGTGGAAGAAGCTTGGGAACGAGATTGACGACAGTATTATATGCTACGCGGATAGGCTCGTAGTGAACGTGAATGTTGATTGGAGTTTGATTTGTGGATGACTTTGGTATCAGAGCTGGGAGCGCAGAGGCGATACTCCAGGAGGAGTTTTTGGGTATTTTTTCTAAAAATGGCTGGATAGATATTAGTCTGGCGAATGATCGCACCCAAGGTGTCTGACTAGAAGCACAATAGGAGACGTGGGCCGGATTGCAGAGCATTGGGGAAGTCACGGGAGGTTGGAGGGAGATATTGACATACACCGAACCCGGTGACCAGCACGGTTACTGGTTTCTCTCCTTGTTCATTCGGGGGCTGCAGCGCAGCATAACTTGATGGCGGCATTGGTAACCAGGCCTAGCGGATGACAGACTTGGAAGAATGGGATGAACCAAACAGAAGAGACTACCGTAGTGTTAGCACATGCAGCGGGAGATGCCGTGTGAAGGCGCTGTGAACGGTACTGCTTGTAATGATGATGTGCAGCTGCGACGAAGCGAGTTGATGACGACATGATGAGGCTGGGAAAGGGCACGTTTACAGGCCTGTCAACTACCTCAAATCAGGAACAGCAACACTTACAGATACAGAAAGAAGTCCAATGAGACGAGGAAACACGATGACCACAGCCTGTGTTACCAAACGGATTGTGGTCAGGTCGTGGATACAGTTCGGCACTCGGTTAGGTTTAGCGCCCAATAGAGGAGGTCCCTGAGTGACGTATGCGCAATGCCCCAATCGCCGACTTCGTTCCCGGACCGTCGTCTACCCCACACCACCGCGAGCTGTCCAATGCCACCTGACGCTTGTTGCCTCGGATGGGCTCTTCTCCAGCATGCTCAGTATCGGGTAGTGCACTCGTTCATATGATGCACACGCCGTCGCGTACGAGCAGGCGAGTGCCGTGTTTATTCTGGCTACTGCAGGACCATTGTACAAGTTCGCAGTAGATAACATCGAGCGAGCCGGCATCCCACGCGTCATCGAGTACCTATTGGTAAAGACCAAAGTGAGTGCGCAAAGCCACGGCTGGCAATGGCTTGTTGTTCCATTGCATATACAGTAACTAACGCCAACCACCAAAGACATCTTCCTCGGTCCCAAGCCCAACCACCCGGCGCACGAAATGGCTCCAAGCTCCTCTTCGAAACCCTACTCCCTCGCTGTAGTAGGCGGCGGAATATCCGGCCTCTGCCTTGCGATAGCCCTCCTCGAATTCGATGTCCCCATCACCATCTATGAAGCCGCACCACACTTTGGCGAAATCGGGGCTGGCGTCTCACTCGGTCCCAATGCCGGACGCGCAATGGAGCTCATGTCCCCTAAGATATACCAGGCTTTCATGAAATGCAAGACAGGGAACGCAGACAACTCCAAGATGGATTCCTGGTTTACAATTCGGGTGGGAGATGCTAGGAGAGAGGACAAGAATGGATACGTAAGAGAGGGCAAGAAAGTCAGAGATGCACTTTTCGAGGTACCCATGCATTCGAACGGTGCGAGCGGCGGTGTGTACAGAGCGCGCTTCTTGGACGAACTCGTCAAAGACGTACCCGATGGTGTTGCCAACTTTGACAAGAGGCTTGTGGAGATGAATGAAGCTCCGGATGGCTCCAGGGATATAGTTCTCAAGTTCGCCGATGGTTCGACAGCACAGCACAGCGCCGTGGTTGGTTGCGATGGCATAAAGTCCTTGACGAGAAAGTGGCTACTTGGGAGAGATAACCCCGCGTCCAAGGCCGTCTTTTCTGGAAAATACGCCTATAGAGGGCTGATACCCATGGACAAGGCCGTTGAGATGTTGGGCGACGACGTAGCACGAAACAGCTCAATGTATCTTGGTTATCATGGCCACTTGCTCACCTTTCCGATTGAGCAAGGGAAGACGATGAACGGTAAGGTCAACCATGGTCAAGAAAGGACGTTTGCTGACTATTGCAGTGGTTGCATTCGGCTCTCGCGATACCTGGGACAATGAGAGATGGGTCGTGACTACATCGAAAGAGGAAATGGAGGCAGACTTCAAAGAGTGGGGTCCGCATGTCCAGAAGATTGTCGGGGCAATGCAGAAGCCAGATATTTGGGCACTATTCCAGCATCCACCTTGCGATACCTTTACCAAAGGCCGCGTCTGTCTATTGGGAGACGCAGCGCATGCGACCACACCCCATCAAGGCGCTGGCGCTGGCATGTGTATAGAAGACTCTTATATCCTCGCTAACCTGGTCAAGGACGCGAACAACGTTGACGAGCTGCAGCGGGCTTTTGGCGCGTTCGACCAAGTCAGACGAGAGAGAACACAGAAGAACGTGAAAACGAGTTATGAAGCTGGCAAGCTGTACGACTTCGAGCTGTTCGGAGATGACCTAGATAAAATTGAAGACAGCTATTTGCACAGGATGAGATGGATCTGGGATATTGATCTGAAGGCACAATTGGAGCAGGCAAAGAAGATTATGAAGCAATAGACGTGAGAGTTGGTTCTAAACTCGTACCCTGAATAGCATGCACATCAGCTCTCGAAGAAACCTCTTGCCTAATCCATAACATCGTCTCTTAGAGAGAAGATCTGCCTCAGCACTTCATCCGTCTTCGCACCGATTCCGTTGTGGTACATCGTGTTCGTCATGAAAGTCTTGCATCCCTTGATAGTGTTTGCCGTTTCCATACTCAGATCAAGGTCAACATACATGTCGTCAATGTACACTGCGGCATAAGTAGGCACCTCGTTCTTTCTCAGCTGCTCCTTGTCGTACAGCTGCGGCCAGTCTTTCTCTTCTGCCAAAAGGTTGCCAACAGTCTTAAGCTTGGCGAGCTCTGGGTAAACATCGAACATGAAGGGATAAATCATCTCGCCTGTAAAGTAGACGGGTTGGTCGCTGTCCACGCGAGAGAGCGAGAACTCAGGGTGTTTAGGCATGAGGCGCTCCGCAGACCAGTTGGATGCCTTGCCTTGGCAATAGATTGGCTCATGGAGAAGAGCGTAAATGACGTTCGTGTCCCAGCTCTGTGCTGCCTCTAGTGCGAGAACGGTGGGTCGCGTCAAATGTCCAAATTGGGTCAGATCAGTATCGGCGCGGAGGACAAATTCGTGGACGTCGTCAAAGCCTCCATGTTTGCCAAAGTATATCCCAAGCTGCAGGAAGCGACGTGCGGAAAGGAAGCCTTCGCCGCCTTGGACGCGCACAGTTGTATCGCCGAAGCGAGAGAGGAGTTTGACGATGCGTTTGACGCGATCAATGTCTTCAGGATATTTTGCATAATACCCTTCGTTCCTGTTCTTGACACGTGCATAGAGGCGCTGGTAAACTTCATCTGGGTCGTCTCTGAGTGGTGGCAAGCCGCCGAAGAGAAACGCTTCTTTGACTCCTTCGGGGTAGTGAGACAGGTAAGTCAAGCAACAGAATCCTCCAAAACTTTGTCCCATGATGCTCCATTTCTTCTTCTCTTCGGGATAATCCTCAGTCAATGCTTTTCTTACGGCCTCACAGTCCTTGACGATACTGTCAGCTCTGAAGCTCTTCATATAATCTGCCTGCACCTTCTCGTCGCCTCTTAATTGTAAACTCGATTGGCTTATTGCAGTTGACAGACCGGTTCCACGTTGGTCTAGCATGAGCACTTGGTAACCCTTATCGAGGATTGTGTGAGTCCAGGAGACTTTTTCGGGGCTGCGGCACTCGAAGCCTGGACCGCCTTGCAGATATACGAGCCATGGAAGCTGGGTCTTGGAGGGTTCAAGATGTGATTTTGAGGTATAGTCTGCGGGTTTTTCGGCTTTCAGAGCTGAGCGAGCGAAGAGCTGGATCGTTCCTGCCGAAGGATTGCCTAAACAGGAAGGAAGTGTCAGTAGGGCATTTTCATCTCTTATAATACCTAAGCCGGTAGTTCTGCACTAGAACATGACTTTCAGATGAAGATGACGTTTTGAAAAGGGGGTTTTGCAACGTACGATAGTCACGAGGTACTTCGAAGAAGTGCTCGGTTATCCGTAGCTTGCCTGTCTGTAATTAGTTCAAAAATCTGACTGAAGGTGCAAGGTTAGTGCGATACCAGGAACTAAGTGGCTCTTCTGCCCGAGGATCTTTGCCGCTTGTACCATCTTCGTCATTGTTTGTAGTCGTAGACGTAAGGCGGGGAGTGGATGTATGGTTGCTATCGATAAGGAAGCCCACCCCGTAGCGCCTGCTCCGAAGGATCCACGATACTGAACATGCTGCACGCGACAATTTGTACTCGCACTTGCAGGAACGCATTTGTTTCTTACGATAACTCAGATCTGGAGGCTTAATCGCAATCATTTCGGGTGTTCGTAAAATCGGAAGTAAGGTGCTGTACGATCGACGCTGACGTTGGAAAATTTCCAACTGAGGGGCAAAACGCGGAGAACTTCTATCGGCAGACCGAATAGTTGCCACAAATACTGCGATTTGCGACTGCATTGATTCAAGAACCAGGTTGAGAAATGGCTAAGGACAAGAAGAAGGCGGCAGTGGGAGGCAAAGCCGCAGTCAAAGCAGCAAAGGCAGCCAAGCAAGAGAAGAAAGCAGGCAAAAAAGACAAAAAGGTCGCCTCGAAGACACAAGAGATTGACTCTGACGCGGAAGATGTCGACCTAGATGCCATCTTAGCGCAGTACGCGAAAGAGCAGGAACAACATCATGCGATAACCGAAATACCCGCTGAACCGCCCTCTGCCCGGACTTCAAGCACGCTCATCGCTAGTCCAGCAAACGAAAATGAGATCTTCTTGTTCGGAGGCGAGTACTTCAACGGAGCGACCGCGAAGTTCTTCAATGACCTCATGATCTATAACGTCAAGCAAGATTCCTGGAAACAAGTTACAAGTCCGAATTCGCCACTGCCTCGATCTGGGCATGCCTGGTGTCGGGCTGCAAATACAAAAGAAATCTATCTGTTTGGCGGAGAGTTCAGTTCTCCGAAGCAAGGAACATTCTATCACTATAACGACTTCTGGAAGCTCGATCCAGTCACTAGAGAATGGACGCGCATGGAGGGGAAGAGCAAGACAGCCGCTCCGCCAGCGCGAAGCGGACATCGCATGGTTGGCTTCAAACAGTACATTATCCTGTTTGGAGGTTTCCAGGATACATCTGCTACCACAAAGTATCTTAATGATCTTTGGATTTACGACTGCATCAACTTTTCGTGGCATACACCAAAGCTCCAAGCAGCCCGCGCAATACCCGACGCGCGGTCGAGCTTCAGTCTGTTGCCACATGAGCAAGGTGCGGTTATTTATGGTGGTTACTCTCGCGTCAAGACCCAGGCTGGCGGCAAGCAACAGCAGCAAGGCAAGGGTAAGAAGACTAGCAGTGGTGGTCCGGCATCGCGCATGGTACTGAAGCCCAAGGTTCACGATGATACCTGGTTCATACGTATCACACCTCCACCTGCCGATCAGCCGTCTACAACGCCTCCGACCGTATCGTGGGAGAAGCGTAAAAAACCAGCGAATGCACCGAACCCACCGCGCGCGGGTGCAACAATGGCTTACCACAAAGGTCGAGGTGTTCTTTTCGGTGGTGTGCACGATGTAGAGGAAAGCGAAGAGGGCATTGATTCCGAGTTCTTCAATCAGCTGTTTATCTGGAACATTGAGCGTAACCGTTACATGCCACTTACTCTTCGTCGACCAAAAATGAACGCAAACAAGAAGGCTGCTCAGCAGGCGAACATCAGCCGTCGAGATCGTGGCAAGGCCGCAGAGGAGGAGCTATTGGCTAATCTCAAAGCTCTCGAGATGAAGGCTGGTGTCTCTGCAGATGCAGACTCGGATGGCGAAGCTAAAAAATCTAAAGAAGACGAGGAAGAAGAAAACACGCGACCAGAAAAGCCGAAGATTTTCGAATATCCACACCCAAGATTCAACGCCGCGCTCACAGTGCAGGCTGACACGCTCTACATCTACGGAGGAACTTTTGAGAAAGGCGATCGCGAGTTCACCTTCGACGAACTGTGGTCTATCAACCTCAATCATCTGGACGGCGTGACTGAGATATTCAAGCGTGAGCTTGAAGACTGGCAAGGCAGTGAAGACGAAGCCGACTCGGATGAAGAAGACGAGGAGGACTCTGAAGATGAGGAAGGCGACGAGGATGACAAGTCTGTATCGACAGCTCCAACGAGCGTTGCAGAGTCCCCTGCTGTTGCTCCCATCAATTCCGAAGATCTTGGACCCCAGGAAGAGATTTCTGCGCTTACTGACACTCTTCCACACCCACGTCCTTTCGAATCCCTACGAGATTTCTACGCCCGTACATCAGAGCAGTGGCAGAACATTATTCTGGAGGAGTTGGAGAAGAAGGGCAAGATCGCTGAGAAGAGCCCGAAAGAGATCAAGAAACTGGGTTTCGACAGGGCAGAGGAGAAATGGTGGGATTGTAGAGAGGAGATTCGTGCGCTGGAGGACGAGCAGGAGGCAGCAGGTATCGGTGAAGTTGTCAGTCTGGCGGACAAAGAGGGTGCTGGAGTGGGAAGGAGAAGGTAAAAATATACATTGAGCTTGCTAAGACTCTGAAGCATAGGAGCTGTAGATGTACAAAAGTTTAGTAAAGGAGAACAGTAAAGGACAAAATAAGTAACTCAGCAAACGGCCATGTTACTGCTAAATCTACATAGTAGCTTCAACCACTTCCGACACCCAATCCAACTGAACCGCACTGACACCCCTAGCCCAGGCTTTGCCTGTGAACACAAACTCATTGAACACAATAGCCTCCACTTTCTTTCCAAAAAGCACCGAACTGGGGTGAATCGCAACAGTTTGGTTGCCTATCAACGTCTTGTAGCTTCCATCCGGCATCAATCTTGCTGTATTGGAGATGAATCCCCGTAACATACATGCGAGTATAGCCTGACTCCTAGCTTCCGAGGGCGCACTGTCGGACTCGTTGTCGTCGGCCGAAAGTAGCTTCTGTTGTGTGCACTGCTGCCTCAGTTGTTTCCTGATGTTCATCACATTCTCCATAGCACGATGAGATACGTAGTGCTTATCGCACCAGGCTTTGCGCTGTGACTTTTGCTCAGCGGCGTATCGTTGGACGGCCATGAGAAGTGTTAAGTGGTCACCTTCTCGGCGATATAGCTCACGCCGAGCTTCTTCTGCTTCTTCTTTGCGCTCTTCAGTCACAAGGTTCAGGAAGACATTCTCGACGCTGAGCGCTGATATGACATCGACCACGTCGAGTAGGCAGTCCCGCTCTGGTTTCGCTGCTTCAACTAGCACTCGTCCGAGTGTAGGCGTGAGCGGAAATTTAGCAATCTTGAGACCAGTGTCGCTGATCTCACCAGTCTCGGTAAGCGCTTGTAGATTTAAGAGCTGTAGAAGAGCTTTCTCCAGGGCTTCTCGCGGCGGCCGATCGAGAAACGGAAAGCTAAGTACGTCGTCGACACCTCGCGCCTTCATCGTCAGGATTGCCTGACTAAGGTCGCAACGCAGGATCTCGGGTGTTGTGCGTTCTTCCATAGAATTGTATCCGCTCTCAGTGTACAGCCGATAACATTGGCCAGGTGCTTCACGACCAGCTCGACCTTTTCGTTGAATAGCTGCAGACTTGGAAATTGGTTTAACGAGTAGCGATTCGAGACCCAGGCGATTGCGGAACTGCTTTATCTTTGACTTGCCACAGTCTATCACAAAACGAACGCCAGGGACAGTAACGGATGTTTCAGCGATATTGGTCGCAAGGATGACGCGTCGAGTGCGATAAGGCGTTGGCTGGAAGATGCGTTGCTGGGCATGTTGTGGAAGGGCGGCAAAAAGAGGCAGCGCAAGAAGCTTGGGAACCTCGTCGTCCATACCCTCAGCGTAGTCATTTATGAGTTTCTCGAGCCCTTCGATGGTGTCTTGACCTGTCAGAAATACGAGGATGTCACCTGGCAAAGGTTCCTTGTAATGTATCTGAAAGACAAGCTTTAGGGCTGCTTCGACCCAATCCTGCGTTGGCTGTGAGAGGTAAACCGTTTTGACTGGATATTGGCGACCTTCTACGTAGCAGGTCGAGACGTTGCTTTTGTTTTCTGTCGCAGTTTTCGCGACCGTCTTTTCGGTGTTCGACACAGACTGGCTGTCTCCAAAGAACTTGACTAGACTCTCCACGTCTGCTGTAGCACTCATTACTACGACCTTGAGCGGCTGCTTTCTTGCTGTGCTACCCTCTTTAGCGGCCAACAGATTTCTGAGGAATCCAAGGATCAAGTCGACGTTAACACTTCGCTCGTGGACCTCGTCTACGACTACCGCGCTGTACTGCAGCATGTTCGGATCTCTGAGCATCTCTTGAAGCAGCATACCCTCTGTCAAGAACTTGACTTTGGTATGCTTCCCTGCGGCTGTATCGAAACGGACGCTGTATCCCACCTTTGCTGTAGGACCTTTGTCGCCAAGCAAGCTGCCCATCTCATCTGCCACACGACGTGCCAGCGAAATCGCGGCTACTCTTCGAGGCTGCGTTATTGCTATACATCCGGTACACCAGGACTCGTTGACCAGAAACTGGGGCACTTGTGTTGATTTACCGGAACCAGTTTCTCCGGTTAACACAAGCACGTTATTTCTCTGGAGAGCTGCCCTGATGGCGTCCGCTTGTGGCCAGATCGGAAGCGACTTACGGACCTGCCGTAACTCATCGCGCTTTTGAATCACGTGAGACGGTACTCTTAGGTCTTGTTGCAATTTCCGGGCTTTGGTAGGCTGCTTGTATTTCGGCTGTGTTTGTTGATTGGGTATTTGCTCAGGTTTGCTGGGTTGCGTCGACTCGGATTTTATTTTCTTGATTTCGCCGGCTTGAGCCACGCGTTCTGGGGTAGTTTTGGAAACCTCATCATCAGAATCGTCGAATTTCAACAGTTGTCCAGCTCCCTTCTTGCCGCTCCAGCCATCTTTCGCCGGCTGAGCTCTCTTTCTCTTCTTTCCTTTCTTTAACCCTACTGTTTGATCTTCCTTTTGTTCAACATGCAGTTCACCGCTCTTTTCCTTGGACATCCTCGTGCTTGTGACTGAATAGACTGAGTGCGAATGTTGAGTATGTGCGCTTGCAACTGAATACGCGTTGCGCGTTGCCAATTTTTTCGAACTTCTAGAAACTCTTATCGATAAGAACGCGTGTCTGAACAGAGTTAGCGTGAATAGGGATCCACCTTTACCTCCACCTCCACCTCCACCTCCACCCCACATTCTTAGTTGCTCCTCGCCTTTTCATGACGACGCCGAATAGGATGCAGTCGTACACTGTACGGCTCCGTGTCTTTCGGAGTGAATTGCCCCGATACCATGCGCTCTATGGTTGACCCCGCCGATGGCGGTGATCAACTAGAAGATGATCAACCGGTAAATTAGCCTGCATCACGGAGGACGCCGTCATGAGCCCTATAAAGATGCGTTGGTAGAACCTAGTATCAACGAATCACGAAGCCATCGTGTTACAATACAGCGGAAGATGTGGGCTGGAGCCTTATTTTTGCTCTCTTTTGCGTCGACAGGCGTGGAGAGTAAGATTGATCGTAAATCAATTGTCCAGCAGTATAATCTCAGGCTTAACCAATCGCACCCATACAGCCCAGTCCAGGTCGGCAACGGGAACTTTGCGTTTGGTGTTGACGTTACCGGACTGCAGACCTTCCTTCCGCACAATACTCTTTCATCATGGGGATGGCACAACTCGACAACGAATCAGACTCCAGCAGACTATACCGGCGTCGATTGGTGGACTCATGGTCGTCTTGTCAACTACGCGCAACCCAATCCTGAACAAAAGGACATCAGTCAATGGATGATTGCAAACCCACATCGAATCAACCTGGGAAGAATTGGACTGTGGTTCGGCGGTATTGCCGGAGGCAATGTCACCGAAAAGTTACTTGATGGAAGAGAGCAGGTACTGGACCTCTGGGAAGGCGTCATCAGCTCGTCTTTCTCTATTCATGGAGCAGAGGTCCGGGTGACAACTGTTGCGAGTCCGGAGACAGACACTGTGGCTGTAGAGATATCCTCAAGCCTAGTGAGGACAGCAGGATTGGGTGCCTTTTTCGACTTCCCTCATGCGACCGGGAAGAACAAATTCGATGCGCCATTCGTCGGCCTTTTTAACGCTACTTCCAACCACACCACGACGGATGAGTATAGAAATAGAGGTGCGACGATCATCCACACTTTGGATGCGACAACATATGTAGTGGATATTGCCTGGGATGGGTATGCTCGGCTCTCGCGCCTACACAGCGATGAGCACAAGTATATCCTGGCTGCCAGCCAAAACTCCGAGAAGCTTTCGTTCACTGTTACATACGCTCCTCGCGTGGTCAACATGTCTTGTACTCCCGAAACGGTCAAGCAAAAGGCTCAGACGTGGTGGGCAGACTACTGGTCGACCGGCGCATTTTTGTCACTACCTTCAGCTAGCAACTCTTCGGCTGATGAGTTGCAGCGCCGCACGATCCTCTCACAGTACCTTCTCGCTGTCAACGGGGCTGGCAAAGATCCTGCACAAGAATCCGGCCTGGTGAACAATGGTTGGTATGGCAAGTTTCACATGGAAATGGTGTTTTGGCATCTGGCTCATTGGATGTTTTGGGACAAATGGGACCTGTACGATCGTAGTATCGGCGTCTACCAGCGCTTCCTGCCCAGCAGTTTCGACAGGGCAGAAAAGCAAGGATACAAAGGCGCCCGCATCGGCAAGATGAGCGATCCAAGCGGCCGGTCTGCGCCAGGCGAAATCAACAGCCTTCTTATCTGGCAACAGCCGCATCCAATGTACTTTGCGGAGATGGAATATCGATCGTTCCCGAACGAAAAGACACTTGAAAAATGGGACAACATCTTGACGGGCGTGGCAGACTTCATGGCCAGCTATGCCTTCTGGAACTCCACAACGAATCGTTATGATCTTGGGCCTCCAATGTACCCAGTCTCTGAGAACACTAAACCCAACGACACCATCAACCCTACTTTCGAGCTTGCATATTGGCGATTTGGTCTCGACGTGGCTTCCAAGTGGCAAGCACGGCAAAACAAGTCTGTTCCAGAGTCTTGGATACACGTACATGATAACCTCGCACTTTTTCCCACTGAAGAAGATGCTTATGTAACATATGAAGGCATACCTGACATGTGGAGCACACCAGAGTATACAGAAGATCACCCTGGTATACTAGGTATTTACGGTAAACACTCCCATGTACGGATTGCGTAAGAAACATACACTGACTTGGTACACGCGACCTTTAGGCTGGCTACCTCCAGACTCGCGCGTTAACACGACAGTATTCAATAATACTATTGCCAAAGTGCACGAGACCTGGAACTTTCCTTTCTCGTACGGCTGGGACTTTCCGCTGTTGGCCATCACGGAGGCGAGGAGGGGTGATGCAGAACGAGCGGTTAGTCAGTTGCTTGATGTGAACAATGCTTTTGACGAGGTGGGTATGCCGGAGGGTGGAACGAGGGTGCCTACGCCGTACTTTCCGAGTGCGGCGGGCCTATTGCTTGCTGTTGGGATGATGTGTGGTGGTTGGGATGGGTATGAGGGGCCGGTTTGGCCGTCACATTGGGATGTTGAGTGTGAGGGTTTCACGAGAGGCATGTGAGTAGCCATGTGTTACGAAGTGATCCAAGAGCTCATTTTCTTTTCAATATATACAACGCACACTATTCCTCTGAGCCTAGCAATGCATCAGTTGCGCTCTCTAGAAGCTCTGTGCACATTGACTCTTGCGACGGCTCCATCTCCTCGAGGACGTCTGTAAGAGCGAGGTTCTGCTCATCTAAAATTGAGACACCCAACTCCAGCAGTCCTCTCGCAAGCTTGTTGAAATCCTTCCAAGTATTCAGTCTTCTTGTATCTACCCACTGCATTCTGTCCCGCCAGGAAAACGGCGCTCCGCCGAGATGCTTACGTCTCGAAACTACGCGAATTGTATGCAGTTTTCTTTCTGGTGGCAGCGATTCCACAGTCTGGAATAGATGCCTTAGTATCCGCACCTGGTAGCCCAAGTTCTCACCGAACTGGCAGATAAAAATTTGCGTAACTGATACCGGAAGGCCTTCAATGACATCTGTTATGTCAAACTGCTTATATATGTCCAGAGATGGTGTATATGGAAAGACTGTGAGGGTTGGGTTAGTATTGTCAAAAGTTACTGTTTTCAAGCCAGTGCCATGTTTTGCCATGAAAGCCGTCAGAAGACCGAGGTCGGGTCGTATAGTCCTACCACAATAATGTGGCTTCAGGAAAGCAAAAGCCGAGAGAATGGGCATAGTCCACTGCGTGAGCCAAGCCAGTAGTCCATCGGTGGCAAATTCCGTGACCACTTCGAGTAAACGTAGATTCGGAAGGTCGAGTGGTTCGATGTCATTCCGGAAGGGGTGGGGAACGTTGAGGCGAAGGTCTTTCAGAGCTGTAAAGTGCTTCAAAAGTGGAAGACATTTTGATGTATGGATTGGATCGCCAAAACCCAGACCCAGTTTTGTGAGCTGTGGTCCGTGCGAGTGGGCAATGGATGCCATGTTGGGGTGGTCGAGGGCGACGCGGCAACAGAGTTCACGGAGGTTCTCCATACGCAACATCAGGCCGGGTAATGATGCTTGCAGCGATTTTGTGAATTTTGTAGTACCCTTCTCGCAGATATCTTCCTGAATGCAGAATGAGCGAACCCAGGAAGCCTTGGTGGTACTAGAATCGGTCGTGCTATGCAGGAGACTGGCCAGAGCTGTGATATGGTCTCTTGCCAAACCAGGACTGCCTTTGAGTCCTGGGTGGCTACTGTTGCGGCCAAGTACTACATGGCGATAGACGGCTGGCTCTATCATGTCCTGTGCAGTGTCAGGCATATGAAGGATGAGATTAGTTTCGAAAAGGCAGTACCCTCCATGATCTGCATACATTTTGCAGTTTCTGTAGATGACGAGTGCTTTTACGGACATGACAAAGAGAATGATCAAAAACGTGAGTGTCGTAGGTGCCCACATGGTCGAATATGTTGAGCCATAGCTCGGCCGGTAAAGCAGGTGAGACGTGAGTCTTGGTGAGAGGTATATTGTGTTGTCTGCTCGTGTCGTTCATGATGTGATGGGTGCGACTTAGGGAGAAAGAGGGTCAGTTGAGGAAGACTGTCTTGAGGCAGGTGCGTTGGGTTTAGGCATCCTCGGTTTAGACGATGGGTAAGCTAGTTCTGATCAGGTTAGATGTCTGGAACTAATTCTTGAGTGTAGTGACTTTGAATCCCGGACGCAGCGCCTTACGAGAGACGTACCTGTTGATGGATTCCATTGCATGCCACTACAGATGAATGTAATGTCAAATTTCTGCAAGTCTTCTTATGTATTCGTCATTTTCTCAAGTGGCTCCTCTAACCCCATGGATGCCGTAGTGAATTGAAATTCATAGGGAGGACACACTAGGGTATCGATGATTTGTTCGTGTCTATTTTACATCATGATATAGTACAGAGTCGTGACTTGGTTCCTCATGACCATCGAATCTTCATCTTCCACTGATCCAGCTTGGCCTCCCACCACGTCTTTTTAGGCGCGCGCTCAATCTCTTCCATTAACCTTGTGTAGTGCTCTGGTACCGATTTCGGCTTTAACACACCCGGCGACAGTGCATATTTGGTACTATATCGGTTCTCCAGTAGCGAAAATAGTGCGTTGACTTGGGCTTGCTCGAGCTTCGGATTCGCAGGTGGTGATGATGCAGCTGGTGTTGTGGATGCCGGGGCCTGGGGCGTTGCGCCTTCTTCGGGGGCGGGAGTTATGGGCTGCACGCCGAATGGTTTGCCATGATGCTCGATTGCGCGTGTGAAGGGAAGATTGGGGCGCAAAGCGTCCTTTGGCCAGAGGGCGAGGAGACGGGTGTATTGTTTTGCGATCTGGCGGAGGCATGTCAGCTGGCTATGGTGTGATGCATTGCTGTAGACTCACCGTGTTTGCCATGGCTGCGGTGTGTGAAATGTCGACGACGGGCCTTGAAGCACTTTGCGCGGCGATCCAAAAGTCGATGATGCTTTGGCAGCCAGGGTCCAGTCCAGATTCACAGTCCGTGCATTATTGGATCGTGGCGCAGCACGCCATGGCCCAAAGCGACAAAGTCAGGCAACTGCATTTGAAACGCCTCCTCCGCCCACTGCGTCTCCCGCCTGACACGCTCCACCACCTGCACTTCCCTATTCCAACCGCCGCCTTTCCCTCGTTCCCGCTTGCTGCCCGGCCCATTCCTACGACCATCTCGCTCGACGACACACAATAGTAAACACAGCATCGCTCCCTTCACGTCACACATCCGGTTATCCGCGCAACATGCCTAGCCAGGGCTACGAGAGGGTACGCCGTGTCCCAGGCATCATGCGCCTGCGCAACCCCCTTGCATGGCTTTCACAATGCCCAAACTAACGCATCCACCCAGGTAGCCGCCCAGGACGACGAAGAATCACCCCAGAGGCTGCAGGCTGGTCAGCAGTGGCCGCCTGCATCGCCGCCACCGTCATTCCACTCGCGCGCATCATCACCAAACGGCACATCACGACGTCTTCTATCCGAGGATCCGGCCACAAACGAGGAAGACCGCACACTGGCCGACACGTTCGACTCGGACTCCGACGACGATGACGACGACGATAACGATGGGCGCGATGATCGGCAGCGGCTGATGCGGGGAACTCCCACGACAGAAGACGAGCCCGTCGCACCGGGCATCCAGCGGAGAGTGACGGAACTGCCAGTATTCAACACACAGGCGCCGAGCAGCGGACGCGTCTACGGTGGAGGAAACGGTGGTGTATGGGCAAATCTCAGCGCAAAGCCGACCAGAGGGGAGGACGCTGAGGAGAAGCCTCCGGTGCGTACTCGACTACGCATGAATCATGTCAAGCATTGCTAACAACTACCAGACCTACGAACAAGCTGCCGCAGATGCAACACCACCCTACTGGGAAACCACCATCCTCGCCCCTGGCACTTTCGGCGACGAAGTCTTTGTCGAAGGCCTTCCCGTCGGCTCCCTGTTCAGTTTCCTCTGGAACGCCATGATCTCCATGTCCTTCCAACTCGTTGGTTTCCTCCTTACCTACCTGCTCCACACTACACATGCCGCAAAGAATGGATCCCGTGCTGGTCTCGGTATCACACTCGTACAGTTCGGTTTTGGTTTCCGTTCCGCAGTACTTAGTCCGAACAACGGCAGCAATGACAACCCTGGGCAAGGATTTGACGGGGGCGTTCCCAACGACCCAAATGCCCACGACTTTGACCCCAACAAGGTCGGCAGTGGAAGCACGGGTGGCAGTGACATGACACCCGCGGCGAGTGCCATCACAGGCAGTGACTGGATAGCATACGGGCTGATGATTGTCGGCTGGTTTATCCTGATCAAGAGTGTATCTGATTTCATCAGGGCAAGGCGGCACGAACAACTTGTTCTCCAGTCTCCAGACCGGGGGCTGGGTGTAGCTGTCGTCGCCGAGGGTGAGAGCCCAGAGCGCAGTGTATAATTTCTTCAAATAGCCTTGGACTGGCATTTTCTTCTCTCTCTTCATAGCGTATTATTTGGTTGCATCTAGGCAGGAGTTCTTCTTGGTTAAAGACAGATGGAAAGATGCAAGTCTCGCTGTTGTAGCAGCACATTACTGCACGATTTTCCTTGCTTATCTACTACACTACCGTTTATATCCCGATCCACGGGTCTCGTTTATACAAAGGTCTATTATGTGCACACCTCGCTGATGCGTTTACATTAGTGCTGGTGATGATACCACAATAAAGCTCATAGAGTACAAGCGATGGTAGAGACATGTTGAATTAGTCTATTGATTCTAGTACATGCACAAACTGCGCTGGGTATCTTGGGGGCGAAACTCTTAAAAAAACGACTCTTGTTAGATTGTACTGCACCCCGTTCGATAATATTAAATCATGTGCCTGGTGGAGTGTTAGCCTACTACCCTCTCGAAACGGAGTATGCATATAACCTACCACAGGGAGCCAGCACGCAAGAACCTTCAGACACGACAATTTTAGCATGCGATTCAAAAGAGCAGCGATGGGTTACATGACAACGCACTTTTCAGTCGCATACACCTCGCCATACTGGTCCACGCCTGCCATCAGCTCATTGTATCGCTGCTTGTTCTTGACTTCTTCTGGAAACCACTTTTTGAGAAAGGCGGCTTGTTCGGTATCCAGATTATCTGCAACAAAGTCATTAACACATTTGCGACAGGTGGACAAGGAAGGAATGCTTACCTGAGTTTGCATCAAAAACCGTCTTCTCTCGGCAAAAGGGACAGTTGTACTGCTTGTTGTTCTGCATGACAATCAAGCACCTGATGCAAAAGGTGTGGTTGCAGCTGAGTTTGACGGGCCGCCATTGGATTTCCATGCACATGGGGCACGAATAGTCGTCTATTTGCGGGACGTGCGAGAGGATCTGTGTGTTTACCTCTGCGCAGACGGCTTTGGCGAGATGTTCAGAGAACTCTGGATATTCTACTTGACGGGGGAATGTGGATTTGACGCCCAGAGCTGTGCGTTTGTCGAATTCTAGAGATACGTTAGCCTAGCGCGTCCTGTGTCTGACAGGTTCGCAAACGTACTCTTGAGAATCTTGATCATGGCATTGTGATTGATCTCGCCGAATCGCAGGCCTTGGAGAATCTCACGGTTAATGTGCATGAAGGTGTTCAATGCCTGCAGGTTCTCCTTCTTCTTCAACTGTTCTACCAGACCGGCCTTGGCAATCTTGTTTGAGAAGCCAGCTAATCTTGCCATTGCCTTTTCCGAATCATGCGATTTATGGTCCATTTCCGTCGTTCCAAAGAAGATGCCTTCTTCAACGTATATCTGGAAGATCTGACGCCAAGTAGTGAGCATCTTCCTATTGGCTCTTCGGTCAGGGTTGGTCAGCTTGGCGACTTGTTTCCCTAGTGCTTCGATCTGAACATTCATGCGTTTCTGTTCGCGCTCCTGCAGCTTCTCCAATCCGGTGACTTCACTGGTAAGCCTGGTGAAGAACTCCGTGTCTGAGGTAATGGGAACCTCGACTGTACGGTAACCCGGTCGGTTGCGAGATGTATTCGTTGGAGTGGTCGTCACGGGATTCGATGGATCTACGGAGTTGACGGATTGCAGGGACGAGCCCGAGTCGTCCAAGACGCGCAAATCAGACATGCCGGTTTCAACGGCCAGCATTTGGAGTTTGCGCCTGGTCTCATCATCTAGCTGGGCGCTCAAGACTTCTCCGCTTGTCTCGTTTACGTAGAAGAGCAGCTTTGGATGGAAAGCCTTCCGCGACGACGAAGCATTGTCGGCGGAGCTATCAGGGTTGAGGATATATTCAAACGGTCTTTTTTGTTCGTCGTCATCATCTTGTGCAGAGGCGTTGTAGTCCTCGACATGCTTCAGCAGCTTGGACAAGGTTGCAGGATCAAGGCCCACTTGCTGCAGCTCGTCGGTAAGCCTCTTGATGCACTTCTTGAGCTGCGAGTATGAGATGGCGGAATCGACCCACTCTGGCGGGAAGCCCTCGTCCCGGAGCGTTTGCTTGAACAGATGGCCGAACTTCATGTTTGGGGAAAGGCCGACGAGGAAGCGTCGTCAGACTGGCCGATCAGGAGGCGCAGAGGAGGCACGTGGGGAGGTGAGTGGTTGCAACGCTTAGCGGGGTACCTTCCACGCTTGTTCCGCCGCAGTTCCGTCGACCAGGCTAACGGGGCCTTTCAGCGATCACCCACGCTTGGGATATGCAGCACAGATGCGACCGAGTAGGGGGAGACGAGGATGGAACTTGAAGATGGTGTTTCGATGGATGGAGGGCGTGTGGGTGGAGGGGAAGTGGCAACGAACGAATGAGGGAATATCGACTGGTCAACAACGTCGACTTGCCCTGCGGGTCATGCGCCTGTCTGCCTGCGAAGGATGCCGCTAAATGGAGATACCCGAGGATTCAATGGAGAATATCCTTACGCCATCGCGAAGACACGGGGGAAACGCCTCTCTTATGAGGGAAGAACAAATACATGGCTTGTGCCGGCTTTCGGCGTTGTCTAGACTGTGGTGGCTCCAATAGCGCTCTTCTTCATTCACCGTCTGCTCAAACTTTTCGCGGTGCCTGTCCGCGACCAATCAACGCCAAGCGCACAGTCATAGGCGATTTGCGTGTCGTGACGCAACATGGCTCTTCGCGACTCACCAAAATAATAACATGTGAACCCTGGGATAGTCTCGGTGGATCGCATGCCTGTCCGCACGCGCACGCGCACCGGGAGTGTAGTGAAAGCTCATCTACAAAATCACACGCCCACACCCACATACGCCTCACGCAATCCGACTATAGCACCCGACCACTGCAACTAGTTCGAGACCGGGAGAGCCGTGGACTAAGTTCAGGCCATAGTGACTAGTTGCATCAGAGCCAGCAATCCATATGGGCGCGTCGCAGTCGACTGGTGGCGGGGAGGCGCCCAGTGGTGGGGGCGAGGTGAAGACGAGTTACTACGAACTGCTGGGTGTAGAACGCAATGCCACACCAGACGAGTAAACTAATCCGACCTGATAGCAACGCCAGTAGTAACACGTCCCAGGCTCAAGAGGGCATATCGAAAGAAGGCGCTCGAACTACACCCCGACCGAAACTATGGCGATGTCGAACGTACCACTGCCCTCTTCGCCGAAGTCCGATCCGCATACGAAGTACTCTCCGATGATCAGGAACGCGCATGGTACGATGCACACGAGAGGGACATACTGCGGGGTAGCACGGGCGACGAGTCTGGCGACCACTACCAGGGTGACATGAAGGTTACGACGGCCGATGACATCACTCAGATGATGAGCAAGTTCAGGGGGAACGTCGACTTTTCAGACTCGCCGAATGGCTTCTTTGGCTTCGTGCGGGAGACATTCGAACAACTTGCCCGCGAAGAAGAGTACGCGGCAGACTACGACGACCTTGATGTACCAGACTACCCCACCTTTGGTCACAAGGATGATGAGTACGAAGGCGTTGTACGCGACTTCTACTCAGCTTGGAATGGCTTCGCTACAGTGAAGAGCTTTGCATGGTTGGACGAATACAATCCTTCTTTACAACCCGACCGTCGTTACCGTCGGGCTGCTGAGAAGGAAAACCAAAAGATTCGCGACGAAGGCAGACGGGATTTCAACGATGCGGTCAGGACTCTGGTTGCGTTCGTACGGAAGCGAGATCCGCGATACACCCCAAACACACAGACGGCCGAAGACAAGGCCAAGGCACAGCGTGACGCCAGAAAAGCCCAGGCTGCACGCGCGAGGGCAGCTCAGATGGCGAAAATGGAACAAGAGGAGCAAGCAGTGCCGCATTGGGCTACAGCACGTCCGGCTGATGAGGTTGAGGAAGAGAGTGAAGAAGAAGTTGAGGAGGATCTGTACGAATGCGTGGCTTGCAACAAGACGTTCAAGAGTGAGCGACAATACGACGCCCACGAGAAGAGCAAGAAGCATCAGAAAGCAATCCAGGCCCTTAAGAGGAAGATGCAAAAGGACAATGCCCATCTGGACTTGGATGAGGATGCTCTCAAGAGCGATGAGATCTTACCAGCTGAGGACGACCTTGCGAACCATGTCGAGGTCTCGGGTGATGAAGGGTCTGACGTATCTGTCCAAAACCTTGCGACGAAAACGACCGAGCTAGATTTAGACGATCACAGTGTGGATAAAGAAGAAGCGCGGTCAAAGAGTATGGCACCTAGTAACACAGTGTCTGCATTAGCTACTGGCTCAGAAACAAGCTCAGATATGGATGACGAGTACGCTTCGCGGTCCGAAATCGAGGCTCGACTTGCTGGTGCCACCACAGAGGCTTCCACGGCAATAACGGAAGAACTCGAGTTGAAGCCTAGCGATGACACAGAACCAGAAGTCGCTGCCCCTCCAGAACCTAAGCTCGGCAAAGCTGCGTTGAAGCGCCTGAAGAAAGCTGCAAAACAGGCGGAGGGTGAGGAGCCCGATGTAAAAAACAAGTGCGCTGGTTGCAGTGCTGGCTTTCCCTCCAAGACGCAATTACACCAACACTTGAAAGAGCATCCTAAACACGCCGCGCTTAAATCGGTTGCGAATAGGGGAAAGAAGAATAAGAAGAGGTAGTGGATATGGTCTTCCGTGGTCAGGGGCTTCTGCTGCTGATGGTGGAATATCCTGGGCTTCTTCATATCCTCTTCGAAAGCATTACGAGTCCATGGGACTTGTACATAATCAATCAACCAACAACAAAGCCATGAGACTCACTGTTGATGATGGGGAAAATATTGCCCCTGTCTTTCCAAGTATACATGGAATCCTACATCACATTGAAAGCAGTGTACAGTATGATCGAACAAAAGAGAAGACAACTCGAAACATCATTTCGAGCTATCTTCTGTTCGAAAGCTCTTGTGGCTCCGTCTTGAAACAACGTATGCTAATTGCAAGATTGTGTCAACTCGCAACGTTGAGACGCAGCGCGCCGGATACGGTCTGACAAACATGTTTTGTCATGCTATGGTAGGCATTCAGTGCGCGATGGAACTGGAATCCAGGGAGGTCCGTTTCGATCAGAAGGAAACGCTTGTACAGTCTTGTCTAAGTGATGGCAAGCTGTCTAGTGTAGATGACTAGGACAGATCAAAGAGTAAAATTTGAAGAAGCACTCATGTGGCAGGCGTACAGTTGTTGAATGTACAAGAAAACGTTCCATCTATTGTAGTATATAACCATACAGACAAGACACTTGGACATAGGGCGCCGGCCCTATGTGGTCGCCAATGAGTATGGACACGACTGCAGGAAGCCCTCTTCACTTCTGGCACGCGCCACAAGGAAAACGAAATCTCGCAGAGACAAGAATGTGCATTGAGATTGGCAAGTATTTTGATGTCCTTACTGAGCGACGTGCTGCTATTGAAAGTTGTTTTCGTTGCCCAAAGGATGATCTGAGTGCCGCAAATGTTGAGGCGACCGTGTGAGGATTTCCAAGATTGCGCCTGGACGCCCCGTGAGCCGCGACAGAATTCAAGGTCAGTTCTCGAAAAATGGAAGAGTACTCTATAGTGTTCAGTGCATATGCGTTTCCTTATGACTGTATGTGACAGTCAGTTGTCGAGCAGCGCTCAAATGTTGTTTTCTGGTGCGCGCAACTGGTATGCAGGACCATTCTCGCATTGTCACTTGGGTAGACTAGTTTCATGTTGTTTTTAGTTCCAAACCGCTCAACGGTATGCAGGAAAAAGCTAGTGTCAGGCCACCAGAAGTGTCATATCGACAACCAGCTTCTTTCGCCATTTTGCTTCTCTAGCATCAAAGCGTCACGATCTGGTGTTTGACGGCACCGACGCGCAATGTATCGTGCATGACCATGCCTTGGTGTCATCTGAAGACAGCTCAATGCGTTGGGACAGAAAGGTGGTCAAGCGCGAGCTTCAGGCCATGCTCTCTTCGTAGGCATTCTACCAATCTTCTGTGCCGCACCCACCCGATCCTCCATCGGATCATGCCGTATCGGTAAATGAAAGAACACGGGTCCAAATTAGACAAAGCTGAGTACCTCGTACACTTAGCTCACGACTTCTCGTGAGAGCACTGAGGAGTGAGCGATACTTCTGAACGAATAAGCATCTCAAACACGCGTTCGCTGATGATAAGATAGAGGGGCATGCAGACCCCCCTATGCGGCGCAGGGTCCAACGGCTGCTGCATTCAGGTTGGGGTGCTTTGATCTTCATAGCATGTTGCTGATCCTACCTTCCTGATTATAATGACCGTCTGGCAATATCTCATCACGTCCCCGTACAGTCAGCCCAGGGCATAGAGCTGTAGATGTCAGGGGACGACAAGCCTACCTAAGCTCCCGCGCTAAGGCGCGCATGCTATCCAAGAGTTCTCCGGTTGCATGGCATTGCTTATCGTTATTGCATCGGAGACTTCTCCAAAACCTCTACCTCGCTGAACTGTAATTGTATAGTTCCCGGCGGAGTGCAATCTGGCGATTTGCACGCGGTGCACCTAGTGATGCACATTAGCGTTCGTGGTAAGAGTCGCTCGCATGCACGTGCTCTTTCTAGCTAACTGAAGAGAAAGCTAGCCGAGCCTAAAGCGTCTTAGCGCAAGAGTCTGACTGAAGCTTCAGCCCCTGAACGCGCCGGGCACGCCACTCCTATCCATTGTTTCCTGACACCTTCAGATCCTTTTGGTCGTATTTCAAGCCATGCTCTTATCGCATCCGGCTCCAGCGGCTCTCTGATAGGGCCTCACTCGAACTGTCAACTCTCACTTGCCTGGTCCGTGATGGCGTGAGGATAGCCCAGGGGTTCGCATGGACACGCATCCGCCACAAATGGTTAGCTTTGTTCAGACGCGGCTTTTTGGAATGGACGCTCGTATCAAATGGAGCACTATGTGACGGGCTCTTTCCTCTCGAGTCTTGTCCGTCTCTTGGGGATCTTGCCTCTCGTCAACTTCGCCTTTGGACATATTCCTTACCCTCAGTCATTCGTTAATACAGTCGCGCGTTGTTCACTCGTTATGCAATCATGATTCCAAAGGCGTACCGTCTTTCTTTCTCACACCTCGTTTTCTATATCTCTACCTTTGTAATCGCGACGCAGTTATGGTCCATATGGGGACAATCGAAACACACCTACCTCCCTTTCTCTCATAGGAATCTTCAGCGGGATTGGGATTTTAATCCCGATGTGCACGCCAATGTGCATACACTTAGCCATGAGCAGTGCGACTCGGCATTTCCAAAGCTGTATCACAGTCTGGATCAGGCGGTGAGCTTCCGACAAGGCAGGAAGGTGCACATTCAAGATATCGAGATCGAGGCAGGAAGATGTATGCTGCGGGTCATGATTTATCAGGGCGAGGTACACACCCCTTTGGAAGCTTTCCACGTTGTATCTGACATCGTACTCGCAGCTGTTCGTAATCGACGCCGGAAAGCCAGAAGAATGCTACGTAACGAACGGAAACGAGAGAGAACGCATTCTCGGAACTCTTGCACAGATCGATCGAGCTGTCACGACTGCCTCAACATCCGACCCCGCCATCCCGAACGTCGAATTCTCGCTTTCTCTCGACGATCTGCCACGGCGATCCAGGAAACATGGAACATTCTTTGGCTACACACGGAAGGAAGGGCCAGAGTACAAGGATATTTGGATGATGCCAAACTACGCGTACTGGGCTTGGAACTATACGCACGCTCCGAGCTGGAATAGCATCAGGAAGGAGATCGAGCTCAAGGAGACTGAACTTCCATGGGCGAAGAAAGATCCTAGAGTCGTATGGCGGGGCAAGGTCAAGATGGCCAAGCTTAGGAAGGAGCTGGTCCGGGTCAGTGAAGGCAAAGAGTGGAGTGACATCAAGCCCGTTGTCATCAACAACGCCAGCGACCCGCATACCAAGGACGTTATGAATCTCAGGGAATTCTGCGGGTATGATAAAAAGCCACGAAAAGACTTGCAGAACAATGCTAACCATTTCTCAGGTACAAGTTTACCGTCCAAACCGAAGGTACCTCCTACTCCGGCCGCCTTAAATACCTTCAACTATGTCGTTCAGCCCTGATCACACACCCTCTCGAATGGCAAGAATTCCATACCCACCTCATGAGACTAGCTGGCCCTGATGTGAACTACATCGAAGCATCTGAGAACTTTGGAAACCTCGAATCGGCCATGGAGTACTACCGTGCGCATGACAACGAAGCAGAGGAGATTGCGAGGAACAGCTACGAGACATTTACCCGAAGGTATCTGACACCAGCGGCAGTAACTTGCTACTGGAGGCGACTTTTCTGGTCATGGGCAAGTGTACAAGGCTATGAACCACAGTTGTACGTACCTGACAAGGACGGCAACCTGGTCATGAGAGGTACACCATGGACAGCATTCGCGGCCAATTGGCCCAAGGACCCCGCGGCTATTCCATGAGCAACGAGAAGGTGTGCAAAGAGTAGCATTGCATAAAGCATTGGAGTATTTGGTTTTATATGCTTACGATACCCGCGTTCAAGCGTTTGAATAGACACGCATTATTATCTACGCTTACAGCACTCATCTTAGGCGGGGCTTTTTTTCTTTTAGTCGTGTTATTGGTGGCTTTGGCAGCCTTCGTCCCTGCATCGGAGAACGCACGCGAGCAATATATATTCATAAACCGACGCATGAGACTACATCTCCACGTGCGCTAGTCCTAAGCGCTTACATCTGACAGGCATATTTCAGACTTGTTTCTGAATGCATATATGTGAAATGCAGGCTAATGCACACTGTACTTTCGTTGGTTTACTGTGATGAACAAGACTGCAAGAGGAATGCTCGTATCATATATCACAATGCAGACACGAGCTTGGACGGAGGAGAGGATGGGTATGAAATGGTTCAATTCGCACTGTGAGGTTCCAACGTCTTGAGTAGCCAGCTGGACGCAGATCATGATCTTCTTACTTTCATTGCTTACCTGCTTCCAGGCTTACACTGCCGTTGCTGGTCTAGAACCACAATTCCTCATCGTCCTCGACACAGGTGTAGGTCACCGCAGCACACCCATCCCTCGATGGCTTACCTCACTCCGGAGCTTGACCACGCGCGGTACCAACGCAACTGTTCTCGCACAGTTTAGTGCCAACTCGAATGCGACCCAAGTCAGTGAGCCCATTGGTGCATATGCACTCGCATACTCATCGTCGACTTCGTTTCTCTTCTCGGCGACAGGTCACGGCGCAGTCCGGACAAGTGTAGATGGTGGCGATGCGGTGATTATCCTGAACGATGAAGAAGATCACTATGGGCAAACTGCGAGCATGGCGGTTGCAGAAAAAGAACAAAAGGTCTACTATGGCAACTCGTTTACGGGTTTAATCGAGAAAGCAAATTTCGATGGATCATACGACTCTGCAGTGCGGAATGTGTCTCAAGGTCTAGACTATTCTATCCCTTCCTATCCCTCAGCCGTCGCCTACGCAGGGGGAATAGCAGTAGACGAAGAAAGGGGTTGGCTGTACTGGAGCTCTGTCCGTGGTGTTGATGATGGAAGCATACGGCGTGTACCTCTAAGTGGGCTTGGGGAAGAGCAAATTTTGGCCAGTGGGATTCAGACACCAGGCCAAATCCGTGTCGTAAAGGACTCGCTATTCTGGACTGAAGGCGGTCGACAGAGTGATTCTCCAACGGCTATTAAGTATCTCGACCGTTATCTGTCCCAGCTTTCCACATCTGGTTCTCTGAATACTCCGATCCCGACAGGCACTCTCATCTCGTCAAGCCAATCGCCCCTGTTCTTTGAGAATGATTCCACAGGCGAGAAACAGACTCTTGCTATCACAAGCTTTGCTGTTTATCGCAATGGGGTGGAACAGAAGGTCCGGTTCGTCGTTAGTAGTGCCGGAAGAACGGTATTTGGGAAGCTAGTTGAGGTCGTGTGGCGAGGGAGTGGAAGTGGAAGGGGACCAGTGTTCAAGGTGTTGAACAACGATACTGAGGATGTTGGTGTTCCTGTTGGGCTGGAGTACGTGTGATGAACGATCATTGCTATAACCACACAACAAGCCTTGCAGTCGGGTATATGTACATCCTCTAAGCCTGGTTTACGGTTCAGATACTTGTCTCACAGTCATCTTGATCGATTTGTTGGAAGTCGTAGAGTGTATCAACAATGAGACCAACAGAAAAGCTCAGAAGTCTGATGTTTGTTTGGGCCAGCCAGATCAAGTGGTTTTGCAACCAGTGTCTCTATACGTATGGATGCGAGATGAACCTACAGTGGAAGTCTAGCCGCGCGAAGGCATTGTGGAAAATCCGGAACGCGTAGCTTGGTTCCTTCGATTGTAACTCACGCATGAGTCTGGACGTCCATCAGAGTAACCAGCCATTTCGCATATGTTATCATCAACAACTCTTCCCTTGAGCGTACTAGTTCTTCTGCCGCATTCAGTTTTTTTTCGGTGACGATTGCGAAGCGATGGGACTCGCATCGGCTGGTAGGGTGCAGGATAGGCTAAATCAGTCTCGCTTATGCACATTGCATCCTTACGAGACGCCACACTGAGTAGGCGATAGTGCCTTCCTGCTGGTAGGCGGCGCAGTCTGCAAACCAAGCTCAGGGTTTTCTCCAGCGGTCATATTTCCACAGCGCAACTGCCGTGCAACGCTCGATTTTTCTCTCCACGGGAGTCTCGACCATCTGTAGCACACACAGGTCTAGTACACAGACACATCGTCATCTTAGTCTTTGGAAGAAATATAGAGGTTCGTGAGGCTCAATCAGCGGGAATGGCGCGGCAACAATTCTTAGCGACCGGTCCGAGGAACCATAGAATCCTGCGGGTAGTAGTCAAGCGTACAGCATCCTAGCTGCGCGGACGCCGGCTGATATACCAATGCAGGTATTCGGCCGCCGACAGTACCATTTAATCCATACGCCCCGTCGCTCGGACTACACGGTATTTCAGGGTTCGTAGAATATGGGTATCGAACCATCGCGTACGCCTAGAAGCATTTAAATTGCATGTACACGGCAGAAGATTGCGGTTCTAGCTACGCCACACGAGCTCGAGAACATGGGATTCTTCTAGGTGAACGCTACGCTATGCCTCTCTGAATTCTTGTACCATGCATACGAGGCAACGACAGGTAAGGCCCCTCCATACGCCGGCAATAGTGACCCCAAATGGCAGTGTTCCGAAGCTCACTTAGGTAAATTCCCTGGAATTATCAGTCCGACCGACATTCTCATCTCATCTGGTAACCTATAAGAAGAGATTCAAGGCGCACCTCTAGCACAGCCGGCAAGCTACTCGTCCCTCGTCTCTTTTACAGTGACTGAAAATTTCGTCGTCCCGTCATTCAATCCGGCGTGCTTTCATGTATCTGGTTTGATATATCCCATCGTCCTCAGACCAGACGACATGCGGGGCTCCTTTCAAGCGGCGTTGCTACTGCCTTTGGCTTTAGGGAATGCGCTCCCGTACGAGGGCAAGCAGTTCGAGAAGAGAAGTTTCGATCGCGTTGATGACATTCTCGCTGGCCTAGGTAGCATTAAGCAGGACCTGATGGCCGGTGGTGCTGCAATCAATCAGCAACTCTATCAAGCTGTTCAACAGCCGGCGCAGTACAAGAAATGCAACCCCACCAACATTCAAGTCCGGCAGGAATGGTATGTCTCCAGTGCCGTAACGCTTCTCGATCTCCATGCTGACAGTGCTAAAGGTCTACCTTCTCCAAGACTGAGAAGAAGGCATACATCAGCGCAGTCCAGTGTCTAGCGAAGCTGCCGTCCAAGACACCAAAGGAGACATGCCCTGGTTGTAGGAATCGCTATGACGATTTTGTTGCTACCCACATCCAGCAAACCTTCAATATCCAGTAGAATATCCCCTTCGCGAATTGCATATGAGGCATGCACTGACATCGCATACAACATTTAGCGTCACAGGGAATTTCCTTACCTGGCACCGATACTTCACTTGGGCGTACGAACAGACCCTACGCAACGAGTGCGGTTACAAGGGCACCCAACCCTACTACAGCTACTCCAGGTGGTACAAAGATCCTACGAAGTCGCCTCTGCTTGATGGGTCTGACACATCATTATCCGGTCAGGGTGCTAAGGGCTGCAGCAATCAGACCTTTACTGGGATTCCGTCAAACAGCGATGTGAAAATAAAGATTCCACATGGTCCAGGCGGTGGCTGCGTAACCTCTGGACCTTTCAAGGACTGGTCCGTCAATATTGGCCCATTGTTTCCCGCATCGGAGTGCGTTCGACCAAACCCCAACACGGATTTCGATGCTGTTTTTGGCCTAGGCTACAACCCTCGTTGTCTTATGCGCGACATTACCAGCTTCACCGGCGAAGGGTGGTTGAAGGATGATGACGTGGTATCTCTGCTCAAGAGCGACAGTTATCAATCGTTCTGGGAAACTCTGCAAGGTGGTCCCCCTCCAGACACCTTCAAGAACAATTTCATGGGCGTGCACACGGCTGGTCACTTCATCATCGGCGGCGATCCGGCAGGTGATTTCTCGGCCTCTCCTGGTGACCCGTTCTTCTTCTTCCACCATGCGTCCATTGACCGACTCTATTGGACTTGGCAGAACCTGAAGCCGAGTGAGCGTATCACTGCTTTGTATGGTCCTACCTACATTTCAGATCTCAGCTCGCCCCCCGCAACTCTCAAGGATACTTTGGACATGGGATTCGCGTATCCTGGGCCAATCACCATTGAAGATGCCTCAAGCACTATGGGTGGCGCGCCATTCTGTTACACCTATGTATAAAATGTTTGCCTGTAATTTTGTTGCCTTTTGTAGAATTTAATAGCCGCGTTTAGACTATATGAATACGTTCGCGGTGCGTGTGGGCTGGGTATCGATTGTGATTGTGATTGATGAAATCTTCGAAAAGCCAAACCTAGAATTTTGTCTAAATGTACTGGATTTCGACCGTCTTCTCCTGAGCAGTCGTGTTGGGTATTTCTGCTTTCCAATTTGATTTGGTGGTAGAGAAACGGTGGTGACAGTGGCGATTGAAAGGTTATCTCGGGGGCAAGACATTAAACAGCCGTCGGAATAGGCGGTGTTGTCTACAAAGGCTGTCCTTTTCAGTTGACCGTCATGCTGCTCGCTAATTCAGGAAAACAACAGAGTTGAGAAGTAGCAGGCAGTGAACCTGTTGCGAAGATAACAGGACAAAGATCGAAGGAGCTAGCGACACGATCCGCGCTGTCCCGGCTTAATTGACGATGTCGTAATAGTTGCGATGAGGTTGCGGAATTAGCGGAGCGAGATAATTGTATAGTACCTACAGTACAGTGTCTGTGCGCGGGTCAAGCTAGTTCGTGTTATAAGGTAACAAGGAGTTGCTTCCCTCTTATATAGGTTGCATAAAGGAAGACTATTAGGCAGACATAATAGACAAAAGTAGATCTAAGGCGGGGCCTAGATTACGTAAAAGGAATAGTATCCCGCTAAGACCTAGCCTCTAGGAGGCTAGTAAGGATTAGGAGGCTACGGCCCTCCTAGGCCTCCCTCTTAGAAGAGAGGGTAAGGAGGATAGGACCTAAGGTAATAAGTATATAGGATAGATAGATTTTATTATTATACTTATTATAGTTAACTTAAATAGTTTATCTCTTATATAGATTATTAACTAGTTATTCTATTATTTATAGAATTAGTATTATTACCTCTTAGTTAATAACGATAACTCTTTTCTACTTAATTATTCTATATAATACCTTATAGACTACTACTTTAGTCTACCTTACCTTAGTACAGACTAAGCCTAGAGAAGTATAGTAAACCCCTATATAATAGGGTCTTAGTATAGGTAGGCTATAAAGCCTCCTAGGCTATAAAGTATACACCTTCGTTAAAGGCTTTAGAGGCTTTAATATATTAATATATAATATATAGGATATATCTTAGCTAGAAGGGCACTAAGGTCCTAATATAATTACTTCTCTTATTATCTCTATAAATAAGGAACTTACTCTTTACTTATACTTTACGCGTAAGAAGACTAGTAAGAATTATTATTATTACTTTCTTTAGTATACTATTAGAATATAGAGCTATCCCCTACTATTCTCTTATAGTATAAAGTAAATACTATTACTTATAACTACCCCTTATATAATACTCTAAAAAACCTTATAATAATAGCTATTTAGTCTAGCTATATATCCTTATATTTATAATTATCTAATATTAGTAGGGTAGCTTAACCCGCGAACTGGCTCGACCCGCGCATAGACACTGTACTGTAATATGCGTCGCTGGTGAGAAGTAGGGCCGACTGCTTTCACTCCCACTCCGCCCTCCTAGTACCACAACTAGTGTAGCGTAGCGTTTCCGACGCGCCAAGGTAAAAGAAGTTTCCTTAATAAGACTAGGTTAAGAATTATATATTAATATAAGTAGAAGAGTAGTGAAATTAGTAAGGTAGACCTTCTTTTAAACTATATATAATATAAGGCCCTAGGGGATAGTATTTCTAAGCTCTTTATAAAATCTAGAGTTTAGTTAGATATAGGGTAAGATTTAGGATAAGGAATTATAGTTTATAGATAAGAAGCGCACTAAGTAGTAAAGGCTAAAGAAATATAAGTTTAGTAGCTCCTACCCGTTGCATATCCCATCAAGCACCACAACTTCTACATTCAGATTCTAAGCATTCAAACCACTGCCAACCCTCCAATAATCACCGTCAACATGACTACCCGATATGCATCCGCTCATCAATCCCCCAACGGCGCTGGCGATCAACGTCCCACCGCCGATCAGATCGTCAAGGACGAACAGCTCCAAGGCAAATGGTCCGACAAGACAGTCCTCATCACTGGCTGCTCTTCTGGTCTCGGTATCGAGACCGCCAAATCATTGTTCGAGACCGGTGCTACTCTCTTTCTCACTGCCCGAGACCTCAAAAAAGCAAAGACCGCACTCGGAAGCCTGGTGGAAAGCGAGCGCGTCCACCTCCTAGAGCTCGATCTCAACTCTCTTGCCAGCGTACGGAAGTGCGCCGATACATTCCTGGCACAGCATGATCGTCTCAACATCCTCATTGCCAACGCAGGTATCATGGCATGCCCAGAAGGACGCACGGCAGATGGCTTCGAAACACAATTCGGCACAAACCATCTCGCCCACTTCTTGTTGATCCAACTTCTTCTTCCCACTCTGGTCAAGTCGGCTACCCCGGAGTTCAAGTCGCGGGTCGTCGTTCTTGCATCCACTGGCCATCGCATGGGCGGCATCCACTTAGATAACCTTAACCTAGTAGGAGAGTACTACCCTTAGACTACCTATAGCTAGAGTAAGATATCTAATATCTACTGTGCGACCGAACTTAGCCGTCGATACGCAAGCAAAGGTGTGAATGCATGGTCGGTCCACCCCGGTCTCATCTTCACTGGCCTAATGACACACATTGACAAGGACACGATGGAGGCATGGGACAAGGACCCCAACATTGGCAAGGCGCTCAAGAGCCCACAGCAAGGTGCGGCCACGACAGTCTGGGCAGCTACGGCCCACGCTTTGGAAGGCCAAGGCGGAAAGTACCTTGAGGATTGCCAGATCGCGAGTGTCATCAACACCGATGCTGCGTCGAATGAGCTTAGTTACGCTCCTTACGTATATAATAAAGAGAAAGAAAAGGCTTTATAAGAGAAGTCTTTAGAGTTAATAAAGCCTTTTATAGCTTAAAGTATTAATTTTTACTTTTACTTATATTAAAGTATTTATCTAGTCTAGATTTAGATACTAAACTCTTTTAGTAAATTATAAACTTTATATTACTTAATAGGGTCCTAGGCTTAGCCTTCCTATATATAAAAGCTATATCTTTCGCACTCCATTCATAATCATCATGCTCGAATTAGCAGATGATATGACTCAACATAGCTCTTTGTCTCCAAAATCGCTATGGAGTTTGCGCATCGGCACGAATTGTCAGCAAGTCACGGTTTCAGAGTTGCAAAATCGCGCGGACACCCGCCCTACTTCAGCGCTTGTTCTGAGCTGTTATTATTGGGCGCCCTTAGGCACGTCGTTGTTAAATAATTTCCTAACCTTTTAATAAACGCATCTCGTTGGCGAAAGCAACTGCGTCAGTTTGGGCGTCTGGGATTTATGCGAAGAGAAATGAGGTCGAGAGCTCAGGTCCTGCAGGAGGGGTGGGCGGCAGATGAGCGGCGGGGCTAAGCGAAGCCACCGCTGGAGGCTGTCGGCCCGTGTTTCTAGCCTTCTATATACTTCCCTAATATACTATAACTATAAACCTAGGACTCTATTTATTATATATTACACTAAGTTACGTAATATCTTATTTTTTATCTATTTATATAATATTCTTAGTTAGACTTAAAATACTAATAAGTAGATAAAAACCTACCTAATATAGGAAATGAGGCACCTATCGGGCTTTATTATCTACTGTGCTCGCTCCGCTTAAGTCCGCGATGTTACTCCACAACCTCTCTAGGTACTAAAACTTTAAGATAAATACTAGTAAACGTTTCTATTTAGGGTTAGTAGTAATAAAGTATACTAAAAATATCTAAGCTTAGGTAAGTAGAAGGTTATTTAGTTATAATTTTTACTTTCTATAAGTAGGGGGGTATTATTAAAATATAACTTTAAAAAAGTAAAAAGTAGCTATCCCTCTACTTATTAATTATAAAAGTTAATAAAAAAGATAAAGTAATAATATAGTTTAAACGCTAGACTAATTAGTATTTTAGGGTAGTAAAGCTCTAATATCTATATATAAAAACTAAAGTTAAAAAGATTTACTAAAGGTAACTAAAAAGATACTTATTAAATCTTAGTAGGCCTAATAGGGATTACTAGCTATTATTAACTAGTAATATAGTTATAATATATTATAAAAGAGAGAGAGGATATAGTATATTTACTATAACTAAGAAGGGTTATATAAAAACCTAGCTACTTCTAACCTTTATACTAATACTAACTTTAAGTATCCTACTATATATAATTAAATTATATATAATTAAATTATACTATATATTAATACTATATATCCCTAAAAGTAACTTATTATAGCTATCTAGCTAGGCTAGTATACTCTCTCTAGTAAAGAGCCCCTTAACTTATTAAATATAAATAATATAAGCCTTATATATACTTAGAAGCTAAATCTAGTAGTTAATAAAGAGCTAGAGGAGTAAATACCTCTAATACTCTAAATCTTTAGTTATAGTAAATCTATTAGTTAGTACTTTATTAAGAGGTCTAAGGTTAGTAATATTATTATAAAGGTAACTTATAAGTAAACTAGAATATAGTATTTAAAGAGGGTTATAAAGTATAAGGAGATTATCTTTACTAATACTTACTACTTTATTAATCTCTTTATATTTAACTACTTTACTTACCTAACCTTTAGTAAGTAAAGTAAAAAGACTAAGAGATAGCTATACTACTAAGCTATTAGCTTTAGCCTTTATAGATTTTTTTTTTATTATTATAATATATTTAGAGACTTTTTTAAGATAAAGTATTAATTAAGTAACTATAGGCTTATATAATCCTATATTTAGTATAGCTAGTATATATATAGTATATTATAAATACTAGATACTAAAGATATATAATACTATTATATACTTACTAAAGATAAGATATAGCCTTCTAACTTATACGCTATCTCCTACTATCCTCTACTATCCTTTACTATCCTTTACTATTTCTACCCTTTACTACTACTACTACCCTTATATATACTAGAAAATTAAATTACTATAATAGGTATATTATAAGTATCTAATAGCTATATAGTCTTAAGAATTACTAACTAGCTACTTATAGTATAATTTTTTATTTTCTATAAGTAGGGGGGTATTATTAAAATAAAACTTTAAAAAAGTAAAAAGTAGCTATCCTTTTACTTATTAGTTATAAAACCTAATAAAAAAGATAAAGTAATAATATAATTTAAATACTAGACTAATTAGCGTTTTATTATAGTAAAGCCCTAATATCTATATATAAAAACTAAAGTTAAAAAAATTTACTAAAGGTAACTAAAAAGATACCTATTAAACCTTAGTAGGCCTAATAGGGATTACTAGCTATTATTAACTAGTAATATAATTATAATATATTATAAAAAGGAGAGAGGATATAGTATATTTACTATAACTAAGAGAGGGTTATATAAAAACCTAGCTACTTCTAACCTTTATACTAATACTAACTTACTTTAAGTATCCTACTATATATAATTAAATTATACTATATATAAATATATATATTTCCTCTTTATCCTTATCTAAGAGGTCTTCTAGCCTAGCCTAAAAACCCTAGCTAGATAAGTACTAATTAATATATCTATAAGTATATAATATACCTACCCTATATATACTTAGGAGTTACCTAGAGCAGTCCTTAATAAGTTAGATAAGTAATTACCTAAGTTCTACTTCCTATTCTAGAATAGAAAGGCCTCTTAGGTTAATATCTCTAGTATTAATAATATTATTATAGAGGTAGCTATTAGGTAGAGGAGGATATAGATAGGGAGGAAGGTAAAGGAGCTAGTATATATAGCTTATATAGATAGCTACTATAGCTATAAGCTCCTTATATTTAGCTACCTTATTATTCCTAAATAAGGTACTTTTAGTTAAGAAACTAAGAACTAGCTATACTAGTAGATAAAGGATATTAAAAAGGTATTAGAAGAGTAATATCTTAGGCTTAAGAAGAGGGAGTTTAAAAAGATACTATAAGGATAAGAGAATAAGGTATAGATAGTACTAGTACTAATATTCCTCTAACTAAAGCTAATTATTAGATAGTAATAGCTATACTATAAATAACTAGTTAATTATTCTTAAGAAGGGGTAGAGGTAGTAGTAGTAAAGGTAGTAGTAGTAGAAGTAGTAGTAGTAGAGGTAGTAGTAGTAGAGGTAGTAGTAGTAGAGGTAGTAGTAGTAGAAGTAGTAGTAGTAGTTATAAAGGGTAGATATAGTAAAGGATAGTAGAGGATAGTAGGGGATAGCGTATAAGTTAGAAGGTTACTATAAATTATCTTATCTCTAGTAGGTATATAATACTATTATATATCTTTAGTATTTAGCGTTTATAATATACTATATATATACTAGCTATACTAAATATAAGTATAAGCCTATAGTTACTTAGTTAGTACTTTATCTTAAAAAAGTCTCTAAACGTACTATAAAGGCTAAAGCTAACTACTTATAGTATAGCTACTACTACTACTACTTAATAATTAGCTTTAGTTAGAAGAATATTAATAGTAGTATAGCTTACGCCTTATTCTCTTATTCTTATAATATCTTTTTAAATTCCTTCTCTTTAAGCCTAAGATACTAGTCTTTAATTTTTTATTTTCTGTAAGTGGAGGGGTATCATTAAAATAAAACTTCAAAAAAGTAAAAAGCAGCTATCCCTCTACTTATCAGTTACAAAAGTTAATAAAAAAAAAGATAAAGTAACAACGCGATTTAAACGCTAGACTAATTAGTGTTTTAGAGTAGTAAAGCTCTAACGTCTATACGCGAAAACTAAAGTTAAAAAAATTTACTAAAGGCAACTAAAAAGACACCTATTAAACCTTAGTAGGCCTAATAGGGATCGCTAGCATTAGCTAGCGATACAATTATAATGTATTATAAAGGGAGGAAGACATAGTATCTTTACTACAATTAAGCTTACCTAGAATTTCGTACATTTCTATAAAAGCCTAGCTACTTCTAACCTTTATACTAATACTAACTTACTTTAAGTATGCTACTATATACGAATAAGTCGCACCGCATACGATCGAGTCGCACTATATACGAATATATGTTTCCCTTAATACTAGTCTTTAAATACTCTTTTAATATTAATAGTTTAGTAATATAGCTATCTCTTAGTCTCTTTACTCTACTTACTAAAGGTTAAGTAAGTAAGGTAGCTAAATATAAAGAGATTAATAAGGTAGTAGGTATTAGTATAAATAATCTCCTTATACTTTATAACACTTTTTAGATACTATATTCTAGTTTACTTATAGGTTACTTTTATAATAATATTACTAACTCTAGACCTCTTAATAAAGTACTAGCTAATAGATTTACTATTACTAAAGATTTAGAGTATTAGAGGTATTTACTCTTCTAGCTCTTTATTAACTACTAAATTTAGCTTCTAAGTATATATAAGGCTTATATTATCCCCCCTAGGCCTTAGGGATAGGGCCTATAGTATAATCTTATATTATATTATTAAGAAATTTTAAAACTAAGCCTAAACTATCCTAATATATTTAGAAGTCTCTTTTTACTTATAATACCTCTCTATCTACTTTACTTATATTATACTTAGCTATACTACCTTAATATCCCTACTATTATAAATACTACTAATACTACCTAGAGATTAAACTCTATTATATTATAGTAATTATATTTTAAGATTATAAGTACTACTATTATTATAGTTATAGTTATAGTTATAGTTATAGTTATAGTTATAGTTATAATTATAATTCCCTTTAAGCGGCTATAAAGCTTATATATTAGTAGTACTATTACCTAAACTCTTCTATAGCCGCTACGCACCTAATAGGTCCTATTACGCTATATCCTAAGCCTCCTATATTATTATTATTATTATTAAATTAATTATCTACTACCTTATTAATACTTACCTTATACGCGTAATTATTAGCTATACCTACTTTATATAATTATAAGATAGGGATAAGCTAGCTAAGGACCTACTATAGCTATCTATTATAGTCCTTACTTATAACTACCTTTTTATAAGGACTTACTTTTACCTAGTAGAGAGACTAGTAAGGAAGAAGTATTATATACTATATATACTATTCTAGATAAGAAATAACTACTTAGTTATTACTACTCTTTTTAGAGGTATATAGTCTAGTAGTCTAGAGCTATTCCCTTATAAAATAACTAAGTAAACCTAAGGGTTAAAGGTTTAATTTACTAAGAAGCCTAGTAGCCCTTTATACTTATTACTTAGACTAGGTCTATCTAGAGACTAGTAGTCTAGAATAGTATAGAGAAGATAAAAGGTAAGCTTACTTAGGGTTTAGTATATATATCTAGGATACTTTAGAATAAGAAAGAACTAGTTAGAAAGAACTAAGTTACTTTATATTCTAGAGGACTAGAACTTTCTATTCTAAAGAGGAGGGGTAGTATAAGGACTTACTTTTACCTAGTAAAGAGACTAGTAAGGAAGAAGTATTATATACTATATATACTATTCTAGATAAGAAATAACTACTTAGTTATTACTACTCTTTTAAGAGGTGTATAGTCTAGTAGTCTAAAGCTGTTCCCTTATAACTATCTTAATATATACCTTTTACTCTATTATAAGTATACCTCTAGCTACTATTATATTTCTTAGCTTCTTAATATAAATATTCTACTCTATAGTAATAGATAACCTTACTTCTATATTTATCTTAGTACTAGCTAATAAAGTAATACTACCTAAGTAAATAAGAGTTATAGTAAATAGGCTATCTATATAGAAGAGAATTTTATATTAATCCTTAGTAGTATTATCTAATAAGTTAAGAGAGGAGAGGTAAGTATCTAGAAAAGGGCTTAAGATACGATAAGGCTTAAGATTATTATAGTTTAAGTTAATTTAATCCTTAGTATACTAGTACTTTACGTCTACGTTAGTATTAATATTAAGTACTATCTATAATCTTAGGAATAGCTATTTAACACCTATAATATAATTATATATTATAAGGCGTATAGTATTAAAGAAGGTATTTCTCTTTAGTAGTAAGCTTTAGGATAGAGTGTTAAAGTAGAAGTTAAGAAGTAGAAATTTAAAGAGCTAGTAGTTACTTAAATATTTCTATAGCCTTAAGTACTATAAATATAAGCTTAGAGGTAAGCTATAAACTATAGTTATTAGCTAAAAAACTCCTCTTCTACTTTAACTCCTCTTCTACTTTAACTCCTCTTCTACTTTAACTCCTCTTCTCCCTAATATTACTATAACTCTCTAGAACTACATTAAGTTTAGGGCTTTAGTTATAACCTATTTATTATTAAACTATATAAAGCTATATATAGTAAAAATAGGTATTTAGGAAATATACCTCTACTATAATTTATTATAGTATCTTTTAATAGTATTATACTTATATCTTTTACTAGTACGTTTATTATTTAAAGAAGTCTTATATTATTTATATTTAATAAGTTAAGGGGCTCTTTACTAGAGAGAGTATACTAGCCTAGCTAGATAGCTATAATAAGTTACTTTTAGGGATATATAGTATTAATATATAGTATAATTTAATTATATATAATTTAATTATATATAGTAGGATACTTAAAGTTAGTATTGGTATAAAGGTTAGAAGTAGCTAGGTTTTTATATAACCCTTCTTAGTTATAGTAAATATACTATATCCTCCTCTTTATAATATATTATAATTATATTACTAGTTAATAATAGCTAATAATCCCTATTAGGCCTACTAAGATTTTATAGGTATCTTTTTAGTTACCTTAAGTAAATCTTTTTAACTTTAGTTTTTATATATAAATATTAGAGCTTTACTACCCTAAAATACTAATTAGTCTAGCGTTTAAACTATATTCTTACTTTATTGTTTTTATTAACTTTTATAACTAATAAGTAGAGGGATAGCTACTTTTTACTTTTTTAAAGTTATATTTTAATAATACCCCCCTACTTACAGAAAATAAAAAATTATTAGTAGAGTTATATCGCGCTAAAGTTATAGTGTTATAGTGTTAGGGGCAGGCATTACGCGAACCTAGGCATTACGCGCATAGACACTGTAGTGGCTGTAATTGCTGCTGGGAGGTCATGATTATGCTGCTTCCTTAGAGACCCGGCTAGCCGATTCATTTAAGCTAGTCTGTGTGAACCAAAATCGGGATCCAGATGCTACAATACATACAGTACGCCAGATGGATCCGGGTTTGCGTTTCCCGTGGTCGAGTGCTTTGCTCCTGTTTCCAGGTTCTTTTGCACGTCACCGTAGCGCTCTGCAGCCTGGAGTCCGTTTTCGGCTCCTTTCCGGTTTCTGGCCCCTTTCACGCTTCTCAAGGTCCTCAATTGAGCACCAACTTAGAGTTCCATGTTCCTTTGCCCGTGGACTACTGTAATTAGTGTGTTAGATTTTCTGGACTACTGTCTGTGCGTTCGTACAGTGCCCGTGCGCGACTCGAGCCAGTTCGGGACTCGAGCCACATGCCACATTTTGGCAACATGAAGAAATGAAGCTATTGAGCCACACACAAAAGCTATTATCGCGAGATTTCTTAGTGTGTTGTTCTATAGATGTATGCGAAACTTTCTAGCTATTCAGAATATTTTTTAGGTGGCCGTATTGACCGTGTTCGGGTCTTTCTAGGTGGAGGAGGCGGCGGCTCAGGTGCACCACCAGCTTGACTTGCAGCACCCACAACACGACAACGCTTTAGATTTTTCTTACCAGCGCTTTGTGAGGCTTTTCGCTTGCTCTTGTTTGGTGTATCGCGAGATTTTTGTAAGGTTGCAGCTTCGCGTTGCAGCTTTTTGAGCGCCCGGGCGGCAGCTAGTTCCTCAGCCCGCGCTTTCTTCTCCTTCGCCCGCTGCTCAGCGGCTTGTTGTCGAGCCACCTTTGCAGCCTCAGCTTGCTTCTTCTTGTATAAGCTTGCCGCCGCCTTCAGCTCTCTATCGAGAGTTTTCTGGAATCGTTGCTGCTCAGCTTCGTCCTGTTTCACCTTCTCGTGCGCGGGGGCTTCGCGGAGCTTTCTTGGAGACTAGAAAACAGCACCACCATGATACTCTTTGCGCTGTTGAAGGTCTAGCTTATATCGCTTCTTCTTAGGCTTCTCTTTGCCTGCAAGCGCGTGCGTCAGGTTGTCGTTTTCGAGGTGGAGGAGTTCGTTTTGCGTCTGTAGAGAATAGAATGAAGCCTTGAGCTGCTTAGCTTCAACTTTTGACTTATCCGGCACCGCAGCGTTGTATAACTTTCGGAGCTGAGCTTCATTGATTTGGGCATACTACCGCGTTGAGGTTGCTTGCCAGCATGGCGGTTGCTAAGCGTTCTTTGAGGAACGTTAAAATAAGCTGCCGCGCGTCGCTGGGAAAGAGTCGCGTCGCGTTCAATAGCCTGAAGCGCAAGCTGTAATCTAGCCTCTTTTAAAGCTAGTAAGCTATTGTAGGGTTGGCTCATCGCGTGTATACTACCAACAACAGGATATTTTGGTGGGGTCTTGGCAGTGTGAGCCACTGACCCGTGAGGTACGCACGCGGTTGACAAAAAAAAGCCGACTCACCGAGCCGCGCACCCCACAACAACACCGCCAAATGCTAACCAGCTGTCATCCCAACTCAATACCTCCACCACCACCCTAGAAACCCCCAAATCTTTTTGCGCGCATCTTTTTCGCCATGCCCAAAAGCACAAATCGCGAGATTGAGACCCCTAAAAAGGCGAAGATCAAGGGTGCTGCGGAGTTCATGGACGCCAAGGGCATCACATACTTGCACAGCGACTTGTTCCGCTTCTATGGCGTCAACAAGCAACAGGGATGGGCAATATTGAGCGACAAAAGCGATGAGAGCAGCCGGAGGCATCACAATCGTCAAATTTCACCAGAAAGAAGAGGCAGGAAAGCTCTTTTGAGCCCTTCACAAGTCCGGCAAGCTGACAGATTCCTCCAAGATGTTGGATGGGATGCAAGAGTACTTACTTGGCCACAATTGGCTCAAGAACTAGACTTTGGAGTCTCTGGGAGAACACTACAACGTGCTCTTGGCTCTCTTGAGTATTCAAAATGTATTGCTTGTACAAAGGGATGGGTATCTCAACGTTGTGCAAAGATACGGGTGAAGCATGCCGAAACGCTCCTTGCACTCAAGCCAGAACCTCAGGATTAGCATAACGTACGCTTTTCAGATAAAGTACACTGCCGTGTAGGTCCCCAAGGCAAGCTTCGCATTGTTCAGAAGCCTAGGGAGCGTTATTGTGGCGATTATATTCAAGAACAGCTCAATCAGGATGAGGAGAAAGATTGGGAAACCTCCCACATCTAGGGAGCTGTTGGCTACAACTTCAAGTCAAACCTCACCTTTTACAAGGTCGCCGGTAACCGCAATAGCAAGCTCTCCTTGAGTGCTTACAGGGACTAAATCCTCAAGCTAGTGGTGAAGAAATAGCTCCAAACTGACCCCCCATTCATTCTGGAAGAAGACAACGACAGCGGCCACGGCGGAGGCAGCTAGTTAAACCTCGTAGCTCGCTAGAAACGGGATAACTAGCTTGATTACTACTTCAACTCACCCAACAGTCCTGATCTTTCACCTATAGAAAACTGCTAGCAAGTGATGAAGCAACATCTCAAGAAGTTTCCCCATTAGGATAAGTTTAAGACGAGAGAATTAGCTTGTAAAGGGTGGGGAAATGTATCACAAGGCTTCATTAATGATCGCGTCAATCAGATGCCCGAAAGACTGCAAGCTTGTATTGATATGGAGGGTAGAATGACTAGGTACTGAAGAAAAATGAGTGAAAACAAAGCCTGAACGCTCCTTTTGAGCTACAACCCCCCAAAAAAACTTAGATATATAAGTTTTCCATACGACTAAATAGCTTCACGCTTCGATTTGAGCCCAAATATGTGATATTACATGTTGTTTTGGTGGTGTTGCAGTACTAATCGTGATGGTGTGGGGCATCGGTGAGTCGGCTTTTTTTTGTCAAACGCGTGGTACGTTAATAGAAAGTGCTGCCGGCGTTCCGCCACGGCGAGGTTTCCGTTACGTAGAGATGGACGTTACCGGACTAAATATTAAGTGTATTGCGATTAACTTGCACTAAAAATTGTCTAATTTGGTCTATCCGACGTGATGTTGTGGTGCTTTGAAGTTGAGGGCTTCAGTGGTGATGGGGACGCTAGCCTCCTTGGCGAACAGACTTTTGTCCTGTGACTGTAGCAAGGTCTAGGTCGATCAAGAAGGCGTGCCAGGAAGGGTTGTCCTCGTCCTCGTTCACCATAAGGTTGTTCGGCGAGATATCGCATTGTAGCATGCCGGCCCGCGTATACAGCGACTCCTATCCTGCGATGCAGCCCTCTAGCGCAGCCAGAAGGCTAGCCCTGGAACTCGCCATGTATATAGGCCTCCCATAGTCTCGGACAAGAACGCGGCGGTGCGCTCGCTCCGCTGATGCCCTTCTCCTTTTATGGGGGAGCTTGAACAAGTTCGCTTGCTAGGCGGTAAGGTGGTCATTTAGGGAACATATAAAGAGCCTCTATTGTATTGTTTGGGTTGTGGATATCGTTCGGAATGGGCGCTGGTATAAAAGGACTTGAATGCCGGTGGAGGTTTGTGTCGTTGGAGGGTCTGAGCCTCAAAGGGAGACTAACACGTGCTTGTGTGAAACGTTTCGGTTTCTGCGGACGAAAGTTACAGTGCAGGGCGATTTAAGGGTAGAGCAATCCAATGGAGTGGTTGTGATGTGGGTTGTGTCAATCCCCTCACAAATGTTTGGTTGGCCTGGAAGAACGTCAGCACCCTACCGTGGCGCGGAAGCTCCACGTTCTAAAACCCACTCACCCCACTGCAGCCAGAACTCACCCTAACCATCACCACCGTTACGGCTAGCGTGACCCTCCTGAGGCGCACATAAACATAAAGCGTAGAGCCTTTGTCGACTGCGCAGCGCTCAAACATCGTTGTTTCGCCTCATCGCACCAGGTTTGGGTCCAAGATCGGGCATGGCCGCAAGCGCCTGCAGTCAGCGTCTATTTACCCCGCCTTCGCCGTCACAAGCTCTTTCGTCCGCCAAACTCCAGCCGATGTTGCTCAGAACTCATCGGAGGGCGTTGGGCTGACTAGCAAGCCTATCGTTGGTTGACTCAGCAACATAGTCGCCATAACTAACGCTCCGGACCTCCTAACCTTCCCCTCTCTAAGGCTCGCCTTCTTCTCCCCACCGTCGATTCTCCCTAACTATCTCGCCTCAATCTTCACACGTGGCCCTTTGCCAAGCCGGCCAACGTACGCAGAGCGACTGCACCGAATTTGTCGTTGCCTCCACACCCAGCTCAACCGTTCCTGTATTTCGCCTCCGTCCACGGCTCGCCATGGCAGCGTATATCAACCTTAGCTTGCAGGGTACGTTGCCATTACAATACAGTCATAAAAGGCCTGTGCTTCTCACGAAATACCAGGGACTGTCTATTTTGCTGCACATCGTTCTGCCGAAGATGGCGCCATGCTGCAATTGTATTCAAGCAGGCTTGTGGGCGTAGCAAGAGGTGCGTAGTACCATCATCGCCCGGCATGGACGGCGAAAAGCGCTCATAGACGTAGAATCCACCTTTGATGTTTTGTACTCGCAGGTTGCCCGAGATTGGCATCAGCAGGACGACCTCGTTACACCCTTTAACGACCGCCGATGGACTCACGTTAGAGCGGTCTGGACCTTTGACCTTGATCGCGATATTCTGCGATTGGACCAGAGAGATCGCAACCTTTGGGTTCCTCTCAACCTTGTTCGCCAGCGTTCCATAACCATTTCCGATTTCGAGCCTTACGAACCACCGCCGACACTCGCCAAGCACGCCTTACAATCCGTCTACCCAGCGCCGTGCTGGAAAATGAGACGCAAGGATATCGACCTGCAGCGCCTACAGCGGCGCAAGGCTTTCGTCTCCAGGATACTCGCCGACTTTGCGTTCCAGTGGAGGCATGTCCTCTGCGGTCGTTACAACAACTCTACGTTTCGAAGGCTTGCCAATGCTATCGTCAGGATTGTTACCCTGGACTTTACCGTCGAAGAAGCAACGCTCTCACGCCAGGGCACTGGCGGCTTCCTGGTCTGGATAGACAACCTCCCAGAGTGGGGCTTTGCAAGTGGACACATTGTCAGGGTCGGTGGGACGTCCATCGTCATATGCCAGCATGCTCCGCACGCGGTCACGCTGGTTCGAAAGGATTTCGCGAAGCAGATCCAGTCCACTCCTGGTTCGGCAGAAAAAAGTCTCACTTACCTCATACTCTCGGTGCGGGAGCTTATTCTGTATCGGATAAACAGCGAGCTCGAAAGATACACGGAACCCAAGCGTCTATTTGATGGGATGCATCCTCCTTCTGACGAAGCTATCGAGCTCCTCCTCCAAGCCACGCAGACCAGCGCCTCTACGGCTCCTCTTCGCAAGCTCCCCGTTGAGCTACAGGATGCGATCCTTGACAAGGTATCAGCGGGACCAATTGAGAGCGCCAGGGTTGGCTGCTTACTTGACGCTGGGTCAGTTTTTACATGGAAGTGCGGCAACCGAAACATTGAAAGAGAAGAGGGCCGTCGGTCTAGAACGCCTTGGACTCCTGTGGAGTCGCATATTTGGTTCGGTGGCTACCCTAGTGGTATAGCATACAAGTAAACGTGTTCGAAACGCCCATTGTGAGATATCAATCTGATCTATTAATCTATCGCACAGTAGGAAGCTTGACGATTGCATTGACTATCGATGGATCGTGAGTCGTACTCCCTATATATCCCTTACAAAACCGATAGAAAACCCGAAAGATCTCCATCCAACGATCATCCGATATGGGCGGTACGATATCCGTCACTCCCATTGACGACCCACCTGCTAGTCTACACGAACGGCATGGGGTTATCCTTGATGTGTCGACCCCAGACTACAACGTTGTTGGCATCGTTGATGAGGTGCATCCGTCCCCCAATCCTGCTGAAATTGGAGTTTTCGTACTTGTAAAAATGCACATCCAACCCAATCTGAACCATTCCGTAGCAATTCTTGGAATCATTCCCATTTCCTTCGAGATGATCGTGGAGATGATCTTCTGTGGATGCCCAAGCCTCTCCCGGCTTCTTGGATTCCACGAGCATGAACTCATATTGGTATAGGGTTCCGCCGGGCCTTTGAGAAACCTTAAAGAGGCAGAAGTCGGGGTGGGTGTTGACAGACACCGTCTCCTGGACGACAGAATATCCTTCGCTCGAGGGGAAGATGAAGCGAAGGATGTCTCCTATAGGCCTTCGGTAGATGTGTTCACCCGAGTCCGGTACCCTAACTAGAAGGTCGAGGGCGGCCTTGATGTTGATATCATCGAGGTATGTTTGAGGCGGAGGAGGGTTAGGGTTGATGAGGACTGCCCTCCCCGTTCTGCTGTTGTTCCTGGAGGGCATTGTTCAGTGTGGTTGGCAATGCATGCGCCATGCACCGTACGTACCATAGTGGCCAACTCTTTGTCGTGTCGAGGGTCCAAGTATCCTGTCCGATATTACTATCAGCGGCACGACCTTGGGAGCTGTTGACTGGTCTACGAGACGGGAATAACGTACCCCTGCGCCATCTTGGAACCCGTTCGGGATTGCATAACTTGTCGTCCCTGCAACAGTATCGTGGTAATAGACTTGGCCAGCGGAGTTTGCGTATTGGTTGATCCTCCCGCCTACCAAGGGTCCAAGGTAAGTAGTAGTCATGGTTCGGTTTTCACGCCCGGTGATTGGTAAACGATATGACAAAAGGTTTGAATTGGATGGTAGGATATCCGCCTCGTGGTGGTTTAGACGACTCTGGTTTCTCGGGAATAAGTCTTGGTTATATAGCAATGGCCAATACGGCACAGTAAAATCTAGGCAAGGCGTCAAGCGAACGCTAACTGCTATAATGGGAAGAGGCGCTAGGTGATATGTCAAGGTATAGTTTAACTAACCGCGCGGTTCCATTTGGGGATGCATCGCCGAATCACTGTTGTTCGACGGGGGTGATGTGAACAGTCCGCAACAAGCAAGCGATAGACAGATTGATTACCGCATTAGGCGTGACACGAGCCACAATGTGGTCTTTTTACGCCTAATGCGGTAATCAATCTGTCTATCGCTTGCTTGTTGCGGACTGTAGTGATGTGAAACCGACGCGCCCATCTAAGCGCCTACCGTGTCCTTACCAAGACGGATCTAGCTAGCAGGATTCTTCTAAGGCCCAATTGGCCTTTTATAACCTTCGTGCAATAGTATTCGACGTTCGACTGTGCCGCTTGTGGCTAACAGTATTGACGGAGGGCGTTTCCGCTTTTGCGATAGCAGCCTAACCTATAACGGTAACAGCGATGGTAGAGACGCATGCGAAAGTTCCAAACTCTGCCTTGCATGAATTCTCTCACTGTCCGTCTTTCGTGCAAACCCTTAGGGGCTAGCAGTCCTAGCACGCCACTCATTATTAAGGATTTATAGTAGTATCTAGAGCGTAAAGAGGAGGGTAAGTTACTATATGAGGTAACTAAAAAGTAGGTACAGAATATTACTAGGTACTTCTACTATAGGATAGTTTATATAAGTAGTTAAGATAATAATATCTATATAAATATATAGAAAGGCCTAGATATAATAAAGGTAATAAACTATAAGCTAAAGAAGTAGATACTACTACTAAGTACTACTAGACGCTAGGCCTTAAGGAAAGATAGAAGTAGTAGTATTACTAGATAGAAGTAATCCTTAAGCTATATAGGAATAGTATTACTACCTAGTAAGTGTACTTACTTAAGCTCTCTAGTTAAATATACTATTATAAATTAGGTATACTACTATATTATTATCTATAACTACAGGAAAGCTATCTATAGAGTAAGCTCCTAAATTTTTTTAAAAGAAACCTATTCGCTAGCCTATATAGAAGTACCGCCTCTTAATTTTAGATAGCTATAGGAGCTACATAACTAAGGGGTTTCTTAAGTACTATTACTAGAAGTAGATTATTATTACTATTTTAAGAGTTATTAATAATTAATTTAGTAAGGCTTATAAGGTAAGGCTTAACTTAATTAATTACCTTTTTAGGCTTAAAAACTACTTATATAGGCTTAGATCTTACCTTATTAGGTTAGTAGTACATCTAGAGATATTAGCTTAACTTAATTATTAATAACTCTACGCTTAGGGTATATATATACTCTAACCTTACTTCTAAGTTTACTAATAGGATATAGCTAAATTTACTAAATTATTAAATACACTACCTAAACCTAATATAGCTACTAATAGTACGGACACGAATTATAGTACTATCGTAGCGTTAGCTACTATAGATATTATATCCTTATTTAAGACTATTATACGTATATTTAACTTAATTTATAATATCTAAATACTAAGAGATATTAGTATATATCTAGTAGTATAAGGAAGTAAAGATCTATAGCTTATTAATTATTTATATTAAATTATTCTATATCCTAAGAATTAATAATATTCGATAGCACCTATTTAGGAAACTAAAACCTTAGTTACCTAGGCCTTTCGTTTAAGGTAAGGTAGCTAATAATAAGTTTAGTACTAGAGAAGCCTCTCCTTACAACCCTAGTAGAACTATAGTACTATATAGATTAATATATATTAATTTTACTATATATATACCCTATTTAAATAATAAACGTACTAGTAAAAGACGTAAGTATAACACTATTAAAAGACACTATAATAAATTATAGTAAAGGTTTATTTCCTAAATACTTATTTTTACTATATATAGCTATATATAGTTTAATAATAGATAGGTTAAAACTAAAGCCCTAAACTTTAGGTAGTTCTAGAGAGTTATAGTAACGTTAGGGAGAAGAGGAGTTAAAGTAAAAGAGGAGTTAAAGTAGAAGAGGAGTTTTTTAGTTAATAACTATAATTTATAGCTTACCTCTAGGCTTATAACTATAGTACTTAAGGCTATAAAAATATTTAAGTAACTACTAGCTCTTTAAATTTCTATTTCTTAACTTCTACTTTAATACTCTATCCTAAAGCTTACCACTAAAGAGAAATACCTTCTTTAATAATATAATTATTATAAGGTAATATAAAGGATCTCTCCTTAATATAAGTTATATAGTAAGAGACTATTAGGTAACTATATTAGAAGGTAAAGATTAATATAAGGTACTAATTAAGTAAGTTAGCCTCCTACTAAGAACTAGCCTCCTACTAAGAAAGGGAAGCTAATAGTATAAGGGAAGCTATATCCTCCTAAACCTCCCTTAGGAGTAAGTAATAGAAGGAAGCTAAGGAGGATAAGACCTAAGGTAATAAGTATAAGAATATATTAGATCTTATTATTATACTTATTATAGTTAACTTAAATAGTTTATCTCTTATATAGATTATTAACTAGTTATTCTATTATTTATAGAATTAGTAGTAATTATCTCTTAGTTATAATAATAACTCTTTTCTACCTAATTATTTTATATCTTACCTTATAGACTATTACCTAAGCCTAACTTACCTTAGTATAGACTAAGTTTAGAGAAGTATAGTAAAACCCTATATAATACTTTAACTACCTTAGATATTAGTAGATATTTAAACTAATAGATCTACTTAATTAAGATTTAATATAGTATCCCTAAGAGTAGTATAGAATAATAGGGCTTAAGGTCTAGGACCCTTAATACTAGTAGCTATACTAGTTAATAATAAGATACTTAATATATCTAACTTAGACTTAGAGGAGAACCTTAGTAATAGAGAGTTATAAAATCTTAAGTAATAGGCCCTTATTTAGGCTTAGTAGATAGCTAAGATATAGAATATAATTAATTAGCTTATAAGCTAGCTAATAGCTACCTTTAATAAATAACCTATTTCTACTAAGAAACCTAAGATAGTATGACTAGAGAAATATAGTAGAGAATAAGAAAAACTATAAGTATTTCTTACTAATATTAACCTATACTATAAGTATAATAAGGTACTTAATAACTAGGAAAAGATCTTTTTAGCTAGTATATATATAAAGGATAAGGCTTCTAACTAGATATAACCCTATATAGATAACTACCTACTAGATATAGAATATATAGGTACTAAGGAAGGAACCTATACCTTATTTATAAGTTAGATAGAGTTTAAATAAGAGATAGGATATATCTTTAGAGAGGTAGATACTTAGAACTAAGTAGAAAAGAAGATTACTTACCTAAGGTAGACTATATTAGTATTAGTTTATATAGTAGAATTTAAGTAACTATAAGTATAGATTAATTAGGATAATATAGTACTTTAAATAGTATTTAAAGTAGGCCTTAAAGAAAATATTAAGGATAGTCTTATATACTATAATAAACCTAGAATATTATACACTCTAATTAAGTTAGCTATACATATAGATAATAGGCTTTAGGAATAGAATAACTAGAAGAAATACTTCTAACTTAACTTACTAAATATAAAGAAGTAATGTAGGAGGTATAATAAAGATAGTAATACTATTATAACTAGTAAGGTATAGGAAAAGGCTAAAGATAAAAGAACCTAAGGATAGAGATAAGATAGTCTCTCTAAGGAAGAACGCTAGAAGTATTATAATAATAAAGTATATCTCTAATATAGTAAAGTAGGACACTTTACCTAAGACTATAAAGAAGATTAGGTTAAATAAGTAGCTATTAAGATTAGAATAATTAGATAAGGTATACTATACTTAACTTAGATAGAGCTAGATAATAACCTAAGTAACTTAGACCTTTATAAAGAAGTAAGGTTAACTAATAAGGAAGCTTTTATAATTATCCTATAAATTAAGATAAGTAATAAGGTATTAGCTATAAATAAGCTAAAGGTAAAGGACTAGAAAGTTAAAGGTAAAGATATTCTAAAATATCTAGCTAACTAGTAATATTAGATATATAGAGATACTACGTACTACGCTAATAACTATAGGATTTAAAGTTAAATTATAATTACTAGTAGAGACGCTAAAGTAATTAGATACTAAATAGTAATCTAATAAGCTTACTTTAAAGACTTAATAGTTAAGGGTAAGGCCTAAGAAATATCTAAAGAAGAAGAAGATACTAAGGAATATAAAAAAATATATTAATATAACTATAAAATTAATTACTAGTTCTATAAGGAAGATAAGGAGAAGTGTAGGATAGACTAAGATTAGTACTATTATCTAAGTCTCTAAGTAGATAAATATCTAGCTAATAACTACTATATCTATAAACTAAAGAAAGTAGAAATATATAAATAACTCCTTTAGATATAATATAAGAATAGATATAACTTCTATTATAAGTAGCTTAAGGAAGTATATAAGGTAGATAACTATTACTATTATACCTTAGTATTAAATATCTATAAAGTTATAGATTATAAGATTTTTAAAGCTAAGAAGGGTTAACTAAGGAAGAGAATTACTAGGGAGGAGATTCCTTATTAGAATATTTATTAAAGCTTCTATTATAATAATAGGTACTTAATATACTATAGCTTAAAGAATAATATAGGCTACTTTTCTAAGTATAGGAAAAGTAAGTAGTTAAAAAACTAAGATACTATTAGGGATAGAGTTATACTAATAAAGGTATACCTAAAAGGACCCTTAGGAAGGTATAGGATACTAATAGTTAGGTAAAGTAGTTACTTATAACTATATCTATACTAGGTTAAGATATCTAAGTACTTATAAATAGTAGGGCTATAAGGATAATAATCTTACTTAGAGTAGTAGAGAGGTATAGGATACCTTACTAAGTTAAGAAAAAACTAGTACTAGTAGTACTAGCTAATAAAAAACCTATAGAATATAAAGGTAGTATAATAAGGTTAGAGATAAAACTAATAAAGCTATAGATAGTAAGTATTAAGTACCTTATAAATATTAATATTATAGATCTAAGAGGACTAGATATATTAATAAGTTATAACTAGCTAAATACCTATAACCCTACTTTTAATTAGTAAATATAAATAATACTTAGAAGAGAATCTATATATAAAGTTACTAGAGTATATAGAAGAGTAAGCCTAAAGGACTAGAGCTTAACCTAAGATAGGAGGTTTAGTAAGATCTTACCTTATAAGATTATAAGAATTTATAAAAAAAACCCTTAAAGAGTAAGAGTTATATAAATAAGATAAGTTATAACTATAAAAGAAGGACCCTTACTACTAGAGATACTAAGAGAGTGTTAGACTAATAAGTTTAGAAAACTCTTTAAGGAAAATAAAGCTATAGATTTAGTAGACTATTAGGATTAGGATTATAAGATTATCTTAGATAAAGGGGTAAAGTTAAGCCTAAGACTAATATATCTTATATTACTTAAGTATAATACTAAGCTAAGGGATTATATCTAGAAGAATCTAAAGAAAGGATTTATCTAACTAGAATTAGGCCTAATAGCCTTACTTATCTTATTTATAAAGAAGCCTAATAGGAAGTAGTAACTATATATTAACTTCTATAGATTAAATAGTATTACTTAAAAGAACTAATATCCTTTATTACTAATTATAGAGCTTATAGATTAACTCTAAGGAGCTAAGTAGTTTATAAAGTTTAATATTTAGAAGGGATTTTACTAAATTAGGATTAAGGAAGGATATAAATAGATAATAGCTTTTAAGATAAAATATAGACTATTTAAGTATATAGAAATACCTTTTAGGTTAATAAACGCCCTAGTAACGTTTTAGTTAGTTATTAATAACACGCTCTATAAGTACCTTAGGATCTTTTTTACAGCGTATATTAATAATATACTAGTATACACTAGTAGGACGCTAGAAGAATATATAAAGTATATTAAGAAAGTGCTAAAGAAGCTTAAGGAATATAAGCTATACCTATAGCTAAGGAAGTGCGAATTCTATATAAAGGAAATAAAATACCTAGGCTTTATAATATCTATAGAGGGAGTAAAGATAAACCTAAAGAAGATAGTAGCTATATAGGAGTAGCTAACGCCTAAAATAGTTAAGGATATATAATCCTTCCTAGGATTTACTAACTACTACTAGAAGTTTATTAAGGATTACTTAAAGATTACTATACCCCTCTCTAAGATTATAAAGAAGGAAATTAGTTTTAAATAGGATAAGGAATACTAGGAGGCTTTTAATTAAATTAAGTAGATATTCCTTAAGGTACCTATACTAGAGATATATAACCTAAAATAAGAAATGTAAGTTAAGACTAACGTATTAGATTATATACTTAGAGCTATATTATTATAGTAGTACCTAGATAAGAAGTAGAGACTAGTATTCTACTACTTAAGGAAGTTCTCTAGAGTAGAACTTAACTATAATATTTATAATAAGGAGCTACTAAGAGTAGTTAATTCCTTTAAATAGTAGGAAGTCTATTTATTAGGATAACTATACTAGATTAAGGTTTTTACTAATTACTAGAACTTAGTAATAGTTATAACTATAAAAAAACTTAACTAATAATAAGTCTAATAGGCTAAGATACTAGCTTAGTTTAACTTTAAGATAATATACTATACTAGAATACTTAATAGAGCTATAGATACTCTAAGTAAGAGATCTAATTTATATAAAGATAGTTATAAAGAACTATATAATACTATATTTAAGAAGATACCTAATAGTACTTTATATTATAACTAGCTAGAACTAGCTAAGATAGCTAAGGTAGCTAAGTAAGTAAAAATACTTTAGTAGTAATAGTAGTAGAGAGTAGCTAGCTAGTAGTTTAAGCCTAATAAAAATAGCTCTAATAAACTATTATAAGATAAGTAAGAGTACTAAGATATAATTCGAGGTAATTAAATATATATACCTCTACACCTAAGATTAAATCTTATTAAGGAACTATATAAGTCCCTAGAATTTAGATATATATTACTAGAAGAGATAGTTAAACGTTTAGTAAAGGTATTTATAATACTATACTTATAAGTAAAGGTATAAGATATCCTAAGTAACTATTTAGCTTATTACTAGAATAAGCCTAAGAGATATAAGCTTTATAGCCTATTATAACCCTTACTACTACTAATAAGACTATAGAGTAGCGTAATAATAGACTTTATAGTAAAGCTCCTAAAATTATTAGAACTAGGATCTAGAAGATTATATAGTATAATCCTAGTTATTATATACTAATATATAAAAGGAGTAAAGTTTATACCTACTAAAGAAACTATTATAGTAGAAGAATATATATATAAGGTTAATAAGGTACTAATATTAGAATATAGGATACCTAAAGAGTTTATTACTAATTATAATAAACTATTTACTTCTAAGTATTAGAATATATTCCTAGTAAAGTTAGGTATAAAGAAGAAGCTATTAACTAGCTTTTACCCTAAAATAGATAGCTAGATAGAATAAATAAACTAAATACTAGAATAGTATCTAAGAATATATACTAATAAGCTATAAGATAACTAGGTTAAACTCTTACTAATAGTATAACTAGCCTATAATAGTACTAAGTCTATAATAATAAAGTACTTACTATACTATATAAACTATAGATATAAGCTAGTTACTTATTAAGATCTAAAGGATATAGAAAGTATTATAGTAGGTATAGATAATAAAGCCTACTTAATATAAGAACTATATATAGAATTAAGTAAGAATATAGCTTATAGGAACCTTATAATAGCTAAGGTAGCTAATGAGTAAAGGATTAAGGGACTAACCTTTAAGAAAGGGGATAAAGTTTTCCTATTATAATAGAACTTAAAAACTAAATAACTAAGTAAGAAACTAGATAACCTCTAAGTAAGACTATTTAAGGTTCTAAAGGAAATAGGTAAAGTAAATATAAACTCTAACTCCTACTAAGTATATATATCTACCCTATCTTTTATAAGAAACTCCTAGAAAAAGTACTATAGTAGGGAAACTAGGGGAAGTATAAGTAGTTAAAGAACTATTAGGCTTAGGGATAGCGTAGGAAAAAGAGGCCCTATAGAAACTAACTAAATAGTATTTAGCTATAGAAAAAAAAATTAACTATAATATATACTCCTTTTAATATTTCTATACCTACCTACTATATTAAGCACCTATTCCTAATAGAGAATTAGTAACGAAATACTCTACTATATATAGTAACTAATTAAAACTTAAACCTTATAACCTTTTAACCTTAGGAAAGCTTTAAGCGTTTACTAAGTATAAAATCTATTTAAAGACTTTATAAGACGCTCTATCTTAAAGTCTTAGATAGTAAGAGAAATTAGAATAGATATAGTATAGAATAAGTAAGAAATAATAAGAGAATAGTAATAGTATATAGTAACCTAAAGAATATTTAGTAATAAAAAAGTATAAAGACTAGAGAATATAAATAGGTAGGGATATAGAAAGACCCCTAAGAAGTAAGAAAGATATAATAGAGGTACTAAGTTACTAATAATACTAGGGTTATAACTAGAGTATAGCTACGCCGTATAAGGTAGTATATTATATAAAGAGTATAGGCTAAGATAATAATCCTTAAGATAGCTATATAGATAAAGAATATAATAGAGCGTATATAGATAGGCTAAATAATATATAGGGCTAAGAATAATAGTAATAACCCCTATAGAGTACTACTAATAAGGAAAAAACTAATAATAAATAATTAGATTAATAGACTAAAGATAGCTAACTAAGATAGTATCTTAAGATATATAAAGAATAGGGTAGTTACTCTTTTACTAAAAGACTCTTAGATATATAAGTAACTAACTAGTTAAATATAAGTACTACTTTATATAGTACTTACGCTCTTCATTATAGCCCTTACTATACTTATTATATACGTTACGTAGATAAGTAAGAACTAATAAGTAAGGAATAAGATAGGTAAAAGAACTTAATCTATTACTAAGCTACTAGCTAGAAGCTAGAATATAGATTAGTTTACTTCTACTACTAAAATAAAGAAACTAGAAGCCTTAGCTAATAGTATAATAACTCTAGTAGATTTACTAAGCGTACTTATAGTAATACTAAGAAGCTCTATTTCCCTAGATATTCTACTAGTGTAGCCCCCTAATAATAAAATAATAAAGGTCTTTTAGATAATAGTAGCCTTACTCTAATAGCTAGGAAGCTAAGACCTAATAGTAGCGACGTAACTCCTACTATACCTAGCTAAAATAGTTCTAGTCTTTAATAGTACTAATATTACTATATTCTTAGAACGCTTTATAGATATATCTAAGTACTATAGGTTTAGTAATAAAGCTATAGTTAATGGGCTCTTAGCCTACTATAAGTAGAAGTAGTAGACTATTATCTAAGCCTCTAATACTTATAATATAGCTTAGATAAATAAGTCTTAGAAAGACTTTAGAGAAGCGCTTAGGAGGCTATTTAGGAGTAATAACTAGAGCTAGTAAGAAGTATAAGCTAAATACTTTAAATATTAGCTTCTTTAGTATTAAGTAAGGTCTAATCTAAATATTAAGGAATACCTATAGGAGTTTTAGATCTATAGTAAGTATTATATTAAAGCTATAACTATTAATAAAGAACACTAAGGTTTCTATCTAAATAAGGGATTACTACTTAGATAGGTAACTAAAGTACTTAAGAGATTTAGCCTTAAAACTAATAGCCCCTAGGAGTTTAGCTATAAGAAGATTAGTAACTACCTAACTACTTACCTTAAAGTAGAAAAGGAAGCGTATATACTTAACCTATTAGAGGTAATTAAAGAAATTACCCCTAAGGTAGAGTTTACCCTACGTAAGCTAATAGCTATTTAGTATATACCTATAGTAAGCTATAACCTACCTAATATCCTTACATAAATTTTCTAAGCCCTAAAATTATTTATCTTAATTAGAGAAGATAATTAGTACTATTAACTAACTTAGTTACCCTCTAGAAAGGCCCCTACTAATATAGAAGTAGATAAGTTAGTTAATAAAATACTAAACCTAAGAATTAATTAGGCTAGCCTAGAACTTAAACCTTAGAAGCTATAATAGATATCCTAAGAAATAGAGCTTATAAGTAACTTAGGTATTTATATAGAAGTAGAATATAGAGTTAATAATATAATAAGCTAGAACCTCTTAATAAATAGTTAAGAACCTAAAAGGCTATAGCTAAAGGGTTAGTACTAATCCTAATAGTACGGCGGGTATTAATAGAAGGGTTATTAGACTTATAATAACTAATTATATACTACTAATACCTAAGGCTACTAGAACTATAACTCCTAGTATAGTTAAGGTAGAAACTAAGCGTAGTCCTTTAATATAGCTATAAACTACTAAGTATATAATAAACTTAGTTACTATAAGAATAATTACCCTATACTATAAGTATTTATAGATAAAGGTTAGGTATACCTTAATAAGTAATCTATACTCTAGTAAGGTATAAAAGAAAACCTATAAGGTAGAGTACTTAATCTTAACTAATAGCTCTAAGCTAAGAATCTTTTAGCTTAGATTAAAAAGAGGTAGCTTAAATAAGATATTAACTTACTAACTATTATAGCGCTATTTAAGGAAAAACCCCCTATAGTAATAGTAGAAAATAATACTATCTTAGTATAGCTAATCCCTAATTCTACTAAAAGCCTTTAAGAAGATAAAGTAGACTAATATTAGAAATTATTTAGTATCTTTACTAAAGACGAGTTAGACTTTAGGCTATAGCTAACTACCTTTAGTAAATATAATAATAATATAGTTACTTCTACTATAATAATATATATAATAGTAGAATAGAAATCCTACTCTAGCTATAATAAGTTTAAAGTATAGAAGTTAATATAGAAAGTAATCTTATAAAGACTAAGTAATAAGTATATTCTATACCTAAAAGGTTATAAGAGCTAATCTAAATACCTTTTAAGTAATAGGAATATTAATAAAGATAGGATAGTATAGTTTAAAGAAACTAATAATATAATAGACTAAGATACTAATATTAATAACTACTAGAAAGAGGTAGTAGATAGTAAAAGAGATAATAATAACTAGTAACTATAAAAGAAGAAGATTATAAATAAGTTAGAGCCTAATATATAATTAGTTATTAAGAGTATCTTAAATATAATAATACCTCTCTAAATTAGTACCCTTCTAAGTAATATACTAGAGGTATATAAAAGTCTATTTAATATAAGTTATATATTAGAGGAGCTAGACCTATTTAAAATTAACTTAATAGTTAATAAGGATTATTTAATATAAGACCTACCTAAGTACTATTTAGGAGGTAATATTAATATACTCTACTTAGTAAATACTCTCCCTAACTACGTCTTAGTAGAATCCTAAGAAGGCTAGGTTATTAACTACTAAGGTATTAAAGTAGAATACTAGATAGACTTAGAGATTAACTATATTTAAGAAAATATTATTACTAGTACTAAGCCTAATAATATAAAAGAAGATAACTATAACTATCTAAGAGATAATTAGAGGCTATATAATAAGGTAATAAGTATTAAATACCTTTAATAAGACTACTTAAAAGTACTAATTAATATCTAAGGTAATTTATTTCTTATACTACTTAATTTAGGAGTAGAACTTAATATAATTAAGAGAGAATTAGCTAAGAAAGCTATACTACTAATAACTTTACTCCTAGGAAGTATAAGGGCTACCTAGATAGTTACTACTAATAGTAGTATAGTAAACTTTATAGGGATTATCTAAGGAGTCCCTATTATTATAAAGTAAGTTAAAGTCTAAATAAACTTCTTTATAGTAGAAACCTCTACTAATCTAATTATATTAGGTAATCTATTTCTAATAGATACTTAGGTAAGGATTAAATATATAACTAATAGGCTAATATACTATTATATCTTTAGTATTAATAGCTAATATAATACTAGGTTTATATATACTAGGAGTAATTAACTATCTAAACCTAACCTCTATACTAGACCTATCTTAGGAAAAGGAATAGGAGTATAGAGACTAGTACTCTACTCTATTAACTTACTAAAAGGCTAGAAAGTAAAGTAGTATTTAGTATAGTAGGGGTAATAGAGGTAAGAATAGACTTAGAAGAAGAGCTAAAGAGTAGTTAGCTAAGGATAAAATTTATAAGTAAATAGAAGAACTAGAAACGTAAGTAAGAGAGGAAGAAGTAGTAATATTACCTTTTATAGGAGAATAGTAACTCTATAGATAAAGGTATTAATAATAGTATTATTATAAGAGATAGAGAAGGACTCTATATTATTATAATAGATAGTTATAAATAGCTATTAGACTAAGTACTAAAAGAAGTATTATAATAGGTATATAAAGAAAATACTACTAAGGATATAAAGGATATATTTTAGTAATAAAGCTTTATAGAAGTAGATAAGGGTAAGCTAATACCTTTTAAGGTTATAATAGTAGGTCCTATACCTCTTAGTTAGGCTAATACTATATTTAGGCTAGATAATATTTAGATTAATAATATATATAAGTAAAAGAGAGTTAGGGTTAAACCTATTAATAACTTAGGCTAACTAGTACGCGATATTAAAGGAAGACTTAATTAGAAAGAAAGGGTAGCTATAAAATAAGTACTAAATAGTAATAGTAATATAGCTCCCTTTTACTAGTACTTTAAGCCTTACTATATACTATTCCTAAGAGGTACCTATATTACGCCTAAATATATTTTAGAGATAAAAATATCCTTAGAACTCTAGCTAAAGGAAAGAGAAATACTTCTAGAAGTCCTCTACTAAAGAGAGCTAGTACTAGCTTAGGACTTTTATAAATCTAGATAAGTTAGTAGAGATATTATCCCCCTAGTTATTATTAATATAGTACTATACTAAGCTTAGAGGGTAGATTAGTTCCTAGTCTTATAAAAGCTCTATTAGGTAGTTATTAAAATAATTTAAGATTATATTAATAGGGGTACACTAGAGCTTTATAAAAGCTAAAACTATAATCTTTAGTTCTTAGTAGTAAAGAAAGATAAAGGCTATTAGTTTATTAATAATATTTAGAAACTTAATAAATTTATAATAAAAGATACTAACTTACTTCCTAATCTTAATAAGTTTTTAGAAGAGTTTACTAAGTATATAGTTATAAGTCTCTTAGACTTCTTCTCTAAGTATAATTAAGTTAAACTCTATAAGGACTTAAGAGATATAATAGCTTTCTTTACCTTACTAGGCCTTATATAATAGTATACTTTACTAATAAGTACTATAAACTTAGTAGCTAAGTTTATAAGGGTTATAACTAAGATCTATAAAGAGTATATCCCTAATTACTATATACTATACCTAGATAACGTCTATCTTAAGGGGCTAAAGATAAGGTATAATAATAAGGAAGTAGAGCTAAGTATTTAAAAATTTATAGCTAAATACCTTTTAAATATTAATAAGGTATTAGTAGATATTAAACGTACTAGAGCTACTATATCTAGGTATAAGTTAGATTTCTACTACCCCTCTATAATAGTAGTTAGATACTATATTAATAAGAAGGGATGTTACCTAAATAAGAAGAAAGTAGAAAAGACTACTAACTAGCCTAAATATAATAATACTAAAGAAGTCTATATATTTATTAGTATATATATCTATTATAGAGTATAGGTACTTAGCTTTACTATTATAGTAGCTCCTCTCTTAAAGCTACTATATAAAAACGTACCCTTTAAGTAGACTAATAAAGAGAAGTAAGCTATAGAGTACCTTAAAAAGGTACTTACTTCTACCCCTATATTAGAATCTATTAACTATAGTAAACCCTTATAATAAATTATCCTTATAGTTAATAGAAGTAAGAAAGGTTAGGGTATAGTTATTATATAAGGTAGTCTAAATAGCTATTAGTACCTAATCTAATTTAAAAGTAGAGTTTAGTTAATAATAGAGTAAAACTAAGACTCTAGTAAATATAAGTATAAGGCGCTACTACTTACCTTAAAGAAGTTTTAATTATATATCTATAAGGTACAATTTATAGTAGAAACTAATATAAAGATACTTATTATATAGCTATAATATAGTACTACTAACCTACTAGGAGCCCTAATTATATAATAGCTAGCCCTCCTTAATATATAAGACTTTAATATTATTTATATTATAGGTAAGAAAAACGTTATAGTAAATATACTATTAAGAAGACTAGAGCTAAGAGGCTAGGAACTACTAGAAGAGCTAGAAGAGGATATAGAAGACTTTATTAATATATACCTAAATATAGTTTAGCTTACCTTTAAGGAAGTACTAGTACTTAAGTATAGTATTTATAATATAGACTTTTTATTTAATAAATAACTATTAGTAGAAGGTTATAATAAGAAGTTATAAGCTATTATAGCTTAGCTCTTATTCTATAAGCGCCTAGAATACCTCTCCCTAGCTAAGTTCTATAAGTTTAAGAAAAAGGCTCTTTAAATAATAGTTAGAGAGTACTATCTATTTATAATACCTACAGGTAGAAGACCTTTACGTAGGGTTATAGATAACCTAAAAGATTAGCTAAGGATTATTTAGTTACTTTATAATAAGTTTAGCTACTAAGGTAAGGAAGAGATATAGAGGAAAGTATAGGTAAGATACTACTAGAAAGGATAATATAAGTAAGTTAAGAAGTATATCTAATCCTATACTAAGTATTAATTATATATATTAGTAATAGTATAAGAGGAGTTATAGCTAATAGAGCTACCTAATATCCTATTTAAATAGATTACTATTAATATTATATATATACTACCTAAGTGTAATAGTAAGAGGTTCTTAGTAGTAGTATATAATTACGTCTTATAATAGGTAGAAGCTAAAGTGCTAGCTAAGAATAACTTAAAAAGTATACTAAAGTTCCTTTAGTATAATATCTTCTACTAATAGGGATTACTACTTAAAATATTAATAGATAGTAGCCTAGAGAATAAAGGACTTATTAAGGACCTCTAAAGCTAATAGGGGATTAATTAAATTACCTCTAGTATATACTACCCCTAAGGTTAGGGTCTAATTAAATAAAGTTATACTCCTATAGTAGCTACCCTAAAGAAGCTTCTAGGGAACTAAGTAGATAACTTACCTAATATCCTTTAGGTAGATTAAATAACTATTAAGTATACTATAAATAAAACTCTAGTATTCCTAGTATATAGTAAATAATATATACTCTTAATTAAGCTATTAATACTTATATAGTAGACGCTGCCGTAAGAAGAAGTTAATAATATAGTAATACTCCTTACTATAAGAGCTAGGTAATTTAATAGAAGAGATAAGTAATTCTAAAAAGCTATTAATTAGACTATCTAATTACGCTATAAGAATAAAGACTATTTTAATAACTCTAAGGTACTTAGGTCTAAGCACCTTTTAATTAGTAACTTAGTACTACTATAAGACTTATTCTATAATAGTAATAGATTAACGCTTATAAAGTTCCTCCTTAAGTAGAAAGGTCTATTTTATATTAAGAGTACTAGTAAAAAAGGATAGTACTAACTAGAGGAATTAGATAGCACTAAATTCTATAGTTATATACTTAGTAATTAACTAAAGATCTTTTACTAATATATAATTATTAATTTAGAAGAAATTAACTCTTAACTCTATACTTAATAAGAATAGACTATAGATAATTAAGTTAATATAGGTAGTAATTTATCTAGCTAAAAGGATAATTTTAAAACTAAGAAACTATAGTATAGATAGGATATTCTAGAATTAAGTAATAAACTAGCTACTAGTAAGAGATATAGTTCTTATTTATACTAACTCTAAGAAATCTAGGACGTTAATTAATAAGAATATAAAGATCTTAAAAGGATAGAATATAAACTAAGCTATATAATAGTAGTTATACTATAATAGAAGCTAGGGTTTAACCTAAATAACTATTAGGCGTTCTTATCTAGTTATAAAATAGCTATTAAATACTAGTCCTTTAGGTTTAAGAAGACTAACTACTACTAAAGTAAGAAAGTAGTAATAATATTATTATTTAACTATTACTATTATATAGAAGAATAGTAGGAAGGAGGAGAAGATAGTAAGGAAAGCTTACTAAGAAACCCTTAGACTAAGTTTAAGTATACCCCTTAAAGTATAGAAAAGAGAATTAAGAGAAGATTTTATATTTATTATAATTAGTTATAGTACTATCTAGAATAAGACTAATACTAGTAATAGTAGATTAACTACGTCTAACCTTCTTAGATAGTAAAGGCTTATTAAACTCTTTACTCTTACTAAGAATATAATAATAAATATCCTTAGAATTATTATTATTAAAAATACTATTATTAGTAAGAAACCCTAACTTCTTAAAAGCCTTAATAGTTAGCTTATAAGTTAAGCGCTAAACTAAATAACCCTTAGAAGAAGTCTTAGGTACTAGAATAGAAGACTTCTTATATAGGGCCTACTTCTTTATTAGTAATAATATTACTAGAGCTTAAGAGGTAATATACTTATAAGGAGAAGGTATCTTATAGCTAGCCTTAACTAGTAACTTAGATAATAAAGAAGTCTTACTAGTATTTAGCTTATTAATCTAGTACTAAAGATCCTTTACTTAGAGGTCCTTCTACTAATTACTTATAAGCTTAATATTAAGGTTAAGATAACTAATACACTTCTTAGGATTAAACTTAGTATTATTAGGATTAGTATCTTTAGCTTTTAAAGTTACTTAGTCTATACTCCCCTTATAGTATAACTTAAGAGCGTTTAAAGGCTTAGTAGTAATATTAGTAAGGTAAATAGTATAAGGGAGGAGTAAAGGTAATATATAGGATAGGGAGGGTATAGAAATAGTAGATATAGAGGATATATTACTATATATATTAGAATAACCTAGTATATATAAAGTTAGTAATTATTATATAGAATAGTAGAAGAGGGTATCTAAGAGGGAATTAAGTACTTATAAGTTATAGAATAAGACGCCTTAGCGCCTAAGGTATAGTAGTTTATATAAGTCCTATTTAGAAATAAGAGGTTATTAATAATAGAGGTAGTATAGGTACTAAAGGGTTTAGACTTTAACCCCTTCTTATAATTACTATATATCTCTATAATACTACTAAACTTAGAGTTAGCGCTATAAGTATTAGTATAAGTATAGATAGTCTCTAGATACTAGTAGATTAAAGCTACTAGGTAAGGCTTAAAGATATAGTGCTTCTAACTACTAGATAACTAAAAGAACTTATTAATAGTAATACTATCTATAATAAAGAGCTAAAAGCCTATTAAGTAAGTAGAAAGAGTAGTATTATTAAAAGAAGGAAGAAAAGTAGTATTAAGGATAGGATTAAGAAAATAACTAGTAAAGTAAAGTAACTAAAAGTACTTAAGGAGGCCTACTAGCTATACTAAAGTAATCTCTTTATTAGAGTTATTCTTAACGATAGTATTAGAATATTAAAATAATATTTTAGTAGACCTAAAAAAGAAGGTTTAACTTACTAAACTCTATAGTAATAGATATAAAGGAACGTAATAGAGGAGGTACCTAAAGATTAGTAACCTAATCCTTAGTAGGACTAGGGATAAATCTTAAGTAGTAAGCGTTAATAATAGTAGAAGGCGTAGTCTAAATAATATTTACTAGGTTAGTAGGTATAGGAGTAGAATTATAGGTATCCTTATTATTATCTTACTTAAAGAGCTGAGTAATAGTAGCCTAATTAGTAGCGCTTACCTATTCTTACCCTAAGATAGCGCTAGTAATAATTAAGGAAGGCTTTATATAGTATTAGTAAGATAGGTAAAAGGAGGGGGAATCTAGGATATTATAGCCTATTACTAAAGTATTCTTAAGTAGTAGGGGAGGAGACTAGTTATCTATATTAAAGTCTAAATCTATAATATCCTAGTTAGTAATCTTATAGCTATTATCCTCCTAACCTTATAGAGTATTATATAGATCTTAAGTAAGTAAAGTAGAATAATATATAGAGGAATATAGATAAGAATTTAACTTACTATTAGAGCCTAAGGCTAAAGCCCTCTTAGTTATACTAGTATTAGTAGCTAGAACTAAGGATAAAGAAAGGAAAAGTAGTATAAAGTAGTAATTAACGCGTAACTAAAAATAAGCGCGCGTTAACCTATAGTAGTAGAAAGTTAAGTAAGTAGGGTTTTATTATAAAGAGGAGTAGATATTAGTATAAAGTATATATAGATAGTAAGGATATAAAGAAAGAGGTAAAGAATAAAGAGTAAAGTAAGTTTAAAGTAGTAAAGAAGAGTAGAAAGAAGAGATAAGAGTAGTAAGGAATAGATAGGCTAGTATTATTATTATAGAAAAGACTCTAACTATTTACTATCTAAAGGCCTATTATAACTAAGGTAATAGACTTACTTTTAAGGTAAGAGATAATATAATACTAAAGTAATAATAGGGTATATTATAAGAAATAGGTAAGTCTAAAAATATACCTAGGATATAAGAAATAATCTAGACTATATAGTATAAGGAACTAAGAATATATACTAAAATATAATTTAAGGCTAAAGAGTACTTAACCTAAATAAAGGATAAACCTAACTAGATAGTTAGTAGAACCTAACTACTTAGGGTAGAACTATATCTAAAAACTTTAGATATAATTTAGAAAAGATAAGATATCTAAAGTACTTTACTAAAATATACTTAGAATAGAAAGAAATAAATTTAAAGTCCTAAGAACTACCCTAAGAAGTCTATAAACTAGAATTAAAAAAGATAGAACTATAGCTTAGGAATAAATATTTATTACGTAGCTATTACTAATCTCTAAGGTTAAAAACTTATTATAAATATAGAATTACTTAGTCCTTTAGTCTACTCTATTTTCTAAATACTCTTTAGAAACTAGGTTTTAAAGAAGAAGGGACCTTTAATTTCTTAAGTAAGGGAGGGAGTAGTATAAATACCTTATAAAGAAAGAAGATTAGAAGTAATACTAATATCTTTAAAAGGAATAAGAAGTAAAATAAGATAGTTAGATATAGATTTCTATAAGAACTATAGCTAAAAGCCTATTAAGATAGTAGTAATATAACTAGTTAACTACTTACTACTAAAACCTAAAGAAGTATATAATAAAGACTAAAAACTAGTACTATTACTACTAAACTTAGTAATAGAGGTATCCTTAACTATAGTAATAAGCTTAATAATAAGAACCTTAGGCTAAAGAGTAGAATTAATTAACTTTATATAATAATAAAGACTACTAATATTAATAGGATATTAGCTACTAAGAAGATACTTATAAAGAGAGGCCTTCTTATACTTTTTAACCTACTCCTTTAGAGCCTTAATAGTTAGCTTATAAGGAGAGTACTAAACTAAATAAGCTTTAGAAGAAGCTAAAGGAGCTAGAGTAAAAGACTTTTTATAAGGAGCTTTCTTCTTTATTAGTAATAGTATTACTAGCTTTTAAGTAATAGTATACTTAAGAGGAGTAAGTATCTTATAAGTAGCCTTCTTAAGTAGCTTAGATAGAGTAATAACTTAGTTATTACCTAACTCCTTAGCTAAAAGTAGCTTAGTAAGAGCTAAATCCTTAGAGATAATATTATTAGTATCTAAGCTAAGCTTAGGCTTAAAGTTACTAGCCTTACCTTTATTTAACTAGCTTAAATAAAGACTATAACTAATAGTAGACTTCTTACTAACTTAGCTAAAGGAAGAGTAAGTAAATAGGGGTTTCTTAGTAGGTATTATAGCCTTACTAGTGCTAGTATAAATAAGGAGAAGTAAAGTAGGAGTATTAAGGATATTAGAGGAAAGGATAGGGGAGAGTTAACTAATATAAGTAATACTATAATAAATAGGAATATTACTTAGAAAAAAGTTTAAATTAGTAAAATATATAAAGAAGAAAAGAAGAGGCTATCTAAAAGATAATTAGATACTTATAGTAGAAAGAATAGGTATCTAAGGTACTACTATAAACGTAATTAATATAAATACTATTCTTATATAGTTTACTATTAATATATATAGTAATATAGATACTATAAACTTTAGTATAATAGTTAGAGTTATAGTAGCTATACGTATAACTAATATTATTAGAGTTATTAATACTACTAATTATAATAGCGCCCTAATAAATACTTAGTATTAAAGCCTTAATATTAGAATTAATAATAGTATACTTTATAGAGCTAGATAAGTAGAAGTATATACTAATAGTCCTAAACTTAGGATAAAGATTAAATAGCCTCTTAGAGTTAACCTAAAAGTCTAAAAACTTATTATTAGGGTAAATTATAAATACTAAGAGTAAAGGTCTAAGGGTAAAACTAGTATACCTAAGTCTCTAGAAGTAAAGCTAAAGGGATCTAATCTAATTATAAGAGAGGACTTTATTAGTATTATTAATAACTATATAAGGTAAGATATTAGAAGGATATTTAGAAAGATAATAAATAGAATTTAAAACTTATAGTACTTAATAACCTTATTATAACTAGAATTAAAAGATAGATAAGTAAAGAGCTTAAGATTAATAGAACCCTTACTACTAAGAACTACTCTCTTTAAAGGAGAGATAGGTTTAGCTTTACTAGTATTAGGCTAGATAAAAGAAAGTATAGTCTAAAGGATATTTACTAAGTCTATAGATATAAGAGTAGAATTATAAGTATCCTTATTATTATCCTACTTAAAGAGCTAGGTAATAGTAGCCTAATTAGTAGCGCTTATCTATTCTTACCCTAAGATAGCCCTAGTAATAATTAAAGAAGGCTTTATATAGTAGTAATAAAATAGGTAAAGGGAGGGGAAATCTAGGATATTATAGTCTATTACTAAAGCGTTCTTAGGTAATATAGGTAGACCCCTAGATATTATAAAGATAGGATCCTAAATATTCTAGTTAAAGACTAAGCTATTAGAGTCTTACTCTCTTTAAGATTAGTTATTAAGATCTTAAATAAGTAAAGCTAAGTAATATAGTAAAGAATTAGAAATAGAATTAGACTTACTATAAGAGCCTAATACTAAAGCCCTCTTAGTTATAATAGTATCCTTAGTAATAGCTAGTAGAGGTATATAAGTAAGTAAGGTAGAGGAATTAAGTAGTATAGATATAGTAGTAGATTACTCCTTAGGTAACTTAGTACTATACTAAATATAAAGGCGCTTTAGCTTCTTAGGGGAGTTAATAGTAAGAAAAGATATTATAATAAAGGTATAGTAGAGTTAAGAGAAATAGTAAGAGAGTAATAAAGCTAATAAGGTAATATAAATAAAGTAATAAAGTAGTAAAGAGAAGGAAGAAGTAAGGTAAGTAGAAGTAAGTAAAAGTAATATTATTATTATTTAGTATTTAGTTACTAGGTACTAAAGGGCCTTTAGTAATAAATAGAGCTAGAGTAATATTAAGGTTTATAGAAAAGGTAGGTCCTATAGCTAGTACTAAAGGATATTTAGAATATACTTAGGATATAAAAGGTAATCTATATAGTACTATTAAAGGAGGTAAAGGTATTCTAGATAGTATAGAGGTTAGCTAAGTAGAGTAGAAAAAGAATTAGATAAAAAGAATAGTAGATAGCTATAGGAACTTAGTTAAATATAAAGTAACTTCTAATAAATCCTAAAAGACTATTAGAAGAAGAGGTAGTCTATCCTAAGAACTATAAGGGAAGAGGAAGGGAATAAGGATAGTATAATAGAGAAGAATTAAAATTATAATAGGAATTAGGGGATATAGTATAAGAAGGTATAAGATAGATAGTTAGTAAATTATACTAGGAGGGAGGACTTTAGTATCTAGTTTAGGATTTATAGGTTTACTTATTAAGGTTATATATAGGTTTTATTATATAGTAGTAAGTCTAAAAGTTATTCTAGTTAAAGAAGAGGAGGCCTTCTTCTTAAGTAAGGGAGGGATATAGTAGGGAAACTAGGGGAAGTATAAGTAGTTAAAGAACTATTAGGCTTAGGGATAGCGTAGGAAAAAGAGGCCCTATAGAAACTAGCTAAATACTATTTAGCTATAAAATAATAACTATAATATATACTCCTTTTAATATTTCTATACCTACCTACTATATTAAGCACCTATTCCTAATAGAGAATTAGTAACGAAATACTCTACTATAGTACCTATAGATACTAAGCTAGCTACTAATATAAAGCTTAAAGATAATAAGTATAAGGTTAAGGAAATTAGGGACCTATAGAAAATTAGTTATTAGTAGAAATACTTAGTTAAGTAGTTAAGATAGCTAGAGAGCTAGAATACTTAGAAACTAAAGGAAAATTTAATAAACTATAAGTTATAAGTATATAAATACTATTAGAGATACCTAGAGAAGGGAGGACTAGGTCCTTAAGAGAAGAAAAGAATTTAGTAAAAAGATTAAAAGAAGTATTATCTTATAACTAGCCTAAGTTAGTTAATAGTTTAGGTAGTAATAGTTTAGTTAATTAAAAGTTTATACTAAGAGTAGAGTTCCCTTTAGCTTACTCTTTTATATAATCCTTAAGGCTTAAAATAGTATAATCTTAATTAGTAAATACTTACTCTTATACCTTAACCTTTAGAAGCTCTAACTCTTACTATAATAACTAGGTATCTAGCTATACGCGTTACACCTTTAGGTAAGTAATCTTAAGATATTTTTACTACTTTTTAACCTCTACCTTCTCTTACTCTTCCTTAGTTATAAATAAGCTATACTTAACTTTTACTAAAATACAGCCTATATACTACCTAGAGGTAGTATCTATAAAATAATAAAGATTCTTCTCCTTATACTACTTATAATAAAAAGTTATCTTATTCCCTTACTAGTAAATATAGTTAGTATAAGCCTAGCGCTATTAAGTTAAGTTCTAGGTATAAATGCGTTAAGAAGTCTAAACTTTAGGTATAGTTAGGGAAAGTAAAGAAAGGAGGAAAGAGAGGTTATAATACTATAGGAGTAGCTATACCTCTACTACTACTACTAGACTAGGCGTAGGAAAATAATAATCTAAGGTATTAAGATAATATCCCTAAGAGGGGGGATAATATTATAAGGTAATATAAAGGATCTCTCCTTAATATAGGTTATATAGTAAGAGACTATTAGGTAACTATATTAGAAGGTAAGGATTAATATAGGGCGCTAATTAGGTAATTTAGCCTCCTACTAAGAACTAGCCTCCTACTAAGAAAAAGAAGCTAGTAGTATAAGGGAAGCTATATCCTCCTAAACCTCCCTTAGGAGTAAGTAATAGAGGGAAGCTAAGGAGGATAAGACCTAAGGTAATAGGTATAAGAATATATTAGATCTTATTATTATACTTATTATAGTTAACTTAAATAGTTTATCTCTAGTATAGATTATTAACTAGTTATTCTATTATTTATAGAATTAGTAGTAATTATTTTTTAGTTATAATAATAACTCTTTTCTACCTAATTATTCTATATCTTACCTTATAGACTATCGCCTAAGCCTAACTTACCTTAGTAAGGACTAAGCTTAGAGAAGTATAGTAAAACCCTATATAATAATACACCTTATAATATATAATTACGTTATAGGCGTTAAATAGCTATTCCTAGAGTTATAGATAGTACTTAATACTTAATATTAATATAGACGTAAAGTACTAGTATACTAAGGATTAAATTAGCTTAAACTATAATAATCTTAAGCTTTATAGTATCTTAAGCCCCTTCTTAAATACCTACCTCTCCTCTCTTAACTTATTAGATAATACTACTAAGAACTAATATAAAATTCTCTTCTATATAGATAGCCTATTTACTATACCTTTTATTTACCTAGGTAGTATTACTTTACTAGCTAGTACTAAGATAAATATAAAAGTAAAGTTATTTATTACTATAGAGTAGAATATTTATATTAAGAAGCTAAGTAATATAATAGTAGCTAGGGGTATACTTATAATAAAGTAAGAGGTATATATTAAGATAGTTATAAGTAAGGACTATAATAAATAGCTATAGTAAGTCCTTAGCTAGCTTATCCCTATCTTATAATTATATTAAGTAGGTATAGCTAATAATTATACGTATAAGGTAGGTATTAATAAAGTAGTAAATAATTAATTTAATAATAATAATAATAATATAGGAGGCTTAGGATATAGTATAATAGGACTTAGGTATATAGTAGCTATAGAGGAGTTTAGGTAATAGTACTACTAATATATAAGCTTTATAGCTACTTAAAAGGAATTATAATTATAATCATAATTATAATTCTAACTATAACTATAACTATAATTATAATAGTAGTAGTATAACTTATACTCTTAAAATATAATTACTATAATATAATAGAGCTTCTTAATCTCTAAGTAGTATTAGTAGTAATTATAATAGTAGAGATATTAAGGTAGTATAGGGCGTAATATAGAGGATAGATAGAGAGGTATTATAGGTAAAAAGAGACTTCTAAATATACTAAGATAGTTTAGGCTTAGTTTTAAAATTTCTTAGTAATATAATATAAGATAATACTATAGGCCCTATCCCTAAGGCCTAGGGGGGATATACATACCTTAAGCTACTAATATAAGGCTTAAGCCTATATTATTTTATAAGAGAATTAGAAGAAAGCTAATACGCCTTCTACTATTATACTAGTATATAAAGTAAGTAAAGAGGCTTTCCTATAAGTACTCCCTCTACTCTATATTAAGGGGGTAGTAGAAAATAATTATTAATTATCTATTATTTATTTATTTATTATTAAACCTTTATAGAACCTTTTATAAGTTTTTCTTTTAATAATATAGAATATACTTACTACTCTTCTTATAATAATTAATTACTTCTATCTACTACCTACTTATAAGTACCTTACTAGCTATATAGAGGATAAAAATTTAATACTAAGATATTAATATCTTTATACACTCTAATACTTATATAAATAGTAAAGCTTATAGGGATACTATTTAACTTAGTAAAGAAGTAATTTTAATATTTAGCTAATACTACTAGTTATCCTATAAGGGGGTAGCTAAAACCCTATTATAATTAGATTCTCTAGAAGAGACTATTAGAAGCTATATTATACTATACTATTAAGTAACTCCTTAGACTAATATTACTTACTCTCTAAATAAGTACTATACCTAGGAAAAGAATTACCTATACTAATACTATAGATAGAAAATACTAATTTAATAGACTAGATAGTAACCCCCCTTAAATATAATATTAGATAGAAAATACTAAGCTAATAGACCTAAAGGGTAATACTACTAGTATAAATAGATATACTAGAGAAGTAATTAAGAGAGATAGTTAGTAGTTACTATAAGAGGTGTATATAAGATATACTACTTAAATTATTAAAGTATATATCTATTTTTCAGATATATTAATTATTTAGTTATATTAATTTAACTTAGTTTAAGAAGAACTAATCTATAAGTTCTTCTATATTATATAATATAAAGAAGAGCTAGAAGATTATTTAATACTAAAGTAACTTAGAATAGTAACTACTCTCTTTATTAATATCTAAGAACCCTTTAGAAGCTACTCTAGAAGCTTTATTAATAATAACTAGTACTAGTAGTATAGTAGAGTATTTTATTACTAATTCTCTATTAGGAATAGGTGCTTAATATAGTAGGTAGGTATAGAAATATTAAAAGGAGTATATATTATAGTTAATTTTTTTTTCTATAGCTAAATACTATTTAGTTAGTTTCTATAGGGCCTCTTTTTCCTATACTACCCCTAAGCCTAATAGTTCTTTAACTACTTATACTTCCTTTAGTTTCTCTACTATATCCCTCCCTTACTTAAGAAGAAGGCCTCCTCTTCTTTAACTAGAATAACTTTTAGACTTACTACTATATAATAAAACCTATATATAACCCTAATAAGTAGACCTATAAATCCTAAACTAAATACTAAAGTCCTCCCTCCTAGTATAATTTACTAACTATTTATCTTTTACCTTCCTTTACTATATCCCCTAATTCCTATTATAATTTTAATTCTTCCCTACTATACTATCTTTATTCCCTTCCTCTTCCCTTATAGTTCTTAGGATAAACTACCTCTTCTTCTAATAGTCCTTTAAGATTTATTAGAAGTTACTTTATATTTAACTAAGTTCCTATAACTATCTACTATTCTTTTTATCTAATTCTCTTTCTACTCTACTTAGCTAACCTCTATACTATCTAGAATACCTCCTCTTCCTTTAATAGTACTACTTAGATTACTTTTTATATCCTAGGTATATTCTAAATATCCTTTAGTACTAGCTATAGGACCTACTTTTTCTATAAACCTTAATATTACTCTAGCTCTATTTACTACTAAAAGCCCTTTAGTACCTAGGAACTAAATACTAAATAATAATAATATTACTTTTACTTACTTTTATTTACTTTACTTCTTCTTTCTCTCTACTACTTTATTACTTTATTTATATTACTTTATTAGCTTTATTACTCTCTTACTATTTCTCTTAACTCTACTATACCTTTATTATAATATCTTTTCTTACTATTAACTCCCTTAAGAAGCTAAAGCGCTTTTATATTTAGTATAATACTAGGCTACCTAAGGAGTAATCTACTACTACGTCTACACTGCCTAATTCCTCTACCTTACTTACTTATACACCTCTACTAGCTATTACTAAGGATACTATTATAACTAAGAGGGTTTTAGCGTTAGGCTCTTATAGTAAATCTAATTCTATTTCTAATTCTTTACTCTATCGCTTAGCTTTACTTATTTAAGATCTTAATAACTAATTTTAGGGAGAGTAGGACTCTAATAGCCTAGTCTTTAACTAGAATATTTAGGATCCTATCTTTATAATATCTAGGGGTCTACCTATATCGCCTAAGAACACTTTAGTAATAGACTATAATATCCTAGATTTCCCCTCCCTTTACCTATTTTATTACTACTATATAAAGCCTTCTTTAATTATTACTAGGGCTATCTTAGGGTAAGAATAGATAAGCGCTACTAATTAGGCTACTATTACCTAGCTCTTTAAGTAGGATAATAATAAGGATACTTATAATTCTACCCTTATACCTATAGACTTAGTAAATATCCTTTAGGCTACACCTTCTCTTATCTAGCCTAATACTAGTAAAGCTAAACCTATCTCTCCTTTAAAGAGAGTAGTTCCTAGTAGTAGAGGTCCTATTAATCTTAAGCTCTTTACCTATCCTTCTTTTAATTCTAGTTATAATAAGGTTATTAAGTACTATAAGTTTTAAATTCTATTTATTATCTTTCTAAATATCCTTCTAATATCTTACCTTATATAGTTATTAATAATACTAATAAAGTCCTCTCTTATAATTAGATTAGATCCCTTTAGCTTTACTTCTAGAGACTTAGGTATACTAGTTTTACCCTTAGACCTTTACTCTTAGTATTTATAATTTACCCTAATAATAAGTTTTTAGACTTTTAGGTTAACTCTAAGAGGCTATTTAATCTTTATCCTAAGTTTAGGACTATTAGTATATACTTCTACTTATCTAGCTCTATAAAGTATACTATTATTAATTCTAATATTAAGGCTTTAATACTAAGTATTTATTAAGGTACTATTATAATTAATAGTATTAATAACCTTAATAATATTAGTTCTACGTATAGCTACTATAACTTTAACTATTATACTAAAGTTTATAGTATTTATATTACTATATATATTAATAGTAAACTATATAAGAATAGTATTTATATTAATTACGTTTATAGTAGTACCTTAGATACCTATTCTTTCTACTATAAGTATCTAATTATCTTTTAGATAGCCTCTTCTTTTCTTCTCTATATATTTTACTAATTTAAACTTTTTCTAGGTAACGTTCTTATTTATTATAGTATTACTTATATTAGTTAACTCTCTTCTATCCTTTCCTCTAATATCCTTAATACTCTTACTTTACCTCTCCTTACTTATACTAGTACTAGTAAAGCTATAATACTTACTAAGAAACCCCTATTTACTTACTCTTCCTTTAGCTAAGTTAGTAAGAAGTCTACTACTAGCTATAGTCTTTATTTAAGCTAGTTAAATAAAGGTAAAGCTAGTAACTTTAAGCCTAAGCTTAGCTTAGATACTAATAGTATTATCTCTAAGGATTTAGCTCTTACTAAGCTACCTTTAGCTAAGGAGTTAAGTAATAACTAAGTTATTACTTTATCTAAGCTACCTAAGAAGGCTACTTATAAGATACCTACTCCTCTTAAGTATACTATTACTTAAAAGCTAGTAATACTATTACTAATAAAGAAGAAGGCTCCTTATAAGAAGTCTTTTACTCTAGCTCCTCTAGCTTCTTCTAAAGCTTATTTAGTTTAGCGCTCTCTTTATAAGCTAACTATTAAGGCTCTAAAGGAGTAGGTTAAAAAGTATAAGAAGGCCTCTCCTTATAAATATTTTCTTAGTAGCTAATATCTTATTAATATTAGTAGTCTTTATTATTATATAGAGTTAATTAATTCTACTCTTTAGCCTAAGGTTCCTATTATTAAGCTTATTACTATAGTTAAGGATACCTCTATTACTAAGTTTAGTAGTAATAGTACTAGTTTCTAGTCTTTATTATATACTTCTCTAGGTTTTAGTAGTAAGTAGTTAACTAGTTATATTACTACTATTCTAATAGGCTTTTAGCTATAGTTCTTATAGAAATCTATATTTAACTATCTTATTTTACTTCTTATTCCTTTTAAAGATATTAGTATTACTTCTAAACTTCTTCTTTATAAAGTATTTATACTACTCCTTCCCTTACTTAAGAAATTAAAGGTCCTATCTATCTTCTTTTATTTTTATAAAAACCTAGTTTCTAAAGAGTATTTAGGAATATAGTAGACTAAAGGGCTAAGTAATTCTATATTTATAATAAGTTTTTAACCTTAGAGATTAGTAATAGCTATTTAATAGAGATTTATTCTTAAGCTATAGTTCTATCTTTTTTAATTCTAGTTTATAGACTTCTTAGGGTAGTTCTTAGGACTTTAAATTTATTTCTTTCTATTCTAAGTATATTTTAGTAAAGTACTTTAGATATCTTATCTTTTCTAAATTATATCTAAGGTTATTAGATATAGTTCTCCCTTAGGTAGTTAGGTTCTACTAACTATCTAGTTAGGTTTATCCCTTATTTAGGTTAAGTACTCTTTAACCTTAAATTATATTCTAGTATATATTCCTAGTTCCTTATACTATATAGATTAGATTATTTCCTATATCTTAAGTATATTTTTAGACTTATCTATACCTTATAATATACCTTACTATTATTTTAGTATTATACTATCCCTTACCTTAAAAGTAAGTCTATTACCTTAGTTATAATAAGCCTTTAGATAGTAAATAGTTAAAGTCTTTTCTATAATAATAATACTAGTCTATCTATTCTTTATTACCTTTATCTCTTTTTTCTACTCTTCTTTACTACTTTAAACTTCCTCTTCTCTCTACTCTCTAACTCTTTCTTTATATCCTTATTATTTATATATACTTTATAATAATATCTACTCCTCCTTATAATAATACTTTACCTACTTAACCTACTACTACTATAAGTTATAGCGCGCTTAGTTTTTAGTTATATATTAATTCTTACCTTATACTACTTTTCCTTTCCTTATCCTTAGTTTTAGCTACTAATATTATTATAACTAAGAGGGCTTTAGTATTAGGCTCTAATAGTAAGTTTAGTCCTTATCTATATTCCTTTATATATTATTCTACTTTACTTACTTAAGATTTAAATAATACTTTATAAGGCTTAGAGGATAATAGCTATAAGATTACTAACTAGGATTTTATTAATTTAGACTTTAATATAGATAACTAGTCTCCTCCCCTACTACCTAAGAATACTTTAGTAATAGACTATAATATCTTAAATTCCCTCTTACTTTACCTATCTTACTACTACTATATAAAGCCTTCCTTAATTATTACTAGCACTATCTTAGGGTAAGAATAAGTAAGTACTCCTAATTAGGCTATTATTACTTAGCTCTTTAAGTAAGATAATAATAAAGATACTTATAATTCTACTTCTATACCTCTTAACCTAGTAAATATCCTTTAAACTATACCTTCTACTATTATTAATACTTACTACTTAAGATTTATCCTTAGTCCTACTAGGGATTAGGTTACTAATCTTTAGGTACCTCCTCTATTATATTCCTTTATATCTATTACTATAGAGTTTAGTAAGTTAAACCTTCTTTTTTAGGTCTACTAAAATATTATTCTAATATTCTAATATTATAGTTAAGAATAACTCTAATAAAGAGATTACTCTAATATAGCTAGTAGGCCTCTTTAAGTACTTCTAGTTAATTTACCTTACTAGTTATTTTCTTAGTCCTATCCTTTATACTACTTTTCTTCCTTCTTTTAATAATACTACTCCTTCTACTTACCTAATAGGCCTTTAGCTCTTTATTATAGATAGTATTACTATTAATAAGTTCTTTTAGTTATCTAGTAGTTAGAAGCACTATATCTTTAAGCCTTACCTAGTAGCTTTAATCTACTAGTATCTAGAGACTATCTATACTTATACTAATACTTATAGCGCTAACTCTAAGTTTAGTAGTATTATAGAGATATATAGTAATTATAAGAAGGGGTTAAAGTCTAAACCCTTTAGTACCTATACTACCTCTATTATTAATAACCTCTTATTTCTAAATAGGACTTATATAAACTACTATACCTTAGGCGCTAAGGCGTCTTATTCTATAACTTATAAGTACTTAATTCCCTCTTAGATACCCTCTTCTACTATTCTATATAATAATTACTAACTCTATATATATTAGGTTATTCTTATATATATAGTAATATATCTTCTATATCTACTATCTCTATACCTACCCTATTTTATATATTACCTTTACTCTTCTTTTATATTACTTACTTTACTAATTTTATTACTAAGCCTCTAAACGCTCTTAAGTTATACTATAAGAGGAGCGTAGCTTAGGTAACTTTAATAACTAAAGAGCCTAATCCTAATAATATTAAGTTTAATCCTAAGAAGTATATTAGTTATCTTAACCTTAATATTAAGCTTATAAGTAATTAGTAGAAGGACTTTTAGGTAAAGGATCTTTAGTACTAAATTAATAAGCTAAATACTAGTAAGACCTCTTTATTATCTAAGTTACTAGTTAAGGCTAACTATAAGACACCTTCTCTTTATAAGTATATTACCTCCTAAGCTCTAGTAATACTATTACTAATAAAGAAAAAGGCCCTATATATAAAGTCTTCTATTCTAGTACTTAAGACTTCTTCTAAAGGTTATTTAGTTTAGCGCTTAACTTATAAGCTAACTATTAAGGCTTCTAAGAAGTTAGGGGTTCTTACTAATAATAGTATTTTTAATAATAATAATTCTAAAGATATTTATTATTATATTCTTAGTAAGAGTAAAGAGTTTAATAAGCCTTTACTATCTAAGAAGGTTAGACGTAGTTAATCTACTATTACTAGTATTAGTCTTATTCTAGATAGTACTATAACTAATTATAATAAATATAAAATCTTCTCTTAATTCTCTTTTCTATACTTTAAGGGGTATACTTAAACTTAGTTTAAGGGTTTCTTAGTAAACTTCCTTTACTATCCTCTCCTCCTCCCTACTATTCTTCTATATAATAGTAATAGTTTAATAATAGTATTATTACTACTTTCTTACTTTAGTAGTAGTTAGTCTTCTTAAACCTAGAGGACTAGTATCTAATAACTATTTTATAACTAGATAAGAACACCTAATAGTTATTTAGGTTAAACCCTAGCTTCTATTATAGTATAACTACTATTATATAGCTTAGTTTAGATTCTATCCTTATAAGATCTTTATATTCTTATTAATTAATATCTTAGATTTCCTAGAGTTAGTATAACTAAGAACTACGTCTCTTACTAGTAACTAATTTATTACTTAATTCTAGAATATCCTATCTATACTATAGTTTCTTAGTTTTAATATTATCCTTATTACTAGATAAATTATTACCTATATTAGCTTAATTATCTATAGTCTATTCTTATTAAGTGCGGAGTTAAGAGTTAATTTCTTCTAAATTAATAATTATGTGTTAGTAAAAGATCTTTAGCTAATTACTAAGTATATAACTATAGAATTTAGTACTATCTAATTCCTTTAGTTAGTACTATCTTTTTTACTAGTATTCTTAATACGAAATAGACCTTTCTACTTAGGGAGAAATTTTATAAGTATTAATCTATTACTATTATAGAATAAGTCTTATAGTAGTACTAAGTTACTAATTAAAAGGTGCTTAGACCTAAGTACCTTAGAGTTATTAAAATAGTCTTTATTCTTATAGCGTAATTAGATAGTCTAATTAATAGCTTTTTAGAATTACTTATCTCTTCTATTAAATTACCTAGCTCTTATAGTAAGGAGTATTACTATATTATTAACTTCTTCTTATGGTAGTATCTACTATATAAGTATTAATAGCTTAATTAAGAGTATATATTATTTACTATATACTAGGAATACTAGAGTTTTATTTATAGTATACTTAATAGTTATTTAATCTACCTAAAGGATATTAGGTAGGTTATCTACCTAGTTCCCTAGAAGCTTCTTTAGGGTAGCTACTATAGGAGTATAACCTTATTTAATTAGACCCTAACCTTAGGGGTAGTATACGCTAGAGGTAATTTAATTAATCCCCTATTAGCTTTAGAGGTCCTTAATAAGTCCCTTATTCTTTAGGCTACTATCTATTAATATTTTAAGTAGTAATCCCTATTAGTAGAAGATATTATACTAAAGGAACTTTAGTATACTTTTTAAGTTATTCTTAGCTAGCGCTTTAGTCTCTACCTATTATAAGATATAATTATACGCTACTACTAAGAACTTCTTACTATTACGCTTAGGTAGTATATATATAATATTAATAGTAATCTATCTAAATAGGATATTAGGTAGCTTTATTAGCTATAACTCCTCTTATACTATTACTAACGCGTATAATTAATACTTAGTATAGGATTAGATATACTTCTTAACTTACTTATATTATCCTTTCTAGTAGTATCTTACTTATACTTTCCTCTATATCCCTTCCTTACCTTAGTAGCTAGACTTCTTATAGAGTAACTAAATAATCCTTAGCTAATCTTTTAAGTTATCTATAACCCTATATAAAGGTCTTCTACTTATAGGTATTATAAATAGATAGTACTCTCTAACTATTATTTAAAGAGCCTTTTTCTTAAACTTATAGAACTTAGCTAGGGAGAGGTATTCTAAGCGCTTATAGAATAGGAGCTAAGCTATAATAGCTTATAACTTCTTATTATAACCTTCTATTAATAGTTATTTATTAATTAAAAGGTCTATATTATAAATACTATACTAGAGTACTAGTACTTCCTTAAAGGTAAGCTAAACTATATTTAAGTGTATATTAATAAAGTCTTCTATATCCTCTTCTAGCTCTTCTAGTAGTTCCTAGCCTTTTAGCTCTAGTCTTCTTAATAGTGTATTAGCTATAACGTTTTTCTTACCTATAATATAAATAATATTAAAGTCCTATATATTAAGGAGGGCTAGCTATTATATAAATAGGGCTCCTAGTAGGTTAGTAGTACTATATTATAGCTATATAATAAGTATCTTTATATTAGTTTCTACTATAAATCGTACCTTATAGATATATAATTAAAACTTCTTTAAGGTAAGTAGTAGCGCCTTATACTTATATTTACTAGAGTCTTAGTTTTACTCTATTATTAACTAAACTCTACTTTTAAATAAGATTAGGTACTAATAGCTATTTAGACTAACTTATATAATAACTATACCTTAACCTTTCTTACTTCTATTAACTATAAGGATAATTTATTATAAGGGTTTACTATAGTTAATAGATACTAATATAAGGGTAGAAGTAAACGCCTTTTTAAGGTACTCTATAGCTTACTTCTCTTTATTAGTCTACTTAAAGGGTACGTTTTTACATAGTAGCTTAAAGAGAAGAGCTACTATAATAGTAAAGCTAAGTACCTATACTCTATAATAGATATATATACTAATAAATATATAGACTTCTTTAGTATTATAGTATTTAGGCTAGTTAGTAATCTTTTCTACTTTCTTCTTATTTAGGTAAAGTCCCTTCTTATTAATATAGTATCTAACTACTATTATAGAAGGGTAGTAGAAATCTAACTTATACCTAGATATAGTAGCTCTAGTATATTTAATATCTATTAATACCTTTTTAATATTTAAAAGGTGTTTAGCTATAAATTTTTAAAAACCTAGCTTTACTTCCTTATTATTATACCTTATCTTTAGCCCCTTAATATAGACGTTATCTAAGTATAATATATAGTAATTAGGGATATACTCTCTATAGATCTTAGTTATAACTTTTATAAACTTAGCTACTAAGTTTATAATACCTATTAGTAAAGTATACTATTATATAAGGCCTAGTAGGGTAAAGAAAGCTATTATATCTCTTAAGTCCTTATAGAGTTTAACTTAATTATACTTAAAGAAGAAGTCTAAGAGACTTATAACTATATACTTAGTAAACTCTTCTAAAAACTTATTAGGATAAGGAAGTAAGTTAATATCTTTTATTATAACTCTATTAAGTTTCTAAGTATTATTAATAAGCTAATAGCCTTTATCCTTCTTTACTACTAAGAACTAAGGATTATAGTATTAGCTCTTATAAAGCTCTAGTATACCCCTATTAATATAATCTTAGATTATTTTAATAACTACCTAATAAAGCTTTTATAAGACTAGGAACTAATCTACCCTCTAAGCTTAGTATAGTACTATATTAATAATAAATAAGGGGATAATATCTCTACTAACTTATCTAAATTTATAGAAGTCCTAAGCTAGTACTTACTCTCTTTAGTAAAGGACTTCTAGAAGTATTTCCCTTTCCTTTAGCTAGAGTTCTAGGGATGTTTTTATCTCTAAAATACGTTTAGGCGTAATATAGGTACCTCTTAAGAATAGTATATAGTAAGGCTTAAAGTACTAGTAAAAGGGAGCTATATTACTATTACTATTTAGTACTTATTTTATAGCTACCCTTTCTTTCTAATTAAGTCTTCCTTTAATATCGCGTACTAGTTAGCCTAAGTTATTAATAGGTTTAACCCTAACTCTCTTTTACTTATATATATTATTAATCTAAATATTATCTAGCCTAAATATAGTATTAGCCTAACTAGGAGGTATAGGACCTACTATTATAACCTTAATAAGTATTAGCTTACCCTTATCTACTTCTATAAGGCTTTATTACTAAAATATATCCTCTATATCCTTAGTAGTATTTTCTTTATATACTTATTATAATACTTCTTCTAGTACTTAATCTAATAGCTATTTATAACTATCTATTATAATAATATAAAGTCCTTCTCTATCTTTTATAATAATACTACTATTAATACCTTTACCTATAGAGTTACTATTCTCTTATAAAAGGTAATATTACTACTTCTTCCTCTCCTACTTACCTTTTTAGTTCTTCTACTTACTTATAAATTTTATCCTTAGCTAACTACCCTTTAGCTCTTCTTCTAAGTTTATTCTTACCTCTATTACTCTTATTATACTAAATACTACTTTACCTTCTAGCCTTTTAGTAGATTAATAGAGTAGAGTACTAGTCTTTATACTCTTATTCCTTTTCCTAAGATAGGTCTAGTATAGAGGTTAGGTTTAGATAGTTAATTACTCTTAGTATATATAAACTTAGTATTATATTAGCTATTAATACTAAAGATATAATAGTACGTTAGCCTATTAGTTATATACTTAATCCTTACCTAAATATCTATTAGAAATAGATTACCTAATATAATTAGATTAGTATAGGTTTCTACTATAAAGAAGTTTATTTAGACTTTAACTTACCTTATAATAATAGGGACTCCTTAGATAATCCCTATAAAGTTTACTATACTACTATTAGTAGTAATTATCTAGGCGGCCCTTATACTTCCTAGGAGTAAGGTTATTAGTAGTATAGCTTTTTTAGCTAATTCTCTCTTAATTATATTAAGCTCTACTCCTAAATTAAGTAGTATAAGAAATAAATTACCTTAGATATTAATTAGTACTTTTAGGTAGTCTTATTAAAGGTATTTAATACTTATTACCCTATTATATAGCCTTTAATTATCTCTTAGATAGTTATAGTTATCTTCTTCTATATTATTAGGCTTAGTACTAGTAATAATATTTTCTTAAATATAATTAATCTTTAAGTCTATTTAGTATTCTACTTTAATACCCTAGTAGTTAATAACCTAGCCTTCTTAGGATTCTACTAGGACGTAGTTAGGGAGTATATTTACTAAGTAGAGTATATTAATATTACCTCCTAAATAGCGCTTAGGTAGGTCTTATATTAAATAGTCCTTATTAACTATTAAGTTAATTTTAAATAGGTTTAGCTCCTTTAATATATAGCTTACGTTAAATAGGCTTTTATATACCTTTAGTATATTACCTAGAAAGGTACTAATTTAGAGAGGTATTATTATATTTAGGATACTCTTAATAACTAATTATATATTAAGCTCTAACTTATCTATAATCTTCTTCTTTTATAGTTACTAGTTATTATTATCTCTTTTACTATCTACTACCTCTTTCTAATAGTTATTAATATTAGTATCCTAGTCTATTATATTATTAGTTTCTTTAAACTATACTATCCTATCCTTATTAATATTCCTATTACTTAAAAGGTATTTAGATTAGCTCTTATAACCTTTTAGGTATAGAATATACTTATTACTTAGTTTTTATAAGATTACTTTCTACGTTAGTTTCTATACTTTAGACTTATTATAGCTAGAGTAGGATTTCTATTCTACTATTATATATATTATTATAGTAGAAGTAACTATATTATTATTATATTTACTAAAGGTAGTTAGCTATAGCCTAAAGTCTAACTCGTCTTTAGTAAAGATACTAAATAATTTCTAATATTAGTCTACTTTATCTTCTTAAAGGCTTTTAGTAGAATTAGGGATTAGCTATACTAAGATAGTATTATTTTCTACTATTACTATAGGGGGTTTTTCCTTAAATAGCGCTATAATAGTTAGTAAGTTAATATCTTATTTAAGCTACCTCTTTTTAATCTAAGCTAAAAGATTCTTAGCCTAGAGCTATTAGCTAAGATTAAGTACTCTACTTTATAAGTTTTCTTCTATTCCTTACTAGAGTATAGATTACTTATTAAGGTATACTTAACCTTTATCTATAAATACTTATAGTATAAGGTAATTATTCTTATAGTAACTAGGTTTATTATATACTTAGTAGTTTATAGCTACATTAAAGGACTATATTTAGTTCTTACCTTAACTATACTAAGAGTTATAGTTTTAGTAACCTTAGGTATTAGTAGTATATAATTAGTTATTATAAGTCTAATAACCCTTCTATTAATACCTACTTAATACGATTATAAGATAGGGATAAGCTAGCTAAGGACCTACTACAGCTATCTATTATAGTCCCTACTTATAACTATCTTAATATACACCTCTTACTCTATTATAAGCGTGCCCCTAGCTACTATTATATTACTTAGCTTCTTAATGCGAACGTTCTACTCTATAGTAATAGATAACCTTACTTCTATATTTATCCTAGTGCTAGCTAGTAAAGCGATACTACCTAGGCGAATAAGAGTTATAGTAAATAAGCTATCTATATAGAAGAGAATTTTATATTAGTCCTTAGTAGTATTATCTAATAAGTTTAGAAAGGAGAGGTAGGTGTCTAGGAAGGGGCTTAAGACACTATAAGGCTTAAGATTATTATAGTTTAAGCTAATTTAATCCTTAGTGTACTAGTGCTTTACGTCTACGTTAGTATTAATATTAAGTACTATCTATAACTCTAGGAATAGCTGTTTAATACCTATAGCGCGATTATACATTATAAGGCGTATAGTATTAAAGAAGGTATTTCTCTTTAGTAGTAAGCTTTAGGATAGAGGTAAGTCTAGGTACCTAAAGTGTTCGCTTAAACCTTAGGCTAACCCGCACTAAGTGTTAAAGTAGAAGTTAAGAAATAGAAATTTAAAGAGTTACTTAAATATTTCTATAGCCTTAAGTACTATAGTTACGAGCCTAGAGGTAAGCTATAAACTACAGTTATTAACTAAAAAACTCCTCTTCTACTTTAACTCCTCTTCTCCCTAACGTCGCTATAACTATCTAGAACCGCTTAAAGTTTAGGGCTTTAGTTTTAACCTATCTATTATTAAACTATATATAGCTATATATAGCACAAATAGGTATTTAGGAAATATACCTTTACTATAATTTATTATAGTATCTTTTAATAGTGTTATACTTACGTCTTTTACTAGCACGTTTATTATTTAAATTACCCTTCTGTTAATACCCGCCGTACTAGTAGGATTAGTACTAACCCTTTAGCTATAGCTTTTTAAGTTCCTAACTATTTATTAAGAGATTCTAGCTTATTATATTATTAACTCTATATTCTACTTCTATATAAATACCTAAGTTACTTATAAGCTCTATTTCCTAAGATATTTATTATAGCTTCCAAGGTTTAAGTTCTAGGCTAGCCTAATTAATTCTTAGGTTTAGTATTTTATTAACTAACTTATCTACTTCTATATTAGTAGGGGCCTTTCTAGGGGGTAACTAAGTTAGTTAATAGTACTAATTATCTTCTCTAATTAAGATAGATAATTTTAGGGTTTAGAAAATTTATATAAAGATATTAGGTAGGTTATAGCTTACTATAAGTATATACTAAATAGCTATTAGCTTAGGTAGGGTAAACTCTACCTTAAGGGTAATTTCTTTAATTACCTCTAATAGGTTAAGTATATATACTTCCTCTTTTACTTTAAGGTAAGTAGTTAGGTAGTTACTAATCTTCTTATAACTAAACTCTTAGGGGCTATAAATTCTAAAGCTAAATCTCTTAAGTACTTTAGTTACTTATCTAAGTAGTAATCCCTTAACTAAATAGAAATCTTAGTATTCTTTATTAATAGTTATAGCTTTAATATAATATTTACTATAGATTTAAAACTCTTATAAGTATTCTTTAATATTTAGATTAGACCTTACTTAATACTAAAGAAGCTAATATTTAAAGTATTTAAGTTATACTTCTTACTAGCTCTAGTTATTACTCTTAAATAACTTCTTAAGTACTTCTCTAAAGTCTTTCTAAAACTTATTTACTTAAGCTATATTATAAGTATTAGAGGCTTAGATAATAGTCTACTACTTCTACTTATAGTAGGCTAAGAGCCCATTAACTATAGCTTTATTACTAAACCTATAGTACTTAGATATATCTATAAAGCGTTCTAAGAATATAGTAATATTAGTACTATTAAAGACTAGAACTATTTTAGCTAGGTATAGTAGGAGTTACGTCGCTACTTTTAGGTCTTAGCTTCTTAGCTATTAGAGTAAGGCTACTATTATCTAAAGGACCTTTATTATTTTATTATTAGGGGACTATACTAGTAGAATATCTAAAGAAATAGAGCTTCCTAGTATTACTACTAGTACGCTTAGTAAATCTACTAGCGTTATTATACTATTAGCTAAGGCTTTTAGTTTCTTTATTTTAGTAGTAGAAGTAAATTAATCTATATTCTAGCTTCTAGCTAGTAGCTTAGTAATAGATTAGGTTCTTTTACTTATCTTATTCCTTACTTATTAGTTCTTACTTATCTATATAATATATATAATAAGTATAGTAAGGGCTATAATAAAGAGTGTAAGTACTATATAAAGTAGTACTTAGGTTTAACTAGTTAGTTACTTATATATCTAAGAGTCTTTTAGTAAGAGGGTAATTACCCTATTCTTTATATATCTTAAGATACTATCTTAGTTAGCTATCTTTAGTCTATTAATCTAATTATTTATAATTAGTTTTTTCCTTATTAGTAGTACTTTATAGGGGTTATTACTATTATTCTTAGCCTTATATATTATTTAGCCTATCTATATACGCTCTATTATATTCTTTATCTATATAGCTATCTAAAGGATTATTATCTTAGCCTATACTCTTTATATAATATACTACCTTATACGGCGTAGCTATACTCTAGTTATAACCCTAGTATTATTAGTAACTTAGAACCTCTATTATATCTTTCTTACTTCTTAAGGGTCTTTCTATATCCCTACTTATTTATATTCTTTAGTCTTTATACTTTTTTATTACTAAATATTCTTTAGGTTACTATATACTATTACTATTCTCTTATTATTTCTTACTTATTCTATACTATATCTATTCTAATTTCTCTTACTATCTAAGACTTTAAGATAGAGCGTCTTATAAAGTCTTTAAATAGATTTTATACTTAGTAAACGCTTAAAGCTTTCCTAAGGTTAAAAGGTTATAAGGTTTAAGTTTTAATTAGTTACTATATATAGTAGAGTATTTTATTACTAATTCTTTATTAGGAATAGGTACTTAATATAGTAGGTAAGTATAGAAATTTTAAAAGGAGTATATATTATAGTTATTATTCTATAGCTAAATACTATTTAGCCTATTTCTATAGGGCCTCTTTTTCCTATATTACCCCTAAGCCTAATAGTTCTTTAACTACTTATACTTCCCCTAGTTTCTCTACTATAGTAGAGATATTATATCTACTCTAAGTAACTTAGTTTTATCTATAGCTAGACCTAGGTATACTAGTTTAGTCTTTATAAGAAAGGATATTACTAAGTTCCTTAAAGACTTTAACTAATAAGCTAATAATAGAAATATCCTTAATAAGATAAAGGTTTCTATACTTCTAGACTACCTATCTAATATAGATTAAACTATCTCTTATATCTTAAAATAGCTACCTAGTTACTTTTCTAAAAACTAGTTATAGCTCTAAATAAGTATAAAGGAGTAGTAGTAAGATAAAGATACTATAGTAATAATAGGTAAGAGATCCTACTTATAAGTATACTTATACTCTTATTTCTAAGATTAGCTAGGCCTAATAGAGTACTATACTTACTTTTCCTTAGTAGTAGATACTTATATTAATAATAGATAGCTACTAGAGGTAGAAGTTAATATTCTTTTCTTTAAAGGATTACCTTAATTAGATAAAGAAGTAATTATATACTATATAACTAATACTCTAATAGGTAATAACTAGTCTACGTATAATAAGGATTAGATATATATATTCTTAAAACCTTACTATAAGAAGATTAATAGTCTTAATAAGATATATTACTAAGAGAGAGGTAATATTAATATAGAAATATAACGCATTATACTATCTAATAAGAAAGTAACCTTTACCTTAGAAAGCGTAAGGGAAGCTATATCTAAAGTAAAGAAAGTAGTAGCTATTCCTTCTACCTTAAATAATATAGATAAGGAGGTAGAGGATTTAATTAAGTCCTTAGGAGATATAAAGATTAAACTAGTTATAGTAGATATACTAATAGCCTATCTAGATACGTCTAGGTTATTAAAGAAGTTAAGTAATTATATATACTTTATTACTAAAGCTATAATAGCTAGACTTCTAAATAAAAGGAATAATAGTATTTATATTACTATAGTACTTAGAAATATAGCTCTAAACTAAGATATAGCTAACTATAGTAGTAGAGAATATTATAATATATATAATATATATAATAAAATAAGATATTAGGTTAAGAACTATAACCTATATAATTACTTAAAGAAGATAGAGTAGATTAGCTTTAACTAGGACTTAGATACTAAGTATAAGACTTACTACTTTAGCCCTCTATATATAAGACTTAGAGAGATCTTAGGATTAGTTCCTCTTAACTTTATTCTCTAATAGCTAAAAGCTAAAATTAGAGAATACTTTAATATTACTAATAATATCCTTAACTAGCTAGCTTTAAGCATTATTCCTAAGAAGTTTTTAGGAAGAGACTTATATCTAGCTATAAGGTATACTAGGCTAAGAAACCCTATAGCTTTAGCTAATATTACCTCTTCTTTAGACTAGTATAAAGAGAAATATAATATATTACTTTAATTCTAGTAGTTCTAAGACTAACTATTTAACCCCTACCTACTTAATATAGACTATTAACTAAATAAGGTTAATATAGTAAATATTATCTTAGGAGGAAGAGAATCTACTCTTAGAACTCTCTCTAAAGCTAATGCTATAATATACCCTAAACCTAGGAATAGTATAAGATTATAAGATATAGATAGTATAAGAAATAGAGATATCTAGAAATAAAGAAGACTTACTAAGAATAATAGAGAATATAAGATTACTAAAGAGCTATATAAAGGTACCCCTATAGTCTCTAATAATCCTATTATAGATTCTTAGCTAATAGATACTATATATAAATACTAAGAAATATAGTAAGAAGAAAACCTATTTTCTATTATTAAGCTACCTTAGTTAATAACTATTAATAGTAATATATCTATAGATCTAAAATAACTATAATAAAGACGTAAGAAGAAAGCTATAAAATTTATAAATACTTTACCTAAGGAAGGATTATAAGAATTACTTTATATAGACCCTAACTATATCCTAATAGCCTTACTTAACTAGGAAGTAAGAGGTATTACTATTATAAACCTAATAGGTTAAGAAGGACTAAAAAAGTAATTATATAATCTTTTAGATAAGGATATAGAGTTAGTTAAGGGTAGTAGAAGTATTAATATATTAAAAGTTAGGTTAGGTATAGAATCTAGGTTCTCTAGATATAACCTAGATTCTACTATATAATCTAATTAGCTAGCTTTTACCAACCTTAACCTAGCTACCTATATTCCTATATAGGAATATAACTATTATAGTATAATAATATATAGTAGTAAAAAGTATAGTACGCTTTATCTATATAATTTAGGTATATAAACTAGATAGAGAGCTACTAGAAGAAGTAATACTTAGATTAAGGAACTAAATATACTCCCTACTAAAGTAGTATATAGTATATACTAATAAAATAGATAAGCCTACGTATAAATAAACTTACCTAAATACTAAGTAATAATTAATAGTAACTCTATAAAGTACTTAATTAATACTAGTACCTAGATAAATATCTTATAACTTAGTATAGCTAGAGCTATAAAAATACTATATAAACTTATATATTATAAACTTAGTAACGCGCCTTAAGGAGTTACCTTAGTAAATAGTATATATAATCCTTTTATTAGAATAGCTTTTAATATACTTATATAAATAGGTTTAGTAATAATACTTACTAACTTCTAAATAGTTACTAACGTTACTTAATTAGTAATACTAGGAGGTCCTTAGTATATATATATAAAGATAACTATTTAATATAATACTTTTAGGAGAGTTATATATAAGATACTCTTAGAAGATAGTACTAGGAATATAGTCTTTATAGTATCTAACCTAGTACTATATTACCTATTATAGATAACGCCCTATAAAGATAATAAAGATTTAGAAAATAAGTAGTAGGTATAAGTATAGGGGAAGTATACCTACCTAATAATAGGTCCTTAGGATTAGGTATAGTTAATATACTTATAAATAGTAATTAATATCCTCCTAAGGTAGTAAGGGTAAAGTATCTTTATAAAGTAATATAGTCTAATCCTACTATTAGACTAAGAGAGTATAGAATAATCTTTAGTAAATAAGATATCTAAAGTTAGATATAATAGATAAATCTAGTCTTTATAATAGCTATAGGTAAAGTAGAAGACTTAGAGGGTCTACTAGAACTTAGTTAGTATATAATTATAAGTAAGTTAAACTAAGAATATATAAACTAAAAATAATTACTTCTTATCTAAAGAAATAATAACTTATATATACTATATAAAATAGTAGATAAGAAGGTCTAGCTAGTAGATATTCTTAGATAAGAGGTACTAATAGAATTTAGATATAAGGACTAGAAGGAGAGGGTAATTAAATATTAACGCCTATATATTAATATTTAAAACTCTAATCTAGGTCCTTATAACTATTTATTTAAATAGCGCTACGCTATATTTCTAAGAGGAACCTAACTAATAATAGAAAGGATTACTAAGTTATATATTAGAAAATAGCTTACACTATAAAAGTATAATATAATAATTAAAATACTCTATAATTAAGAAGGTACACTATGATAGTAATTTAAAGAGGTAGGGTAGATTTACCTAAACATCTACCTACCTTATAAAATAAGGACTATACTATATAAAGTATAGTAGATATATAGCTTTATAGTCCTAAAGGCCCTTAAACTAGAAGTAATTATAATAGTTAACGCGTAATTAAATAGGGGTATATAGGAAAGATATAATAGCTAATATTATAACCTATAGTACTTAGTCCCTAAGAAAGATAAAGGAGTATACTAGATTAGTAATATATAAAAACTTAATAGTGTTACTATAAGAGACGTAAATCTTCCTCCTACTACTAATAAGTTTTTTAAATACTTTATTAGCTATAAGATAATATTTCTTATAGACCTATTCTTTAGCTATAACTAAATTACCTTCTACCTAGATAGTTAAGATATAATAGCTTTCTAGACTCTAATTAGCCTTATTTAATCTTATACTATAGTTATAGGTACTATAAATTTAGTTACTACCTTTTAGAGAGTAATAATAAAGATCCTAAAAGACTATTAGCTAGAGATAATACTATTTATAAATAATATTACTTCTAGGGGACTTAAAATAAACTATAAAGAAGAAGAATCTTTCCCTAAAGTATAATAGTATATTCTAGAATATATCTAATAACTAGATTAAGTCCTAGTAGATATTAAGTAAGTAGGAGGTATAGTAAATAAGAAGAAATATAACTTCTTTATAGAATAATTAGAAGTAGTAGGATATAAAGTAAGTCTAGATAGCTAGCACCCTAATACTATAAAAGTTAATAAGATTTTAAACTAGCTACCTTATAAGAACTATATAAAGGTTTAATTATTTATAAGTATTTACGTATACTACTATATTTAGGTTAACTATTTTACTCTAGTAGTAAAACCCTTATTCTATCTCCTCTAAGAGGATATAGAGTTTATATAACTAAAAGAATAAGATAAGGCTATATATACCTTAAAATAGTCTATTCTTTTAGTACTAGTACTAGTTAATTTAGATTATTTAGATATCCTTACTAATAAAATATTCTTTATAATAGATACTAGCTAAGATAGAGTAGGGGTATATATTAAGTAAATTAAAGAAGATAGTAGACGTTACCTAGTCTAATCTAAAAGTACCTTATAGTTAATATAAGAATAAATAAAGTATTCTATAAAGTTAGAAAATAAGGTAGTACTATAGGCCTTAAAGAAGTTTTAAATATATCTATATAAAGTACACTTTACTATTAAAACTAATATAGCTACTCTTATTACCTAACTTAATACATCCTCTATAGATTACCTAGGATTAGTAATAAATAGATAGATATCTACTATTATACTTAAGGAGTTTAATATTAAGTATATCTTAGGTAAGAAAAATATAGTAGTAGATACTCTCTTTAGGTACCTAAAACTAAAGGGATAGGAGCTACTAGAAGAACCTAAAGATAATCTTAAAGAATATATTAATTATATAATTAGGAATATTAATATACCTTCTTTACTATTACTAGAAGGGAGAATACTCTAGTAGGAGTTTACTAATATATCTAAATAGTATACTTAATTCCTATTAAGCTTAAAAATACTAAGAGATATAACTCTATAAGAGCTTTAGGTATAGAAAAAGAGAGCCCTAAACTTCTTTATCTAAGATAGAATACTATTAAAGAAAACCTTATATAATATAGCTATTAGGAGAGTTATAGATAATCCTAACTTATAATCTACTATAGTATAGAATATTAATTAATAGATTAGATATTATAGAGTAAATATAGTATACTTAATACTTATATAATATTACTAGTAGAATAGGATATATAACTATATTTATAGACGTTTAGTAATATACCTAGATTATTAACTAAGATTATTAAAAAGGATAGTAGATATACTTACTAATACGTATAGCTTTATAATCTAAGAAATAGTTACTATTAATATAGTTTATATACTATAATACTTTAGAAAGAAGTACTTAGTAATTATAAGGGACTATCTTAGTAGATAGCTAGAAGCTTATATACTATTAAATAACTAGTCTAAGACTATTACTAAGTTTATTTATAAAGATATTATATATAGATAGAGTATAATAAGAAAACTTATAGTAGATAGTAGACTAGACTTTACTAAAGTAGTTAACTATTTAGTAAAAACCTATAAGATTAACTACGTATAGTTATTAGTATATAACCTATAGGTAATAAGTAAGATTAAAAGAGGATATAAGCTTATTATAAATACTCTAGTAAAACTCCTAGGTCTATAGATTAAGAATCTTCCTATAGTACTTCTTATAGATAGAATTTTAATATAAGAATAGACTAGCTACTCTCTATATTAGTTAGTTACTAGCTAGAACCTAGTCCTACTAATTAAACTATTACTACTAACGTAGTAGACCTTACTATTCTAATAAGTTAAAGATTAAGTATAGCTACTTATAATTTAAGTAATATAGTTAGATCTTAGAGATTAGTTTACTAAGGAAGCTATAACCTATACTAAATATATACGCGCGGCTAAGAAAGAATATTAGGATAATATAAAAGAAATTTACTAGGAAGATATTATACCTAGAGACCTAGTACTTCTTTAGAATTTAATATAGGAAATTAATATATTAAGAGATTAAAAGCTTAATATAAGATAGCTAAGACTATATAGAGTATAAGAGGTAAGGCCTAACTATAGAACCTACTACCTAGAAGACCTTAATAGTACTATTTTCCTATATACTATACTAGGAAAAAGGCTAAAACTCTTCTACTAACGTCTTAAAGATAATATTATAAAAGAAGATAGAGGTAATATAAAACTATAGAATATAGGGTACTAAGAAAATAGTAGTATTATATTAAATATTCTAATTATTTTAGATACTAAAGAATTACTACCCTAAGACTATAGACTATTAATATAACTTACTATATAATAAAAGGATAGTAGGATAGTTCCTAGAGTAGTTATTACTAAACGTCTAATAAAAGAAGAATAATAGGTATATATATAAGATTAGGGAAATTCTAACTTTAGATCTAACTCTAATACCTCCTTAGTATCTAAATAAACTATAGGATAGTCTATCTTTCTAGGAAGGGGAGGGAGAGTAGCTTTTAGTAGTACTTTAACACCTCTAAGTACTCCTTTATTAATTTAGAATAATACTAATTATTTATACCCTTAAAATATAAAATCTAGGTTTATAAGCTATAACTTAGATTCTATACCCTAACTACTAGAATATATTATAGACTATACGCTATATAATAATATATTATAAATCTCTTTAGATACTAGAAAATAATAACTTAAGTGTATTTATAATACTACCTTAGGAATAAAGAGGAAGAAAATAATAATACCTAGTCTAGATCTTTATTATATAAAGTAAAACTTCTATAACTAGCTACTAGGTAGTATCTAGATAGTAGTCCTAGTACTATAAATAAAATATATCCTTCCTTTCTTCCTTCTTTCTTCCTCTACTAAGAGTTATAAACCTAGAATCTATAGCCTTAGTAATAGGCTAACTTATAGCCCCTAATAATTAGCTATTAGTTCTAATTAAAGAAGAATATAAAGGTAGAGAACCCCTTTATAGTATACGCGCCTATAGTTATATACTATTATTTTACTTTTACTTTTACGCGCTCTTTTACCTTTACTTATATTACTACCTAGGTAATATTAGCTAAGGAAGCTATAAATATACTACTATAAGATAGATAAAAGTAATACCCCCTAGCTTTAAGCTCCTAATCTCCTTCTTTTTCTTTTAAACTACTCTCTACACTTAACTTAATTATATATAAAATATTTAAACTATAAGAGTAGTAGCTAGAAGTAGTATAAAAAACTTCCTATACTTAATTACTTACTAGCGTACTTAGTTCTATATACTAAAGTACCTTATATTACTAAAGGAATAGTAATAGATAGCTCTAAAGAATAAGAATAAGAATAAGGATAAGGGTAAAGTGCTAGTAATAATACCTCCTTCCTTATAGTAAACTCTACCTCTAATAACCCTAGGTTTATTATCTAATTTTAATAATCTTAGAGTAGGAGATATATCTAAACTACCTAATAAAGAGTAATATATTATAATATTAAACTAAGAGCTAGTATTAGCTAAGTAAGATATTCTTAATATAGCCTAATAAGCTCCTATTAGTATCTAAGACTTAGTACGTAACCTTATTAATTAACTAGAAAATAAGACTCTATATTAGTAATATATAATACTAGATATTTAGTTCTATAATAGTTCTTAGGCCTTTAAGCTCTTCTATAATTATATACTTAAGGTAATAGTAATATATAAGAAACTTCTAGGCCTAATAGATAAGTATAAGGGATATAAATCCTTTATAGAGTATTACCCTCTTATTAAGGAAATAACTAGTATAAAAGATAAACGTAAGACTAAAATAATTAGCGTAATTAAGACTATTAAGAAACTAGAACTAAGATTAGTTAAGAACTACCTCTATAAGTAGAAGTCCTATATAATAGGTACCTTCTAGATAATAGCTAATATAACTTTTATACTAAAATATATAAGGCTTATTAATACTATACTTTTCCTTAACTAAATTATAATAGCTAGACTCTATATAAAGAATCGCGCTAATAATTAATTTATTAATAGATAGGACTAGGTAATATTAAAATCTAAACTAAAGTCTATATACTAGTTTATAGTAGATAACACCTTTAATATAAACTAATATAAATTATTAGTAGATAGTAATATTAAAGAACTAAGATAAATATTTAAAGCCTATTAAATAAAGGAGGATAACTTTATCTATAATATAAAGAAGCTTAGGCCTAATATATAATTAGAAACCTAACTACTATTTTAGATAATACTACTCCCTTACTATATATAGGTTATAGTACTTAGTTTAAGCTTAGGGTTTACTACTTATATCTAGTAATAAGAGAAGAACTTAAAGAATAAAGGACTTAAGATATATCTAAATTACTATTTAGCTATCCCTATTAATAATAAGGTTAGTTAAGTAGAAGAAGGAGTTACTAATCTAGCCTTTATAATTTAATTAGAAACTTACTCCCTTAGGGAAGTAATAAATAAAGCTAAGACCTTAGGAGTTAACGCACCTTTAGAAGTATATAAGATAGTAGAACTAGACGCTAGTAAGAAAGTAGTAGTAAAGAGGACTACTATAATTAACGCTATAGCTAAGAAAAATATCTTAATAGCTAATATTCTATTACTACTTATTCCTAGGAGGAGTTTAAGAGCTCTAAAGTTAACTTCTACTTACTAATAGAGTATAAATACTATTAATTCTATTTTAGAAGATAATAAGTATTAAGAAGAGGACTTAGATACTTATAAATAGTAAACTTAAATCCTAGTAGACTTATCTAAGTATATAGACGTAGGGTCTATCCTACTAGTACTAATAAAGAAAGTATATAAGAAGAAAGTATCCTTTTAAAACTTAGAATAGTATATAGTTACTAAGGAATAGTACTATAAGATCTATTAGGATAGTAATAAGGTTAAGAACTATAATAAGTTATACTTTATCCCCCCTAGGCCTTAGGGATAGGGCCTATAGTATAATCTTATATTATTTTACTAAGAAATTTTAAAACTAAGCCTAAACTATCCTAGTATATTTAGAAGTCTCTTTTTACCTATAATACCTCTCTATTTATCCCTTATACTACACCTAGCGACACCGCCTTAACGTCCCTACTATTATAATTACTATTAATACTACCTAGAGATTAAGAAGCTCTATTATATTATAGTAATTATATTTTAAGAGCGTAAGCACTACTACTATTATAATTATAGTTATAGTTATAGTTATAGTTATAGTTATAATTATAATTATAATTATAATTCCCTTTAAGCGTCTAGAAAGCTTATATATTAGTAGTACTCTTACCTAAACTCCTCTACAGCCGCTACGCACCTAAGTCCTATCGCGCCGTATCCTAAGCCTCCCGCGTTATTATTATTATTATTAAATTAATTATTAGCTATACCTACTTAATATAATTATAAGATAGGGATAAGCTAGCTAAGGACCTACTATAGCTATCTATTATAGTCCCTACTTATAACTTTCTTAATATATACCTCTTACTCTATTATAAGTATACCCTTAGCTACTATTATATTACTTAGCTTCTTAATATAAATATTCTACTTTATAGTAATAGATAACCTTACTTCTATCTTTATCCTAGTACTAGCTAGTAAAGTAATACTACTTAAGTAAATAAGAGTTATAGTAAATAGGCTATCTATATAGAAGAGAATTTTATATTAGTCCTTAGTAGTATTATCTAATAAGTTAAGAGAGGAGAGGTAGGCGTCTAGGAAGAGGCTTAAGATACTATAAGGCTTAAGATTATTATAGTTTAAGCTAATTTAATCTTTAGTATACTAGTACTTTACGTCTACGTTAGTATTAATATTAAGTACTATCTATAACTCTAGGAATAGCTGTTTAATACCTATAGCGCGATCGCACGTTATAAGGCGTATAGTATTAAAGAAGGTATTTCTCTTTAGTAGTAAGCTTTAGGATAGAGTGTTAAAGTAGAAGTTAAGAAGTAGAAATTTAAAGAGCTAGTAGTTACTTAAATATTTCTATAGCCTTAAGTACTATAAATATAAGCTTAGAGGTAAGCTATAAACTATAGTTATTAGCTAAAAAACTCCTCTTCTACTTTAACTCCTCTTCTCCCTAACGTCGCCGCGACTATCTAGAACCGCTTAAAGTTTAGGGCTTTAGTTTTAACCTATCTATTATTAAACTATATATAGCTGTATACAGTAAAAATAGGTGTTTAGGAAACACACCTTTACCGCGATTTATTATAGTATCTTTTAATAGTGTTATGCTTACGTCTTTTACTAGCACGTGTATTATTTAAATAGGTTATACTTTATCTATAAGCGCGCTACTACTATAGTAATAGGACTATTTAAATAAGTAATATCTAGTATAATACTTAATAATATACTTTACTAACTCTATTACCTATATAGCTAATAGGACGTTATCTAGAGTAACCTAGTTACTTTAATACTCTTTATTAGTTATTACTATAAGAATTAATAGGAGGATAAGATACTTAGCTATTATTACTACCTAAATAAATATAACTTTACTAGCTTTAACTAAGATAAGATTATTAAAAACTAAGGAATAATACCCTTTTATATAAAGTTTATTAATAAAGGTAATATTATTACTAATTAGTTTAACTATCTATTTAGAGATAAGGAAATAGTAGAGATTATTAACTAAAGTTTTAATATATACTAATACTACCTATACTATATTAGAGGAAAAGAGAACCTAAGATAGCTTTATAATATATACTACTCTTTAATTTAGTAGGTTATATATACTAACTTAAGATACTAGTTTAGCTACGCTATACTCTAGAAGGAATATATATTAATTTCTTACCCTTACTATACTAAGTATATAATAGAAGGGGATAAGACTACTTTCTACTATATAGATCTTAATTTAGAATAGGCTAGCTAGGATAGTACTAGGTAAGATATTATCTAGGGATTAGTATCTTTTAATAAGGAAGATAATTAGAACTATACTAAGATTCTAACTAGTTTTTATAAGATAGTTCTAAACTATATTAACTAGTGTACTATAGTTAGTATTTATTCTTCTACTAACTATATTAAAGGATAGGTTAATAGTAAAGACTAGCCTATAGTAATCTTATCCTAATACCTAAATATTAAATAAATAAAGGTTATATATAAGAAAGGAGATACTTATATTACTTTACTAATATTACTATATAGATTAATAGGACTAGTAATAAAAGTATAATATACTATCCTTCTATAGTTTATTATAGTTTATAAGGGTATTATAAAGGTACTAGCTATAGGTACCTATAAGGAAATCTATAACGCGTATTAAAACTTAATAGCTCCTCCTTATACTCCTTCTAGACACCTAAATTAGTTTAGAGGTATTAGGTAGGCTTTCCTAGCTAACTTATATATTCTATTTAGTAATCTTATCTAAAAGGCGTTAATTAGATAACTCTTATAGGATAATAAGATAGTGTAACTAGAATATATTAAGATTAATAATATAAGTAAAGAATAGTAGATTTAATATATAAAGGTTAAGTAATAGAAAGTTATTAAGATAGTTAAAGAACTTTAGGTTATTTAATAATAACTAAAGATATCTACTTTTATAGTAGTACCTAAAGAGAATATCCCTAATTAATCTTTCTTTACTAATAGGGGGAGGGCTCTAGCTTAAGATAAGGATTAGAATAAATAAGATAAAGATATTAGTTAAGTTAATACTCTAGCTTAACTAGCTAATAAGATTACTCTAGAACTAGATAAGATAGGGTACTTTATAGAATTAGATAAGCCTACTATTAGATTACTAACTAATTAGGATAGGAATATTTACTCCTATTTAGGTAGCCTATAAGCGTCTAATATTACTATACCTCTTACCCCTACTATAGCTTTATATTATAGTAATTATAATAAGAAGTAAAGGACTAACTACCTAGGTAATAGAATCTAAGTTATAGCCCTATAACCTAAGTTCTATTAAAACACCTCTTATAATAATATAAGATACTACTAAGTCTACTAATTCCCTTTATATTACTTTAGTTTCTTAGATTTTAAGAATTTAAACTAACTTTTATCTCTCCTTTTCTCTTTTCCTTTATTCTATTTTACTTAGTAATATCTATAAATAGAAGAGTTATAATAAGACTATAACTCTAGGAAGGGGAGGTTTATACTAGTGTATAGAGTAAGTAAGAGGGCTTTACTATAAATACTCTTCCCTCTTAATTCTTTTTTAAGGATTATTAATATCTAGGGACGCACCTATAAATCTACTTATCTATTAACTTATAAAGGCTTTAGACTAAGCTACTATAAATACTTTATATTATCTTTAATAAGTTTTCCTTTTAATAGTATAGAATATATACCTAACTCTTTTTATAATAATTAATTACTTCTACTTATTACCTACTTACTAATATATTACTAGCTACGTAGAGGATAAAACTTTAATACTAAGATATTAGTATCTTTATATACTCTATACTTATACACTAGAGTTACTAGAGTTACTAGATATGCTAGATATATTAAAGTATAAGAGTTAAGAGAAGAAAATTTAAACTACTTAAATATTTCTTTATTCTTAAGTACTATAGTTATAAGACTAGATATAAGCTATAGACTATAGTTTAAAAACTCCTCTTCTCCCTAACGTTACTATAACTTTCTAGAACCTCCTAAAGTTTAGGGCTTTAGCTTTAACCTATCTATTATTAAATATATATAGCTATATATAGTAAAACTAAGTATTTAAGAAATATACCTTTACTATAATTTATTATAGTATCTTTTATTAGTATTCTACTTATATCTTTTACTAGTATATTTAATATTTAAATAATATAATTCTTATATTATTACCTATTACTTCTATTAGTAGTTTAAGTTATTTAAGAAGTATATTATTATTCTTAAGTTTAAGGTTACTAACTCTTAGGATTACTATAAGTAGTAAGCCTATAGTAGTACTTATAGTTATAGCCTCTACTATTATAATAGTATTCTTAACTTAGATAAAGAACTTAGTCTTAATAGTTCTATATTTAGTATTACCTATACTATAAGGTTCTAGGGGTACTATATTTTAGCTATATACTTAGACCCTAATCTATAGTCTTTACTTAATAAAAGGTTAGTCCTTATACTACTATTTAAGGAAATAAAGTAGATATTTAGAAAGTTATTATCTATCCTTACTTACTACTATAAGTACTTTTACCTTATATTATACTATCTCTATAAAGATAAAACTACTAGTATAGAGGTTTACTACTTTAATATACTTTAGTCTATCTACTTAGAGCTTACTTTTAAATAACTACTAACTAAATTATTTTTATACTTTTATATTATATATAATTATCCTTACCTTAATACTTATATATAACTATTACCCTTAACTTAGTAGGCTAATACTAATATCTAAGTTTATATAAGTATAGTTAGGGTTATATAGTATATAAGTATTTATACTATAAAAGGTAAGGTCTAGTCTTAATCCTTTAAAGATATTACCCTCTAAGTCTTACTTTATATTAAGCTAAATTATTCTCTACTTTCCTTTATATTCTATATTATAAATAAGTTAATTAGTAAGTAGGATTATAGTACTTAGAAAGTTATATATATACTATTTAGTTTACTATTAGTATATTACTCTTATACTATTATTAATATTAACTACTACCTAAAAGATACTTAGTTAACTTTATATACTATCTATAGGGGTAATATAGAGAATCTAGACCTAAACTTAGAGAATATACTAACTATTATATAAGGTATATCTCTCTATATAAAGTATAAAGGTTAGCTAAGCTATATAAAAGATATATATTATTTAGATTTCTTACTATACTTTATATATATTAGTAAAGATTATAAGTACTAACTAAGAGCTAAGCCTTATATACTAAACTATATACTATAGTATAGTACTATTATAGAGCTAGAAGAGTTTACTTAAGTAAAGTTAATATTATATTATCTATTTTAATATATCTAAGATATCTAGATCTTATATAGCTAGGTATTTAACTCTTATATAGCTACTTACTAAGCTTACTAAGAAGAATATAAATATAAAGAAAAAGACTTATATACTAATCCTAATCTTAGGGTTAAGGAAGAGGACTCTAATTTAGAGCTTATATAACCCTTAAATAAGTCCTCTTTTAATAAGCTAGTAAGTAGGAGACTAGGCTTAGTAGAAGAATTAGTAGATAAGGATAAGATTAGTAAGTAACTTAGTAATAGAGTAAAGGACTAAGGTACTACTAAATATATAAACTCCTTTAGGCTTAATATATAGACCTATTAGCTAAATATAAAGAAAGACTACCTTATAGTAAGGCCTAATACTAAGCCTAATACTAGGCTTAATACTAAGCCTAATACTAAGCCTAATACTAAGCCTAATACTAAACCTAATACCTTAACTAGTACTTTATAAAAGAAGTAGTATATACTATATAATTTAATTATTAATTACTTTTAAGTTACTTTTAATAGCTACTTACTAGTATAGTTATTAGTCTAGTTATATAGGTAAGGGGGTACTAAGAAGATATAATTAATTAAGTATATCTCTTATACTTTAGAGTACTTAGTATTATTAGCTAAGCTAAACTCCTTTATTATATATTATACTTTTATTAGTATTACTACCTTCCTTATCTCTAAGTATATTATTAATATACTCTTTTAAATACTTATAATATCTATATATAAGTAGTTAGATCTACTTAATACTATTAGGTAATAGTATATCTAGCTAGTATTTAAATATATTTACTACTTTATTATTAATAAGAAGTTAATAGTTAGTTTACTTATACTTAGCTTTATCTATAACTATTATAGTTAGATTTAGCTTAGCTAAGTATATATCCCCTTTACTAGTCTTAATATTATTCTTTTAGGTAATTACTATTAGCTCTTACTTATTAGATATTAAGTACTATATAACTACTCCTTAAGGAAAGATCTTATTAAAGTTTATAGTTAATATTTATATTATATATTTAAGAAAACTATTATCTTAGATACTATTATATATTAATAAAGTATAGTATAAACCTAGTTTTATAATACTTTATAGTAACTTTAACTTAGCTATTCTACTTAGAATAATTAGGTATTATTTATAATATAATATAAATTAATCTTTTATATTCTAACTATACCTTATTCTAGGATACTATTTACTTATATAGCTATTATATTTAGCTTTAGCCTTTATAGACTTTTTTTTATTATTATAGTATATTTAGAGACTTTTTTTTAAGATAAAGTTCTAACTAGGTAACTATAGGCTTATACCTATATTTAGTACTACTAGTATATATATAGTATATTATAAACGCTAGATACTAAAGATATATAATAGTATTTTACGTAAACTAAGACTATAAGATATAACTTTCTATTATATATACTATTATCTATTATCCTCTACTATTTCTACCCTTTATAACCTTTATAGCTACCCTTTATAACTACTACTACCTCTACTACTACTACCTCTACTACCCTTTCTTAAGAATAAATAAACAGCTACTTATAGTATAGCTACTACTATCTAATAATTAGTAATAGTTAGAAGAATATTAGTACTAGTACTATCTTTACTTTATTCTCTTATCCTTATACTATTTATTTAAATTCCCTCTCCTTAAGCTTAGGATATTAATTATTAATTACCCTCCTAATATTACTTATTTACTATTATAGCTAGGTCTTAGTCTCTTAACTTAATCCCTTTTCTAATACTAAGATAGTAAGATAGTTAACGTATAGGATATAGCTTAGCTAGAAGGGTACTATAGTCCTAATATAATTACTTCTCTTATTATCTCTATAGATAAGGAACTTACTCTTAACCTACACTTTACGCGCAGGAAGACTAGTAAGAATTATTATTATTACTTCTTTAGTATACTATTAGAATTTAAAGCTATCCCCTACTATTCTCTTATAGTATAAAGTAAATACTATTACTTATAACTACCCTTTATATAATAATTCTTCTCTCCTATAGGGTAAATAGTTTAGGGATAGCTCCCTTAACGCGATCTACTACCTAAGCTAAGGTAGGGAGCTAAAGTTCTAGCCTTTTAAGCCTAATATAAATACTATATAGTAAATATATACTACTAGTAGAGAATATACTTATAACGCTAGAGGAGTGTATTATAGTAGTTAAGAAATAATAAAATAAACTACTTACCCTCTAATAGCTATATAAGCTAGAAGATAAAGTTATATAACTAGAGGAAATAGGATAAGATATACCCTAAGCGGAAGCTAGCTATATTACCCTTAGTATAGAGGATCCTACTACGCGTACCTAATGTACACCTAAACCTATAGGCGCTACGTACCTAAAATATACTTTAAAACCTAAGGACCCTATAAAGTACTAGGGAAAAATAATTAAAGAATATTATAAATTTATTTATTCTTATAAGATAGCTTTTTAACTACTACTATAAGAGTTTTCTACTAACTATAATAAAGTTTTATAGTCTATATAGTATCTAAGAGGAGAACCTAAAGAGCTTTAGTACGCGTACTATAAGCGTACGTTTAAAGTATAAGGGGAAGATCCTACTTAGGAATACTTTAAGTAGTACCTACTTAACTTACTCTCTAATCCTATTAACTATAGTCTTAAAGTAGCTATAGCGTATAATAATACTATATAGTAAAAAGACTAGATAGTTTACTCTTTTACTATCTACCTAGAAGTTCTAGAAGACTAACTCCCTACTTATATTAAGGAGTAAAGGGTATAATACTTATTTATAAAACTATAGCCTAAGTTATAGTAAGCTATTACTAACTATTACTAAGTTCTAGCTACTAGAGAAGACCTTATTATATTAGTATCTACACTTAAAAGAAACTTACGTAGAGTAGCCCTTATATATAAATAATAGGCCTAAAGCGCTTATAAGGGAAAGTATAGAGAGGCTCTTTCTCTAACCTTAGAGTAGAACCTACTAAAGAAGCTAAAAGATAATAGTTTAATTATATACTTTAAGTACTAGAAGAAGGGGTACTACGCTAATAAGTACTAAAGTAGTAACCTAAACTAAGTACCTATTAATATTAACTATATAGGAAAAGGGTAAGCCTCCCTAAAAATTTAGGATTAGTAAAGTAATTACTAATTAATATCTTACTAGGTATAAAGCGTATATATAGTGTATAAGTAGAATCTAGTTAAGAAAAAGAACTTAGGGTTATTCTTAATCCTTAAGTAGATATTAGTTTAATTAGTTAAATTACTACTATAGAAATAGGTATAAAGCCTATAGAGAATATAGAGCTCCTAAGATTAAGGTAAATTAGTTTATAACGTTAAGGCACCTATATAGTATACGCGTTCTAGGTACACTTATTAGATAATAATAGTATAGAATACCTTACCTAAGTAACTATATATAAGGTAGATAAAGAGGGACTTCCTCTTCTCTTAAGGAATCCTTTTCTTAAATAAGAAGATATTTCTATTAATTATAGGCGCTAAAAATAGTACTAGAGATTAACTAAAGCTAATATCTAGTTAGTAAGTATAGAGACTCTCTAAAAAAGTAAAAAAGATTTTAGTTTTACTTACCTCTTAGGAACTCTCTAATTAACTAATACTTTTTTAGACTATAATACGCATGTATATAATATCTATATAGTATAGGAACTATATATCCCTAATACTTTATTAGAATATATAGATATATTTAATAATATAAAGGCTATAACTCTTCTAAGTTATAAGAGTTTAGATTATATATTTCCTATCTAACTAAGTAAAGAGCTACTATATAGACTACTCTACACGCTCTCTTTATATAAGCTTTAGCTACTCTATAAATATATAGAAGAGGCTCTTTATAAGGGATAGATATAATATAGTACTAGCCCTATAGGCTTACTAATTATCTTTTACTAAAGAAAGATAGTATACTTTACCTTTACGTAGATTATAGAGGTCTAAATATAGTTATTATAAAAGACTATTACTTACTCCTACTTATTAGAGAGATACTAGATTACTTATTAAGCGTATAATACTATATAATACTAGATCTTAAGGACCCCTACTATCGTATATAAATAAAAGTAAGAGATAAATAGAAGATAGCTTTTTAAACTTAATATAGCTACTTTAAGTACTTAGTTATACCTTTTAGGCTAACTAATACTCTAGTAAGCTTTTAGGCCTATATTAATAAGGTGTTAAGTAGATATTTAAACTATATTTATATAGTTTACCTTAATAATATTCTTATCTATACTTATAATAATAATCTTAAGCTATACTAGCGCGTAGTATATACTATACTTTAGTCCCTTAGGGAAGCTAAACTTTATATAAACCTAAAGAAGTATACCTTTATAGCTACGAAAGTCTATTTCTTAAGATTTATTATTATAAGGAGCGGCGTTCGCGCTAATCCTACGTACGTAGAGATAGTACTCTAATAGCTAACCCTAACTAGTATTAAAGAGCTATAATCCTTCTTAGGGTTTACTAATTTCTATTAACACTTTATTAAGCGTTATACTTAGGAAATAGCCCCCCTTACTAATATTCTAAAAGGGAATTAAGTCTTCTACTAAGATAATACTATAGAAGCTACCTTTACTAAGCTAAAAGAGCGCTTTATATATACGCCTATCCTACGCTACTTTAATAAATTACTATAGATTTATATTAAGATAGATACCTTAATATTTATAATCTTAGGTATACTTTCTTAGCTATTTAAAGATAAGAAATAGTACTTAGTAGTATTTATCTTAAGAAAGCTTTAGGCTATAGAACTAAATTATAAAGTATATAATCTTAAACTTCTAGCTATAGTATATAACTTTAAGTAGTAGTAGTATTACTTAGAGGGTACTTATTATACTATCTAAGTTTTAATAGATTATAATAACTTATACTCTATACGCGCTATATAAAGGCTTAACCTTTATTAAGTATATTAAGTACTTTATTTAGGAGTATTTAATTTTAAAGTAAAATACTATCTAAGGAATACTAACTTAGTAGATAGACCCTTAAGAAGAGTAGATTATAAGTAAAAGAATACGTCCTTAACTTAGTTATTACCTACCTTATAGAATAAGCTTCTAGTAAGGAATAAACTTAGTAGAGTAAAAGGATCTATACTTAGGCTTAGTCTAGTAAGCGCGTATAAGACGTACGTTACTAATATTTATAAAACTAGTTCGGTCCCTACTACTAGTACTATAAGATATATACTATACGTACTATACTTACTAGCTAAGGTATGAGTTAGTAGTAAACTTATATTAGTAGAATCTAAAGCTTTACTAGATATTCTACTCTAGTTATAGTAAAGGGATACCTTTACCTAGTAATAAGTTATAGACTCTAAATAGGTTTTACGTACTTAAAGCTATAGAGGTATATAAGTTTAGTATACTAATTATAAGGAAGTCCTAAGATACTATAGTAGAATTTATATTCTAAAGGAACTAGCTATTAAGTAAGAAATTTTATCCTAATATTATAATATATATATAGTAGGCTACTTTAGTGTATATAAGATACTTAAGCTTATTAGTAAGTACTACTATTAGCTATTACTTAGCTAAGATATTTAGGAATATATAAAGACTTATACTATATATTAAAGAAGTAAAGCTATATAGTATAGTAAATATAGTAAGCTAGTATTACTACTAATCCTAGAGGATATCTTTAAGGAAGTCTCTTTAGATTTTATTAAAGGATTACTACTATTAAAAGATAGGTTAGGTTACGTCTTTAATATAGTACTTATAATTATAGACTACTTCTCTAAGATAGTTATCTATATACTTACTTTAAAAACCTAAGATATAAAATAGTTTATAGAATCCTACTTTAATTAGGTTATTTTAAAATATAGGGTATAGAAAAGTATTATATTAAACTAAGGCTTAGTATTTACTTCTATATTTTAGATAGAGATCTACTACTAACTATAAGTAAAGCGTAGGCTTAGTATAGCCTTCTATTTATAGATAGATAAGTAAACTAAACGCTAGAATTAGACTATAGAGTAATATTTAAGAATTTTTACGTCTAAAAAATAGGATAACTAAGCCTAATTATTATTAATAGTATAATTCGCGTATAATAACTCTATTTACGAATTAATAAAAACTACTCCTTTCTACCTTATTTATAGTAAGTACCCCTTACTTATAATACCTCCTAATAATAGTAGGTAAGAAGGGGAGGTACTAGATATAGTAGATAAAGTTTAGCGTATATATAGCGTATATATAGTAGTAATAGATTATCTATTAAAAGTATAAGAGTATTAAAGCTACTACTATAATAAGAAATATAAGCTAGAAATTTTTTATAAAGTAGACCTTATCCTCCTAAGTATAAAGTATATTAATCTAGTTAACTAACCTAGTAAAAAGCTTTCTAGTAAGTATATTAGACTATTTTAAGTCTAGAACGCAGTTAGGTTGTAGGTATATTACTTACTTCTACTACCTTATTATTATATTTATAACGTCTTTCACGTGTCTCTTCTAGAATAATAGAATTATAAGAAAAATAATAATAATAATATATAACTACTAGAAGTTACCCTAGAAGGTTAAGAAGTTTAGGTAGTTAAAAAAATCTTTAGAAAATATATAAGAAAAGGCTAGTTATAGTACTAGCTAAGATAGAAAGAATATAATAAATCCTAGGATACTTAAACCCTAGCCTCTAACTTTAAAGATATAGAAGAACTACTCTAAGACTTTAAAGTATTATAAAGCTTATAGCGTGTAAGGTGATAAAAAAGAGTATAATAAAAGAATTTATAATATACTTAAAGCGTAAATCCTATAGTATAGGATTTTAGGTATCTATATATATAAAAAGTAAAAAATATAAAAAAGAAAAAGAAAAAATTAAGCCTTACTACCTTTATTATCTTTACTACCCTTATTATCTTTACTACCCTTACTATCCTTACTACCCTTACTACTTTTATTACCCTTACTATCTCTACTACCTTTACTATCCTTACTATCCTTACCCGCGCTATACTTAGACCTAGTATCTCCTAGCTACGTAGCTAGCGCGTTAGTAGCGCTATCCTTACTCTCCTTATTAGATAGACTATTATTATTATTATTATTATTATTACTATTACTACTAGTACTATTCTAGAAAAAGTTAGTTAAGATAAATAAGGTTAGAAGATAAAGTATAAGAGTATACTATAATTACTATATAACTAACTAACTACTCTAAGGTAGTAGTAATCTTATACTACTTAACTAGAATTAAGCTAAGGAAGTTAGTAGAAGTTATAAGAATCTAGGTAGGAACTTCTAAAGGAGTCCTAGAGTAAGTAGTAATATATTAGTAGTTAGTAAACTCTAAGTTAAACTAGTACTATATATATATAAGCTTAATACTTATATAAAGTACTATAGTATTAGTTTTAAGAGTAGTAGTACCTTATATAGTAGTATTATACCTTACGCGTAAGTAGTATAAATAATTAATATAAGTATTTAAGTTACTAAGAATTTATAAAGATTAGCTAAAGTATAATATACTTAAAAAACTTTAAAGTACTTACTTAAGTATAACTACTATAGTTACTAGAACTATAGTAATTATAGTAATACTTATCTAACTTCTTATAAATCTACTTTTACTTATAGATAGTCTAAGTATAGTATAAGTAAGTTATATAAGTAGTAATTATATTAGTATACTTATTACTATTACTCTAAGTAAATACTATAGTATTCTAGAGGTAGGACTTCTTAATATATTATAGATTATAATAATAAACTATATTAGTAAGCTTATAGCTTATGTAGAAGGTATAATTAAGGTATATATTAGTATTAATATAAAGGTGTTAAGTAAGGTATTAGAAAAATTTCTATTATAATAAATAATAAATAGATAGTTACTATAGAAAATTCTACTCTTACTTTACTAAAAAATTCTATAACCCTAAAGAGGAAGTAAAGAAAAGTTACCTTTACTATAATATAGTAAAAGTGTAAAGGTAACTTATCTTAAAATCCTTAGTTATCTCTATATTACTCTTTAACTTAGTAATAAGTATAATACACTCTACCCTAACACTATATCTATATAGTGTAAGATAGATATACGTAAAGTAAACTAAAAGACTAGATACTCTTTTCTTATTTTCTAATAAAGATTTTAGGTTTTTATTAAAGCTAGGACTATTAAGGATACTAGCCTAAGAGGGGAGGTTCTATAATATATAAGATATAGTTAGGCTAGAAGAGTACTAAGGTTTTAATATAATTACTTCTCTTATTATCTCTATAGATAAGGAACTTACTCTTAACTTATACTTTACGTGTAGGAAGACTAGTAAGAATTATTATTATTACTTCCTTAGTATACTATTAGAATATAAAGCTATCCCTTACTATTCTCTTCTAGTATAAAGTAAATACTATTACTTATAACTACCCCTTATAGATAGCTAACTATAAAGACTTTACTACTACTAGTATTATTAATCTAGGCCTTATAGATAACCTCCTCTACGTCCTTTAGTATCTATATTCTACTCTTCTTTACTATCTCCTCTACTTTAATATTACTAATATTAGAGGTATTAATAATATTAATATTATCTACTATCTTAGTCTATAAGAGGTAGTAGAACTTAGGTAATTACTTATCTAACTTATTAAGGACTACTCTAGGTAGCTCCTATATATATATAAGGTAGGTATATTATATATTTATAGATATATTAATTAGCACCTATCTAGCTAGGGTTTTTAGGCTAGGCTAGAAGACCTCTTAGATAAGGATAAAGAGGAAATATATATATTTATATATAGTGCGATTTAATTATATATAGTGTAATTTAATTATATATAGTAAGATACTTAAAGTTAGTATTAGTATAAAGGTTAGAAGTAGCTAGGCTTTTATAGAAATATATAAAATTCTAGGTAAGCTTAATTATAGTAAAGATACTATATCTTCCTCCCTTTATAATATATTATAATTATATTACTAGCTAATACTAGTAATCCCTATTAGGCCTACTAAGGTTTAATAAGTATCTTTTTAGTTACCTTTAGTAAATTTTTTTAACTTTAGTTTTCGCGTATAGACGTTAGAGCTTTACTACCCTAAAATACTAATTAATCTAGTATTTAAATTATATTATTACTTTATCTTTTTTTATTAACTTTTATAACTAATAAGTAGAGGGATAACTACTTTTTACTTTTTTAAAGTTTTATTTTAATAATACTCCCTTACTTATAGAAAATAAAAAATTATAGTTATTATATTAATATATCTTATATTAACTATAAAGGTATATATAATTATAGTAGTTTAGTATTAGTTATATTAGCTTAATATAACTAAGCTATATAAGCCTTTATATCTATAGATAAAGTTAGTAATCTACTAAACTAACTCTTTTTATATATTAGTATAAGAGTTATATTAATAACTAATATCTAGACTAAATAAGGATAAGTTAATAGTACTACTAGTATTATTAATAATATTCTATAAGATACTAGTATAGCTAATTTATAAAAAGAGATACTTAAGGCTATTCTTATTACTTTATTAGAATATACTAGTCTAAGCCTTTATATATATACTATAAATATAAAGGAATAGCTCTAGACTACTAAACTATATACCTCTAAAAAGAGTAGTAATAACTAAGTAGTTATTTCTTATCTAGAATAGTATATATAGTATATAATACTTCTTCCTTACTAGTCTCTTTACTAGGTAAAAGTAAGTCCTTATACTACCCCTCCTCTCTAGAATAGAAGGTTCTAGTCCTCTAGAATATATAGAGACCCTAGATATATATACTAGACCCTAAGTAAGCTTACCCTTTATCTTCTCTATACTATTCTAGGTCTATCTAGAGACTAGTAGTCTAGAATAGTATAGAGAAGATAAAAGGTAAGCTTACTTAGGGTTTAGTATATATATCTAGGGTCTCTATACGTTCTAGAGGACTAGAACCTTGTATTCTAGAGAGGAGGGGTAGTATAAGGACTTACTTTTACCTAGTAGAGAGACTAGTAAGGAAGAAGTATTATATACTATATATACTATTCTAGATAAGAAATAACTACTTAGTTATTACTACTCTTTTTAGAGGTATATAGTCTAGTAGTCTAGAGCTATTCCTTTATACTAATAGTTAGGCTATTATATCTATCTTTCTTATTTTATATAAGTTTTATTAAAATAAGATATCTTATTCTTAACTATAATTTTTATTATTATTTACTTAGACTATTATTATTTATAAGTCTTAAGGTATAAGTCTTAACTAAGTAGTAGTATACTATAAAAGAGACTCTATCTTAAGTTTATTATATATTACTATTTCTTAAGTTAAAAGTTTAGAGAGTTTAGTATTAAAGGAGCCTATATCTTTTAATTATTTATATAGAAAGGAGGGTAAGGTAGTATAGTAGTAGAAGAAGAATAAAGAGTAGTAAGTTAAAGAAATTATTTCTTTATAAGAGATAAGCTTTTTTTAAGCTTATCCTCTATAGTAGGCCTAATACTAGCTATATTAATCCTCTATTATATCCCTTACGTCTACTAACTTATTATAGTAGTTCTAAATACCTTATATTTAGTCTTCTCCCTCTCTATTAAAGTTTTCTTTAAATTCTTTTTAGAATTTATAGTCCCTAAAGTTAAGCTCTTCTTTAACTATATTAATATCTAAGTCCTCTAGAATCTTAGTTAATTTAACTTAATACTTAGCTAATACTCTACTTACTTAGCTTATCTATAATTTATTACTCTAGTATAGTTATATTATTTATATTAATTACTTCTTCTTCCTCTTCTAAGTTCTAGTTAGTATTAAGGCTAGACCCTACTCTAGCTTATAAATTATTTATCTTTTATTAGTAATTATTAGCCTATACCTTCTATATAAACTTACTAAGATTAGGTTTAGGCTTATCCTCTATTAGTACGTTATTATCCTTATTATCTATTACTTATATATTAGTTTATAAGCTAATACTTAGCTAATACTACTATACTTAAGCTATATCCTAGCTTAAATTCTAGTCTTAGTTACTCTAACTTAAACTAGTTATTTATATTCTTAGGTAGCCCCCCTTTAGGCTCTCCTAATTCTAGTAGTATATATATAGCTTCTTTACTATTAATATACTTATATAGAAACTTCTTACTAGAGAATACTTATTTATTAAATAGTAGAGGTAGGTAGTATAAGCTATACTAAGTAATAAGGTAAAGGTAGTTATTTTCTTAGAAGTATCTTTATATTTATATAGTAATAACTATAGCTATAATAATCCTCTCCTAATATTAGAAAAGTAGTATAAATAGGGGGATTAGTAGGCTAGTATTATTATTAATTTTAATTAGGGGCTTATAGCGTTTAATATATTTCTAATAAGTTTCCTTAATAAGGTTAACCTAATATTATTAGCTTTAGCTAATACTAGACTAATACTAGTATATCTAATATACTTTATTATAGTAAGTAGGTAACTTAGTATATAAAGAGCTTTCTAATAAATATAAGTAGGCTTAAGGAGTATAAGTTAGTATAATTTATATTATAGTAAGTAGTTATAAATATACTTTAAACTTAGCGCCTATTATCTACTTAATATATACTCTAAAGTCTATATTATATAGTATATTAATCTTAGTAGTAGTATTCTTAGCTATTTCTATCTAGAAATCTTTAATATATAACTAGTACTTAAGGTTATAGTCTTTATTATACTAGCTATTAATATAGTTAAGGTATACTCTAGCCTTATACTTAGGTATAACTATTATATAGTATTAGTATTAGCTAATACTTACCTAATACTATACTTATACTTAGTATTATCTATATCTCCTTTTATATCTAGTTCTTACTCTACTCCTATAAAAGTACTATTAGCTTCTATATAAACTACCCCTAATACTATATATATAATCTAATTAGGAGGTATTAAACTATCCTTTAGTTAGTAGATAGTTTCTTATTTTATAAAGTACTTATTCTTCTCTTTTTATATTATAGTATTTCTAGTTTACGCCCTACCCTCTTAGCTTAGGTACTTATTCTAACTAAACCTATAACCTCTTAGTAGGGCCTAATACCTACCTAATACTAATATACCTAATCTCTATAGTAATATTATTACTCTAGTAGTAGAAGTTATCTTTAAGACGCTTTCTTTTAGTCTTATCTTTTTCTTTTAGCTTTAGCCTTTATAGACTTTTTTTATTATTATAGTGTATTTAGAAGCTTTTTTTAAGATTAAGTACTAACTAAGTAACTAAAGGCTTATACTTATACTTAGTACTACTAGTATATACATAGTAAATTATAAATACTAGATACTAAAGATATATAGTAGTATTAGACGCTTACTAGAGATAAGTAGTAACCTTCTAATATATATACTATCCTCTACTATCCTTAACTATTTCTACCCTCTATAGCTACCCTCTATAGCTACTCCTACTCCTACTCCTACCCCTACTATATCCCTTCCTTATAATACTTATATTACTACTAACTATAACCTCTAAGTTAAATAATTATATAGCTAGTATACTAAGCGTAGCTAATATACTTTAAAGCCTTTTACTACCCCTATAGTTATAGTTATATCCTTATTTAAATATAGCTATCTATAATACTATTACTACTAGATAATTAACTTTAGCTAAAGGAATACTAGTAGTATAGTTATCTATACCTTATTTTACTCTCCCTATAGTATACGTTTAAACTCCCTCTCTATAACTCCTAGATCTCTCTCCTTAACTACCTTATTAACGTCTAGGATTTATTAGTATAGCTACTCCTTAGTCTCTTTACTAACGCCTAAAGCTACTATAGCTAAGTAGCTATACTAAATAAGCTTAATAAAGTAACGTATATTAGTATATATAATAAATATTAACTTAAACCTCTTCCTCCTTAGGATTATTATTATAGTCTTTTCTACTCTCTCCTCTATTATAATATAGCTAACCCTAGTCTCTATTATAAGGTCCTTATTAGGTTTAGTATAGTAAAAGTACTAAAGGAGCTTAGGTATACGCTCCTATAACTCTTAGAAGACTTTTAGGGGTAGCTTACTAATATATATAATACTTAGATCTTTTATATTATTAAATAGTATAAGTAGGACCTCCCCTACTAAGGTATAATTATTCTTATAGTATAATATATTAAGGATTACTGTAGTATTTATATATAGTATAAAATAATTATATATAGTATTAAAGCTTATAAGTTAGTATTAGTATAAAGTTTAGAAGTAGCTAGGTTTTTATATAACCTCCTCTTAGTTATAGTAAATATACTATATCCTCTCTCCCCTTTATAATATATTATAATTATATTACTAGCTAATAGCTAGTAATCCCTATTATACCCTCCTAAGGTTTAATAGGTGTCTTTTTTAAGTTACCTTTAGTAAAAATATTTTAACTTTAGTTTTTATATATAGATATTAGAGCTTTACTACTATAAAATACTAATTAGTCCTATATTTAAACTATATTATTACTTTATCTTTTTTATTAACTTTTACGACTAATAAGTAGAGGGATAGCTACTTTTTATTTTTTTAAAGTTATATTTTAATAATACCCCTATACTTATAGAAAATAAAAAATTAATTAAATTATCTTGTTCTATATCTAAGGTGTTTTAAATAGTAAGCTTAAACTTTTTTAACTAGAATATTAATAAGGCCTAATTAATATAAGCCTATATTAGTTAAGGTAGTAATATATACTTACCTTATTAGTAGTATTATTTAATAGGATCTTAATAAGCCTAATACTTATAGCCTTCTTACATTACTCTCTATTCTTAATAGTATATAGGTTTATAGAGTATATAGCCTTAGATAGATTTAGTATAGTAGGTAGTTATAGTAGTATTAGTTTAGTATACCTAGTATTAGGCTCTATAAGTCTATAAGGTATAAGTAAGGTATAAGAAGTAAAGAAGGAGTAGAGGAGATATTATTAGTATAAGTAATATTAGCGTAAACTTACTATATTTAAAGCTTACTTTTAATCTAAGATTAGTATTCTTAATTAGCTATAATCTTACTATTACCTACGCTAGTAGGATTAGTAGTAAAAGTAAAGGTAAAAGTAAAAGTAAAGTTTAAATATATATTTTTTCTTCTATACTTTAATCCTCTTCCTCTTCTATCCTCTTCCTCTTATATTTATTTATTATTATCTAATACTATACTAATACTCTTATTAGTATATTATCTTACTTTCTATTTACTTATATACTATATAGTACTTATAATATCTATTAGCTCTAATATATTAAGTTTACTTTTACTTTTACTTTTACTTTTACTTTCTACTCTTACTTATTATTATAGTTACCTAAAAGTATTTACTATTAATATAGTATTATTTACTCTTATAGTTAACTTTTCTTTTACTTCTTACTTACCTTTTATACTTATAACCTAATAACCCTAATTACTACTACTATAATAATAATAATACTACTACTACTTCTCTTAATATAGTTAACTATATATATTAGCTAGTATTAGCTAGTATTAGTTTATATCTTATACTTACTTAGGGTTTAGTACTACTTATCCTCTACTTAGTATAACTAACCTTAAGGGTACTTAAGGTTATCTTACTATTACTTATAAAGCTTTTTACTTTATTATCTTAATAATAAGTATATATATTCCTAACTACTACTTCTTACCTATTAATCTTAGTACTTTACTTAATTTACCTACTCTAAGTTCCTTAATAGTATAACTACTTAGTATTACTTTAGATACTCTACTTACTACTACTCTTACTAGTAGCGCTAATAGTAGTAGTTAAGATTTAACTTATATAGCTATTAATAGTTATATTTATAAGAGTACTAGTAAGACTTTACCCTCTGGGCCTTAGGGATGGGGCCTACAGTGTCATCTCATATTGCGTTGCCAAGAAATTTTGAAACTAAGCCTGAACTGTCCTAGCGTATTCAGAAGTCTCTTTTTGCCTATAACACCTCTCCGTCCATCCCCCACATCACGCCCTGCACCGCCTCAACATCCCCACTATCACGATCACTGCTAATACTACCTAGAGATTAAGCTCTATCGCATCGCAGCAATCACATTTCAAGAGCGCAAGCACCGCCGCTATCACGATCACAGTCACGGTCACAGTTACAATTACAATTACGATTACAATTACAATTCCCTTTAAGCGGCTACAAAGCCTATACATTACTATCGCCTAAACTCCTCCGCAGCCGCTACGCACCTAATAGGTCCTATTGTGCCGTATCCTAAGCCTCCCGCGTCATCATCGTCGTTGTCGAATCGATCGTCAGCCGTACCTACTCGATACGATCACAAGATGGGGATGAGCTGGCCGAGGACCCACCACAGCCATCCATCGTAGTCCCCGCTCATGACCATCTTGACATACGCCTCTTGCTCTATCGTGAGCGTGCCCCCAGCCGCTATCATGTCACTCAGCTTCTCGATGCGAACGTTCTGCTCTACAGCAACAGATGACCTCGCTTCTGTGTTTATCCCGGTGCTGGCCAGCAAAGCGACGCTGCCCAGGCGAACAAGAGTCACGGCAAACGGGCCATCCGTGTGGAAGAGAATTTCATATTGGTCCTCAGTGGTATCATCCGACAAGTTCAGAGAGGAGAGGCAGGCGTCCAGGAAGGGGCTCAAGACACCATGAGGCTTGAGATCATCGTAGTTCAAGCTGATTTGATCCTTGGTGTACCAGTGCTTTGCGTCTGCGTCGGTGTCGACGTTGAGTGCCGTCTGCAACTCCAGGAATGGCCGCTCGACGCCCATGACGCGATCGCACGTCACAAGGCGCATGGTGTTGAAGAAGGTGTTTCTCTTTGGTGGTAAGCTTCGGGATGGAGTGTTGAAGTGGAAGTTGAGAAATGGAAATTTGAAGAGCCAGCAGTTGCTCAAATATTTCTTCATTCTCGAGTACCATGGTCGCGAGCCTGGATGCGAGCCATGGACCATGGTTTGAAAACTCCTCTTCCCCCCAAACTCCTCTTCTCCCCAACGTCGCCGCGACTTTCCAGAACCTCCTGAAGTTCAGGGCTTTGGCTTCAACCCATCTATTGTCGAATATATACAGCTGCATACAGTGAAAACAGGTGTTTGGGAAACACACCTTTACCGCGATTTATCACAGTGTCTTTCAACAGTGTTGTGCTTGCGTCTTTTACCAGCACGTTTATCATTTGAATAGTAAGACTTTATATATATAGTTTAGAGTTAAGATCTAATATAACTATAAAGTAGAATAGGTTCTAGTCTTCTATAGTAATATAATAGGACTTAAGAAAATTACTTAATAAGGTTAGTCTAATACTACCTAATACTAACTAATACCTTACTTTACTAATAGTATTATATAGCCTATATAGTAGAGGAGATCTAGTACTACTAGTAATATTAGGGTTAAGTACTACTAAAGCTTATTATCCTATACTATATTAAAGAGTTTATAGCTATAGAGCTTAAAGCTCTATTCTATTACTACCTAAATCTACTTAGTAAGATAAGTATATCTACCTTTACTATTATTTATAAAGCTACTAAAGAAATATACTTTTAGCTCTAAGTTAATATATATATAATTATAGTATTAGCTTAGTATTAGATTAACTTTCTTAGTTATAAAAGTTATAGTTAAGTATTAAGGTACTATTATTACTACTCCTAAGGATATAGCTAATACCTTTAAGGTAGCTAGGTTACTAAACGCCTACCTAAAGCTCTTAGAAAACTATATCTTCTAATATACTTAGGTTATTATAGGGTGTTATAGGTCCTTAAGTTTATAATATATAGTTCTTAAAAGTATTTATACTATCTACTTTTAGTCTTATAGTCTAGCTCTTAGTTAGTAATAAGAATAAAAAAGATATTTTATAGCTTTAAATAATTTAGCTTACTTTATATTACTATTTTATTTTTTATAAAATAGAAGGTTTATAAATTTTATAACTTTCTTTTTATATCCTTATTATAGTTATTTTAGATTTATAGATATATTACTATTAATAGTTACTAACTAAGGTAGCTTAATAATAGAAAATAAGTCTTCTTCTTACTATATTTCTTAGTATTTATATATAGTATCTATTAGCTAAGAATTTATAATAAGATTATTAGAGACTATAGGGGTACCTTTATATAGCTCTCTAGTAATCTTATACTCCTTATTATTCTTAGTAGGTCTTCCTTATTTCTAGATATCTTTATTCTTTATACTATCTATATCCTATAATCTTATACTATTCTTAGGTTTAGGGTATATTATAGTATTAGCTTTAGTAAGAGATCTAAGAGTAGATTCTCCTCCTCTTAAGATAATATTTACTATATTAACCTTATTTAGTTAATAGTTTATATTAAGTAAGTAAGGGTTAAATAGTTAGTCTTAGAACTACTAAAATTAATATAATATATTATATTTCTCTTTATATTAGTCTAAAGAGGAGGTAATATTAGCTAAAGCTATAAGGTTTCTTAGTCTAGTATACCTTAAAGCTAGATATAAATCTCTTCTTAGAAACTTCTTAAGAATAATACTTAAAGCTAGCTAGTTAAGGATATTATTAGTAATATTAAAGTATTCTCTAATTTTAGCTTTTAGCTATTAGAGAATAAAGTTAAAAAGAACTAATCTTAAGATCTCTCTAAGTCTTATATATAGAGGGCTAAAGTAGTAAGTCTTATACTTAGTATTTAGGTCTTAGTTAAAGCTAATCTACCCTATCTTCTTTAGGTAATTATATAGGTTATAGTTCTTAACCTAATATCTTATCTTATTATATATTTAAATAATAAACGTACTAGTAAAAGACGTAAGTATAATACTATTAAAAGATACTATAATAAATTATAGTAAAGGTATATTTCCTAAATACCTATTTTTACTATATATAGCTATATATCTATAGGTAGCTATATCTTAGTTTAGAGCTATATTTTTAGGCGCTATAGTAATAAAAGTACTATTATTCTTTTTATTTAGAAGTCTAGCTATTATAGCTTTAGTAATAAAGTATATATAATTACTTAGCTTCTTTAGTAATCTAAATATATCTAGATAGGCTATTAGTATATTTACTATAGCTAGTTTAATCTTTATATCTCTTAGGGATTTAATTAAATCCTCTACCTCCTTATCTATATTACTTAGGGTAGAAGGAATAGCTACTACTCTTTTTACTTTAGATATAGCTTCCCTTATACTTTTTAAAGTAAAGGTTACTTTCTTATTAGATAGTATAATATATTATATTTTTATATTAATATTCCCTCTTTCTTAATAATATATCTTATTAAGACTATTAATCTTCTTATAGTAAGGTTTTAAGAATATATATATCTAGTCCTTATTATATATAGACTAGTTATTACCTATTAAAGTATTAATTATATAGTATATAATTACTTCTTTATCTAATTATAGTAATCCTTTAAAGAAAAGAATACTTACTTTTACTTCTAGTAGCTATCTATTATTAATATAGGTATCTACTACTAAGGAAAAGTAAGTATAGTACTCTACGAAGCCTAGCTAATCCTAGAGGTAAGAGTATAAGTATACTTATAAATAAGATTACTTAGCTTCGGCCTTTATAGACTTTTTTTGTTATTATAGCACGTTTAGAGACTTTTCTTAAGATAAAGCGCTAACTAGGTGACTACGGGCTTATGCCTATATTTAGCACTACTAGTACGCACGTAGTGTGTTATAAACGCTAGATACTAAAGATATATAATAGTAGTAAGTTATACGCCTACTAGAGACGAGACGTAACCTTCTAACACATACGCTATCCTCTACTATCCTCTGCTATCCTCCGCTATTTCCGCCTTTCGTAACCTTCGCAGCCGCCCTTCGTAACCGCCGCCACCTCTGCTGCCCCTTCTTAAGAATAACTAACTAGCTACCTATAGTATAGCTACTGCTATCTAATAATTAGCTTTAGTTAGAGGAATATTAGTACTAGCGCTATCTATACCTTATTCTCTTATCCCTATAGTATCTCTTTAAACTCCCTCTCCTTAAGCCTAGGATATCGCTCCTCTAACGCTCTTTTAATATCCTTTATCTACTAGCGTAGCTAGTTCTTAGTTTCCTAGCTAAAGGCACCTTATTTAAGAATAATAAGGTAGCTAAATATAAGGAGCCTATAGCTATAGCGGCCGTCTATATAAGCTATATATACTAGCTCCTCTACCTTTCTCCCTATCTACGTCCTCCTCTACCTAATAGCTACCTTTATAATAATATTACTAATACTAGAGATATTAACCTAAGAGGCCTTTCTATTCTAGAATAAGAAGTAGAACTTAGGTAATCGCTTATCCAACTCGTCGAGGACCGCTCTAGGCAGCTCCCGAGTGTATACAGGGCGGGCATATCGCGTACTCATAGACATATCGATCGGCACCCGTCCAGCTAGGGTTTTTGGGCTAGGCCAGAAGACCTCCCAGATGAGGATAAAGAGGAAATACATCGTATACGCGACGGTTTGTATACAAGGCGAGTCTTAAAAGTATTAAAGGTATTAAAGCTTATAAGTTAGTATTAGTATAAAGGTTAAAAGTAGTTAGGCTTTTATAGAAATATACAAAATTCTAGGTAAGCTTAATTATAGTAAAGATACTATATCCTCCTCCCTTCGCAACATATTACAATCGTATCGCTAGCTTATACTAGTAATCCCTATTAGACCTCTACTAAGGTTTCTAATAGGTGTCTTTTTTTAGTTACCTTTAGTAAATTTTTTTAACTTTAGTTTTCGCGTATAGACGTTAGAGCTTTACTACTATAAAACGCTAATTAGTCTAGCGTTTAAATCGCGTTATTACTTTATCTTTTTTATTAACTTTTGTAACTGATAAGCAGAGGGATAGCTACTTTTCACTTTTTTAAAGTTTTATTTTGATGATACCCCCCCACTTGCAGAAAACAAAAAAATTATAAATAAGATTACTTACTTATTATTACTATAGTATCTTTATCTTACTACTACTCCTTTATACTTATTTAGAACTATAACTAGTTTTTAGAAAAGTAATTAAGTAGCTATTTTAATATATAAGAGATAGTTTAATCTATATTAGATAGTTAGTTTAGAAGTATAGAAACCTTTATCTTATTAAGGATATTTCTATTATTAGCTTATTAGTTAAAGTCTTTAAGGAACTTAATAATATCCTTTCTTATAAAGACTAAACTAGTATACCTAAGTCTAGCTAGAGATAAAATAAAGTTACTTAGAGTAGATATAATATCTCTACTAATACTAGTTATTATTATTAAAGCTTTTAGAGTAGCTTCTAAAAGGTTCTCTAATATTAATAAAGAGAGTAGTTACTATTCTAAGTTACCTTAGTATTAAATAGCCTTCTAGTTCTTCTTTATATTATATAATATAGAAGAACTTATAGATTAGTTCTTCTTAAACTAAGTTAAATTAATATAACTAAATAATTAATATATTTAAATAATAGATATATACTTTAATAATTTAAGTAGTATATCTAATATATACCTCTTATAGTAACTACTAACTATCTCCCTTAATTACTTCTTTAGCTTATTTATATATACTAGTAGTATTACCCTTTAGGTCTATTAGATTAGTATTTTCTATCTAATATTATTTTTAAGGGGGGTTATTATTTAGTCTATTAAATTAGTATTTTCTATCTATAGTATTAGTATAAGTAATCTTATTCTTAAGTATAGTACTTATTTTAAGAGTAAGTAATATTAGTCTAAGAACTTACTTAATAGTATAGTATAATATAGCTTCTAATAGTCTCTTCTAAAGAATCTAGTTATAATAAAGTCTTAGTTACCCTCTTATAGGATAACTAGTAGTATTAACTACGTATTAGAATTACTTCTTTACTAAGTTAAATAGTATCCCTATAGGCTTTACTATTTATATAGGTGTTAGAGTATATAAAGATACTAATATCTTAGTATTAAAGTTTTATCCTCTACGTAGCTAGTAATATATTTATAAATAAGTAGTAGATAGGAGTAATTAATTATTATAAGAAGAGTAGTAAGTATATTATATACTATTAAAAGAAAAACTTATATAAAGTTCTATAAAGGTTTAATAATAAGTAGATAACTAATTAATCTTTCCCTTAATATAGAGTAGAAAGAGTACTTATAGGGAAGCCTCCTTTCTTACTTAATATACTAGTATAATACTAATAGATTAGAGTTACTAAGTAAGGCTTAAAGATATAATACTTCTAATTACTAGATAACTAGAAGAACTTACTAATAGTAATACTATCTATAATAAAGAGCTAAAGGCCTTTTAAGTAAGTAGAAAGAGTAGTATTATTAAAAGAAGGAAGAAAAGTAGTATTAAGGATAGGATTAAGAAAATAACTAGTAAAGTAAAGTAACTAAAGGTACTTAAGGAGGCCTACTAGCTATACTAAAGTAATCTCTTTATTAAAGTTATTCTTAACTATAGTATTAGAATATTAGAATAATATTTAAGTAGACTTAGAAAGGAAGGTTTAATATACTATACTCTATAGTAAGGGATATAAAAGAATATAATAAAGAAGATACCTAGAGCTTAGTAACTTAATCCTTTATAGGACTAAGGATAAATCTTAAGTAGTAAGTATTAATAATAGTAGAAGGTATAGTCTAAATAATATTTACTAAGTTAGTAGGTATAGAGGTAGAATTATAAGTATCTTTATTATTATTTTACTTAAAGAGCTAGGTAATAGTAGCCTAATTAGTAATACTTACTTATTCTTACTTTATAAATATCCTTATTATTATCCTACTTAAAGAGCTAAGTAATAGTAGCCTAATTAGTAGCGCGTACTTATTCTTACCCTAAGATAGCGCTAGTAATAAATAAGAAAAGCTTTATATAATAATAGTAAGATAAGTAAAGTAGGGGGGAATCTAAGATATTATAGACTATTACTAATATATTCTTAGGTAGTAGAGGGGGAGACTAGTTTTTTATATATAAGTCTAGATCTATAATATACTAGTTAGTAATCTTATAGCTATTATCCTCTTAACCTTAAGGAGTAATATTTAGATCTTAAGTAAGTAAAGTAAAATAATATATAGAAGAATATAAATAAGAATTAGACTTACTATTAGAGCCTAATACTAAAGCCCTCTTAGTTATAATAATATTAGTAGTTAGAACTAAGTATAAAGAAATAAAAAGTAGTATAAGGTAAGAATTAATATATAACTAAAAGCTAAGCGCGCTATAATCTATAGTAGTAGTAGGTTAAGTAGGTAGGGTATTATTATAAGAAAGAGTAGATATTATTTTAAAGTATATATAGATAGTAAGGATATAAAGAAAGAGGTAAAGAATAAAGAGTAAAGTAAGTTTAAAGTAGTAAAGAAGAGTAGAAAGAAGAGATAAGAGTAGTAAGGAATAGATAGGCTAGTATTATTATTATAGAAAAGACTCTAACTATTTACTATCTAAAGGCCTATTATAACTAAGGTAATAGACTTACTTTTAAGGTAAGAGATAATATAATACTAAAGTAATAATAGGGTATATTATAAGAAATAGGTAAGTCTAAAAATATACTTAAGATATAGGAAATAATCTAATCTATATAGTATAGTTTTTTATTTTCTATAAGTAGGGGGGTATTATTAAAATAAAACTTTAAAAAAGTAAAAAGTAGCTATCCCTCTACTTATTAGTTATAAAAGTTAATAAAAAAGATGAAGTAATAATATAGTTTAAACGCTAGACTAATTAGTATTTTAGAGTAGTAAAGCTCTAATATCTATACGTAAAAACTAAAGTTAAAAAGATTTACTAAAAGTAATTAAAAAGATACCTAATAAATCTTAGTAGGCCTAATAGGGATTACTAGCTATTATTAACTAGTAACGTAATTATAATATATTATAATAAGGAGAGAGGATATAGTATATTTACTATAACTAAGAGGGGTTATATAAAAACCTAGCTACTTCTAACCTTTATACTAATACTAACTTACTTTAAGTATCCTACTATATATAATTAAATTATACTATATATAATTAAATTACGCTATATATAATTAAATTACACTATATATAAATATATATATTTCCTCTTTATCCTTATCTAGGAGGTCTTCTAGCCTAGCCTAAAAACCCTAGCTAAATAGGTACTAATTAATATATCTATAAGTACGTAATATACTTACCTTATATATACTTAGGAGCTAACTCTAGTAGTTAGTAAAGAGCTAGAATAGTAAATACCTCTAACACTCTAAATCCTTAGTAAGAGTAAATCTCTTAGCTAGTACTTTATTTAGAGGTCTAGGGTTAGTAATATTATTATAAAGGTAACCTATAAAGAGACTAGAATGTAGTATCTAAAGAAGGTTATAAAGTATAAGGAGATTATCTATACTAACGCCTACTACTTTATTAATCTCTTTATATTTAGCTACCTTAACTACCTAACCTTTAGTAGGTAAAGTAGAGAGATAAAGAGATAGCTATACTACTAAGCTATTAATATTAAAAGGGCGCTTAAAGACTAGTATCCTAGACTTAAAGAGAGAGAATTTAAAGAGATACTATAGGGATAAGGGAATAAGGGGTAGGCTATACTACTATTAATATTCCTCTAACTAAAGCTAATTATTAAGTAGTAGTAGTAGCTATACTATAGGTAGCTAGTTAGTTATTCTTAGGAAGGGGTAGAGGTAGTAGTAGTAGTTATAAAAAGTAGCTATAAAGGTTATAAAGGGTAGAAATAGTAAAGGATAGTAGAGGATAGTAGAAGATAGTAAGGGATAGCGTATAAGTTAGAAGGTTATATCTTCTAGTCTCTAGTCTATATATAACTTACTACTATTATATATCTTTAGTATCTAGTATTTATAATATACTATATATATATTAGCTATACTAAACATAAGCTTATATAAGCCTATAGTTACCTAGTTAGCGCTTTATCTTAAAAAAGTCTCTAAATATACTATAATAATAAAAAAAAAGTCTATAAAGGCTAAAGCTAAGACTATATAGTATAAAGAACTAAAAATATATACTAAAATATAATTTAAGGCTAAAGAGTACTTAACCTAAATAAGGGATAAACCTAACTAGATAGTTAATAGAACCTAACTACCTAGAAGAGAACTATATCTAATTACCTTAGATATAACTTAAAAAAGATAAGATATTTAGAGAACTCTACTAAAATATACTTAGAATAGAAAGAAATAAATTTAAAGTCCTAAGAACTACCCTAAGAAGTCTATAAACTAGAATTAAGAAAGATAGAACTATAGCTTAGGAATAAATATCTATTAAGTAGCTATTACTAATCTCTAAAGTTAAAAACTTATTATAAATATAAGAATTACTTAGTTTTTTAGTTTACTTTATTTTCTAAATACTCTTTAGAGACTAGGTTTTAAAGAAGAAAGGACTTTTAATTTCTTAAGTAAAGGAGGGAGTAGTATAAATACTTTATAGAGAAAGAAGATTAGAAGTAATACTAATATCTTTAAAAAGAATAAAAAGTAAAATAAGATAGTTAGATATAGATTTCTATAAGAACTATAACTAAAAGCCTATTAGGATAGTAGTAATATAACTAGTTAACTATTTACTACTAAAACTTAGAGAAGTATATAATAAAGACTAGAAACTAATACTATTACTACTAGACTTAGTAATAGAAACGTCCTTAATTATAGTAATAGGATTAATAATAAGAACCTTAAGCTAAAGAGTAGAATTAATTAACTCTATATAATAATAAATACTACTAATATTAATAAGATATTATCTACTAAGAAAATACTTATAAAGAGAGCGCGAAACTAAATAAGCTTTAGAAGAAGCTAGAGGAGCTAAAGTAAAAGACTTCTTATAAGGAGCTTTCTTCTTTATTAGTAATAGTATTACTAGCTTTTAAGTAGTAGTACACTTAAGAAGAGTAAGTATCTTATAAGTAGCCTTCTTAAGTAGCTTAGATAAAGTAATAACTTAGTTATTACTTAACTTCTTAGCTAAAGGTAGCTTAGTAAGAGTTAAATCCTTAGAGATAATACTATTAGTATCTAAGCTAAGCTTAGGCTTAAAGTTACTAGCCTTACTCTTATTTAACTAACTTAAATAAAGACTATAGCTAATAGTAAACTTCTTACTAACTTAGCTAAAGGAAGAGTAAGTAAATAAGAGTTTCTTAGTAAGTATTATAGCCTTATTAGTGCTAGTGTAAGTAAGGAGAAGTAAAGTAAGAGTATTAAGGATATTAGAGGAAAGGATAGGGGAGAGCTAGCTAATATAAGTAATACTATAATAAATAAGAATATTACTTAGAAAAAGTTTAAATTAGTAGAATATATAAAGAAGAAAAGAAGAGGCTATCTAAAAGATAATTAGGTACTTATAGTAGAAAGAATAAGTATTTAAGGTACTACTATAAATATAATTAATATAAATACTATTCTTATATAGCTTACTATTAATATATATAATAACGTAAATACTATAGACTTTAGTATAATAGTTAGAGTTATAGTAGCTATATATATAACTAATATTATTAGGGTTATTAATACTACTAATTATAATAGTACCTTAATAGATACTTAGTATTAAAGCCTTAATATTAGAATTAATAATAGTACGCTTTATAAAGCTAGATAAGTAGAAGTATAAGCTAATAGTCCTAAACTTAATAAGAAGATTAAGTAGCCTCTTAGAGTTAACCTAAAAGTTTAAAAACTTATTATTAGAGTAAATTATAAATACTAAGAGTAAAGGTTTTAAAGTAAAACTAGTATACCTAAGTCTCTAGAAGTAGAGCTAAAGGGATCTAATCTAATTATAAGAGAGGACTTTATTAGTATTATTAATAACTATATAAGGTAGGATATTAGAAGGATATTTAAAAAGATAATAAATAGAATTTAAAACTTATAGTACTCTATAACCTTATTATAACTAGAATTAGAAGATAGATATATAAAAAGCTTAAGATTAATAAAACCCCTACTACTAAGAACTACTCTCTTTAAAGGAGAGATAGGTTTAGCTTTACTAGTATTAGGCTAGATAAGAGAAGGTATAGTCTAAAGGATATTTACTAAGTCTATAAGCGTAGGGGTAGAATTATAAATATCTTTATTATTATCTTACTTAAAGAGCTAAGTAATAGTAGCCTAATTAGTAATACTTACTTATTCTTACTCTAAGATAGTATTAGTAATAATTAAAAAAGGCTTTATATAGTAGTAGTAAGATAAGTAAAAGGAGGGGGAATTTAAGATATTATAGTCTATTACTAAAGTATTCTTAAGTAGTATAGGTAGACCCCTAAATATTATAAAGATAGTATCCTAAATATTCTAGTTAAAGACTAAGCTATTAGAGTCCTACTCTCCTTAAGATTAGTTATTAAGATCTTAAATAAGTAAAGCTAAGTAATATAGTAAAGAATTAAAAATAGAATTAGACTTACTACTAGAGCTTAATACTAAAGCCCTCTTAGTTATAATAGTATCCTTAGTAATAGCTAGTAGAAGTATAATTTTTTAATTTTTTATTTTCTATAAGTAGGGGGGTATTATTAAAATAAAACTTTAAAAAAGTAAAAAGTAGCTATCCCTCTACTTATTAGTTATAAAAGTTGATAAAAAAAAAAATAAAGTAATAACGTAATTTAAACGCTAGACTAATTAGTATTTTAGGGTAGTAAAGCTCTAATATCTATATATAAAAACTAAAGTTAAAAAAATTTACTAAAGGTAACTAAAAAGATACCTATTAAACCTTAGTAGGCCTAATAGGGATTACTAGCTATTATTAGCTAGTAACGTAATTATAATATATTATAAAAGGAGGAGGATATAGTATCTTTACTATAATTAAGCTTACTTAGATTTTTATATATTTTTATAAAAGCTTAGCTACTTCTAACCTTTATACTAATACTAACTTACTTTAAGTATCCTACTATATATAATTAAATTATACTATATATAAATATATATATTTCCTCTTTATCCTTATCTAAGAGGTCTTCTAGCCTAGCCTAAAAACCCTAGCTAGATAAGTACTAATTAATATATCTATAAGTATATAATATACTTACTTTATTTAAATAATAAACGTGCTAGTAAAAGACGTAAGTATAATACTATTAAAAGATACTATAATAAATCGTAGTAAAGGTGTATTTCCTAAATACTTAGTTTTACTATATACAGCTGTATATATTTAATAATAGATAGGTTGAAGCTAAAGCCCTAAACTTTAGGAGGTTCTAGAAAGTCGTAGTAACGTTAGGGAGAAGAGGAGTTTAGGGGGAAGAGGAGTTTTTAAACTATAGTATATAATATACCTACCCTATATATACTTAGGAGTTACCTAGAGCAGTCCTTAATAAGTTAGATAAGTAATTACCTAAGTTCTACTTCCTATTCTAGAATAGAAAGGCCTCTTAGGTTAATATCTCTAGTATTAGTAATATTATTATAAAGGTAGCTATTAGGTAGGTAAGGATATAGATAAAGAAGAAGGTAGAGGTGTTAGTATATATAGCCTTTATAGATAGCTACTATAGCTATAGGCTCTTTATATTTAGCTACCTTATTATTCTTAAATAAAGTACCTTTAGTTAAGAAACTAAGTACTAGTTATACTAATAGATAAAGGATATTAAAAGGGTATTAAAAGAGTAATATTCTAAGCTTAAAGAGAGAGAGTTTAAAGAGATACTATAAAGATAAGAGAATAAGGTATAGATAGTACTAGTATTAATATTCCTCTAACTAAAGCTAATTATTAGATAGTAGTAGTTATACTATAAGTAGCTAGTTAGTTATTCTTAAGAAAGGGTAGTAGAAGTAGTAGTAGTAGAGGTAGTAGTAATAGTTATAAAAGGTAGCTATAAAAGGTAGATATAGTAAAGGATAGTAGAGGATAATAGAGGATAGTAAAAGATAGTAAAGGATAGTATATAAGTTAGAAGGTTACTATAAATTATCTTATTTTTAGTAAGTATATAATACTATTATATATCTTTATTAGCTTCAGCCTTTAGAGACTTTTCTTAAGATAAAGTACTAACTAGGTAACTCTAGGCTTATATAAGCCTATATTTAATACTACTACTACGTACGTAGTATATTATAAATACTAGATACTAGAGATATATAATAGTAGTAAGTTATACGCCTACTAGAGATAAGACGTAACCTTCTAATATATATACTATCCTCTACTATCCTCTACTATTTCTACCCTTTATAACCGCTACCCCTATAATCCTAAGAATAACTACCTAGGGCTACTACAACACTTTTAACTTTAACTAGAGGAATATTAGTAGTAGCGCTATTTATACTATATTCTTATATCCTTATAATATCTATTTAAATTCCCTCTCCTTAAGCTAAGGATATTAATCCTTTATTACTTATTAAATATTAACTACTTACCTACGTAGCTAGGCCTAGGTTTCTTACCTAAAGCCCCCTTAGTTAAGGAGAAAGATATAGCTAAATATAAGGAGCTTATAGTTATAGTACCTATTAAGCTAAGCCTTACGCCTAAACTCCTTAACTTTCTACTATATCTATATCCTCCTCTCCTTAAAAGTCTCTTCTATAATAATATTACTAATATAGGTATTAATCTAATCCCTCTTAGATACTCTACTATCCTAGAATATATAGTAGAACTCTAGTAATTACTTATTTAACTTATTATAGACTACCTTAGGTAGCTCTTAAGTATATATAAGGCTATTATATTATATATTAGATAGATTAATTAGTACTTCTCTAGTTAGGGTTTTTAGGCTATAATAAAAGACCTCCTAGAGGATAATATAAAGGAAATATATTATATATATAGGTTTATATATAGTATAAGTCTTAAAGGAAGTCTTAAAAGAAGTTTTAAAGGAAGTCTTAAAGGAAGTCTTAAAGCTTATAAGTTAGTATTAGTATAAAGGTTAGAAGTAGCTAGGCTTTTATAGAAATATATAAAATTCTAAGTAAGCTTAATTATAGTAAAGATACTATATCCTCCTCCCTTTATAATATATTATAATTATATTACTAGCTAATACTAGCGATCCCTATTAGACCTCTACTAAGGTTTCTAATAAGTGTCTTTTTTAGTTACCTTTAGTATATTTTTTTAACTTTAGTTTTTATATATAGCTGTTAGAGCTTTACTACTATAAAACGCTAATTAGTCTAGCGTTTAAATCGCGTTATTACTTTATCTTTTTTATTAACTTTTATAACTAATAAGTAGAGGGATAGCTACTTTTTACTTTTTTAAAGTTTTACATTAATAATACCCCCCTACTTATAGAAAATAACAAATTATATTTTTAGTGTCTAGTATTTATAATTTACTATGTATATACTAGTAGTACTAAGTATAAGTATAAGCCTTTAGTTACTTAGTTAGTACTTAATCTTAAAAAAGTCTCTAAATATACTATAATAATAATAAAAAAAAAGTCTATAAAGGCTAAGGCTAAAGGTTATTATATATAATATTATTATAAGTATAAAGTGCCTAGTTTTAAAAGGCCTAATAACCCTCTTAGTAACTATTTAAATAATAAACGTACTAGTAAACGACGTAAGTATAATACTATTAAAAGATACTATATTAAATTATAGTAAAGGTATATTTCTTAAACACCTATTTTTACTATATATAGCTATATATAGTTTAATAATAGATAGGTTAAAACTAAAGCCCTAAACTTTAAGTAGTTCTAGATAGTTATAGTAACGTTAGGGAGAAGAGGAGTTAAAGTAGAAGAGGAGTTTTTTAATTAATAACTATAGTTTATAGCTTACCTCTAGGCTTATAACTATAGTACTTAAGGCTATAGAAATATTTAAGTAACTACTAGCTCTTTAAATTTCTATTTCTTAACTTCTACTTTAATACTCTATCCTAAAGCTTACTACTAAAGAGAAATACCTTCTTTAATATTATACGCCTTATAATATATAATTACGTTATAAGTGTTAAGTAGTAATTCCTAGAGTTATAGATAGTACTTAATATTAATACTAATACTAATATAGACGTAAAGTACTAGTATATAAAGGATTAAATTAGCTTAAACTATAATAATCTTAAGCTTTATAGTATCTTAAGCCCCTTCTTAGATACTTACCTCTCTTCTCTTAACTTATTAGATAATACTACTAAGGATTAATATAAAATTCTCTTCTATATAGATAGCCTATTTACTATAACTCTTATTTACCTAAGTAGTATTACTTTACTAGCTAGTACTAGGATAAATATAAAAGTAAGGTTATCTATTACTATAGAGTAGAATATTTATATTAAGAAGCTAAGTAATATAATAGTAGCTAAGGGTATACTTATAATAAAGTAAGAGGCGTATATTAAGATAGTTATAAGTAAGGACTATAATAGATAGCTATAGTAGGTCCTTAGCTAGTTTATCCTTATCTTATAATTATATTAAGTAGGTATAGCTAATAATTATACGTATAGGGTAGGTATTAAAAAGGTAGTAGATAATTAATTTAATAATAATAATAATAATATAGGAGGCTTAGGATATAGTATAATAGGACTTATTAGGTGCGTAGTAGCTATAGAGGAGTTTAGGTAATAGTACTACTAATATATAGGCTTTATAGCCGCTTAAAGGGAATTATAATTATAACTATAACTATAACTATAATTATAATAGTAGTAGTACTTACACTCTTAAAATATAATTACTATAATATAATAGAGCTTCTACTTAATCTCTAGGTAGTATTAGTAGTAATTATAAAAGTAGGGACGTTAAGGCGGTATAGATAGGCGTAATATATAGGATAGATAGAGAGGTATTATAGGTAAAAAGAGACTTCTAAATACGCTAGGATAGTTTAGGCTTAGTTTTAAAATTTCTTAGTAATATAATATAAGATAACACTATAAGCCCTATCCCTAAGGCCTAGGGGGGACCTCTTAGTAACTATAATAACTACTATTAAGTAGTATAGTAGGTATAAAGTTATTATTAAGATTAACCCCTTTAAATATAACTTTAAGTATAAGTTTTAAACTTATATTTAATCTCTTAGCTTATTATATAAGTTTATTAAAAAGAATTTAACTATATACTTAAGGACTTAGTTTTTATTACTAAGGTCCTCTTTATAAGTACTATTATTATAGTAGCTAATAAAGGTATAAATAAAGCTAATAAGTTATTTACTCTTCTTTAGGATATATAGGTCTAGTATATATATAATATATAAGATACTAGTACTATAATAACTAATAAGTAGTATAAGTACTTAGAGGAGGTTTATAATAGGGACTTTAAGGACTAGCTACTATATATTATAAATATTATTAAGGAATAGATAATCCCCCCTAGGCCTTAGGGATAGGGCTTATAGTATTATCTTATATTATATTACTAAGAAATTTTAAAACTAAGCCTTAACTATCCTAGTATATTTAAAAATCTCTTTTTACTTATAATACCTCTCTATCTATCCTCTATTTTATACTTAGCTATACTACTTTAATATCCTTACTATTATAATTACTACTAATACTATTTAGAGATTAAGCTCTATTATATTATAGTAATTATAGTAATTATAGTAATTATAGTAATTATAGTAATTATAGTAATTATAGTTATAGTTATAGTTATAGTTATAATTTTTTATTTTCTATAAGTAGGGGGGTATTATTAAAATAAAACTTTAAAAAAGTAAAAAGTAGCTATCCCTCTACTTATTAGTTATTAAAGTTAATAAAGAAGATAAAGTAATAATATAATTTAAACGCTAGACTAATTCGCGTTTTATAGTAGTAAAGCTCTAACGTTTATATGTAAAAACTAAAGTTAAAATATTTTTACTAAAGGTAACTAAAAAAAGACACCTATTAAACCTTAGGAGGGCTTAATAGGGATTACTAGCTATTAGCTAGTAATATAATTATAATATATTATAAAGGGGAGAGAGGATATAGTATATTTACTATAACTAAGAAGGGTTATATAAAAACCTAGCTACTTCTAACCTTTATACTAATACTAACTTTAAGTATCCTACTATATATAATTAAATTATATATAATTAAATTATACTATATATAAATACTATAGATTTCCTCTAGATCTTTATCTAAGAGGTCTTCTATTATAGCCTAAAAACCCTAACTAGACTAGTACTAATTAATCTATCTATAAGTATATAATATACTAGCCCTATATATACCTAAGAGCCGCCTAAGGGGGTCTATAATAAGTTAAATAAGTAATTACTAGAGTTCTACTATATATTCTAAGATAGTAGAGTATCTAAGAGGGATTAGATTAATACCTATATTAGTAATATTATTATAGAAGAGACTATTAAGGAGAGGAAGATATAAATATAGTAAAAGGTTAGGGAGCTTAGGCGTAAGGCTTAGCTTAATAAGTACTATAGCTATAAGCTCCTTATATTTAGCTATATCTTTCTCCTTAACTAAGGGGGCTTTAGGTAGGAAACCTAGGCTTAGCTACGTAAGTAAGTAGTTAATATTAAATAAGTAATAGAGGATTAATATCCTAAGCTTAAGGAGAGGGAATTTAAATAGATATTATAAGGATATAAGAATATAGCGTATATAGCGCTCCTACTAACGTTCCTCTAGTTAAAGTTAAAAGTGTAGTAGTAGCTATAGGTAGTTATTCTTAGGAAGGGGTAGAGGTAGTAGTAGTAGAGGTAGTAGTAGTAGTAGTAGTTATAAAGGGTAGCTATAAAAGTTATAAAGGGTAGAAATAGTAAAGAATAGTAGGGGATAGTATATAAGTTAGAAGGTTACGTCTTATAGTCTCTAGTCTACGTATAATACTATTATATATCTTTATATCTAGTATTTATAATATACTACGTACGTACTAGTAGTACTAAATATAGGCTTATATAAGCCTATAGTTACCTAGTTAGTACTTTATCTTAAAAAAAGTCCCTAAATATACTATAATAATAAAAAAAGTCTATAAAGGCTAAAGCTAAATAGTTATAGTTATATTTATAATTATAATTCCCTTTAAGTAGCTATAAAGCCTATATATTAGTAGTAGTACCCTTATATATTACTACTATAGCTACTATAGCTATTAAAGCTATTAAAGCTATTATACTATACTTATTACTATTATATACCTAAATCCTATTATATTATATCTTAAGCCTTTTATATTATAAAATTAATTATCTACTACCTATACCTATCTTAGCTCCTTAATAATATTTATAATATATAGTAGCTAGTCCTTAAAGTCCCTATTATAAAACTCCTCTAAGTACCTATACTACTTATTAGATATTATAGTACTAGTAACCTATATATTATATATCTACTAGACCTATATATCTTAGAGAAGAGTAAATAACTTATTAGCTTTATTTATACCTTTACTAGCTAGTATAATAGTAGTACTTATAAAGAGGACTTTAGTAATAAACGCTAAGTCCCTAAGTATATAGTTAAATTCTTTTTTAGTAAACCTATATAATAGGCTAAGGGATTAAATATAAGTCTAGAACTTATACTTAAGGTTACTTTTAAGGGGGTTAATCTTAATAATAACTTTATACTTACTTTACTACTTAATAGTAGCTACTATAGTTACTAAAAAGGTTACTAGGCCCTCTAAAACTAAGTACTTTATACTTATAATAGTATTATATATAATAACTTTTATATTAGAGATACTAGAGTTACTAGAGATACTAGAGTTACTAGAGTTACTAGAGTTACTAGATATACTAGATATACTAGATATACTAGATATACTAGATATACTAGATATACTAGATATACTAGATATACTAAATATATTAGAGATACTAGAGTTACTAGAATTACTAGATATACTAAATATACTAAATATACTAAATATACTAAATATACTAGATATGCTAGATATATTAAAGTATAAGAGTTAAGAGAAGAAAATTTAAACTACTTAAATATTTCTTTATTCTTAAGTACTATAGTTATAAGACTAGATATAAGCTATAGACTATAGTTTAAAAACTCCTCTTCTCCCTAATATTACTATAACTTTCTAGAACTACCTAAAGTTTAGGGCTTTAGCTTTAACCTATCTATTATTAAATATATATAGCTATATATAGTAAAACTAAGTATTTAGGAAATATACCTTTACTATAATTTATTATAGTATCTTTTAATAGTATTATACTTATATCTTTTACTAGTATATTTATTATTTAAATTAAAGAGCTATAATAGGTATAGGTAGTAAATAATTAATTTAGTAATATAGAAGGCTTAGGATATAATATAATAGGATTTAAGTATATAATAATAATAAGTATAGTATAATAGCTATAATAGCTTTAATAGCTATAGTAGCTATAGTAGTAATATATAAAAGTACTACTATAAATATATAAGCTTTATAGCTACTTAAAGAGAATTATAATTATAATTATAACTATAACTATAACTATAATTACTATAATTACTATAATTACTATAATTACTATAATTACTATAATTACTATAATTACTATAATTACTATAATTACTATAATTACTATAATTACTATAATTACTATAATTACTATAATTACTATAATTACTATAATTACTATAATATAATAGAGCTTCTTAATCTTTAGGTAGTATTAGTATATAGGTGTTAGAGTATATAAAGATACTAATATCTTAGTATTAAAGTTTTATCCTCTACGCAGCTAGTAAAGCGCTTATAAGTAAGTAGTAGATAGAAGTAATTAATTATTATAAGAAGAGTAGTAAGTATATTCTATACTATTAAAAGAAAAACTTATAAAAGGTTCTATAAAGGTTTAATAATAGATAGATAGCTAATAGATAATTAATAATTATATTTTTCCCTCCCCCCCTTAATATAGAGTAGAGGGAGTACTTATAAGAAAGCCTCTTTACTTACTCTATATACTAGTATAGTAGTAGTAATTATAATAGTAGGGATTCCTTATTAAGCTTACTAAGGTTTAATAAGTATCTTTTTAGTTACTTTTAGTAAATCTTTTTAACCTTAGTTTTTATATATAGATATTAGAGCTTTACTACCCTAAAATACTAATTAGTTTAGTATTTAAATTCTATTATTACTTTATCTTTTTTTTTATTAACTTTTATAACTAATAAGTAGAGGGATAGCTACTTTTTACTTTTTTAAAGTTTTATTTTAATAATACCCTCCTACTTATAGAAAATAAAAAATTATAGTAAGGATATTAAAGTAGTATAACTAAGTGTAATATAAAGGATAGATAAAGAGGTATTATAAGTAAAAAGAGACTTCTAAATATACTAGGATAGTTTAGGCTTAGTTTTAAAATTTCTTAGTAATATAATATAAGATAATACTATAGGCCTTATCCCTAAGGCCTAAGGGGGCTTATTTAACTTATTATAAATTACCTTAGGTAGCTCTTAAGTATATATAAAGCTAGTATATTATATATTAGATAGATTAATTAGTACTTATTTAGTTAAGGTTTTTAAGCTATAATAGAAGACCTCTTAGAGGATAATATAGAGGAAATATATTATATATATAAGTTTATATATAGTATAAATCTTAAAGGAAGTCTTAAAGCTTATAAGTTAGTATTAGTATAAAGGTTAAAAGTAGTTAAGCTTTATAAAAATATATAAAATTCTAAATAAGCTTAATTATAGTAAAGATACTATATCCTCCCCTCCCTCCCTTTATAATATATTATAATTACATTACTAGTTAATATTAGTAATTCCTATTATACCCTCCTAAGGTTTAATAGGTATCTTTTTTTAGTTACCTTTAGTAAATTTTTTTAACTTTAGTTTTTATATATAGATATTAGAGCTTTACTACCTTAAAATATTAATTAATCTAGTATTTAAACTATATTTTTACTTTATCTTTTTTATTTACTTTTATAATTAATAAGTAGAAGGATAGCTACTTTTTACTTTTTTAAAGTTCTATTTTAATAATACCCCCTTACTTATAGAAAATAAAAAATTATTACTACTTTTTAAGTACTTATTATATAGCTAGTTCTTTAGTATACTATTAATACTTATAGTAATACTTAATTTTAACCTATTATTAAGCTAACTTTATAGCTCCTTAAACTTACTTTTTATAAGCTATTACTACTACTCTTACCTCTTTATTATAAGTTTTTTAGAGTTATAGTTATATAGCTTTATCTAATTTAGTAACTTTATATATATACTTACTAATAAGCTTTTATAAGCTATAGAATATAGTATTATTATACTACTTATTACTATCTTATATAGTTAGTATTATAGACTTAGTTAACTACTTTATAATAAAGTTAATCTTAGTATAAAGCTTTATATTTTAGAGTTATAGAATCTTATTATTAATTTATAGTAAGTATAGGCTTTATAATAGCTATTTAGCTTTAACTTTAGCCTTATCTCCTACTATAGCTTTAAAAAATTTTTATAGCTAAGGCTAAGTATTCCTATTACTTTACTTCTTAATTCTTAAGTTATTATCTTATTATTATAAGTAGTTATTAAAGTATTAAAGTACTAGGTTTACTTTTATTAACTATACGCTTATAGCTTAAAAACTTTTTAATATAAGATTATAAGTTATATAAATAATAAATATACTAGTAAAAGATATAAGTATAATACTATTAAAAGATGCTATAATAAATTATAGTAAAGGTATATTTCCTAAATACCTATTTTTACTATATATAGCTATATATAGTTTAATAATAAATAAGTAAATACTAAAGATTTAAACTTTAAGTAGTTCTAAGAAGTTATAGTAATAGTAAGGGGAAGAGGAGTTAAAGTAGAAGAGGAGTTTTTTTAATTAAGAACTATAGTTTATAGCTTACCTCTAAGCTTATAACTATAGTACTTAAGGCTATAAAAATATTTAAGTAATTTTTAACTTTTAAAATTTCTATTTCTTAACTTCTACTTTAATATACTAAAAAGAAATACTTTCTTTAATACTATACACTTTATAATATATAATTATATTAAGGGTATTAAGTAGCTATTCTTAGAGTAAGATTATAAGTTATTATAGAGCTTTATACTAACTAAAGGTTATTAAAGAAATTATATTTAGTAATCTTTAAGAAGCCTTAGGTTTACTAAAGGTACTAAGTAAACTATTTAGTATAGTACTTTAAAAGTAGTAAGAAGATTATAATATCTAATATATAATATATAGGATATAGCTTAGCTAGAAGGGTACTAAGGTCCTAATATAATTACTTCTCTTATTATCTCTATAGAGGAGGAACTTACTCTTAACCTACGCTTTACGCGTAAGAAGACTAGTAAGAATTATTATTATTACTCCCCCTAGTATACTATTAGAACATAAAGCTATCTCCTACTATTCTCTTATAGTATAAAGTAAATACTATTACCTATAACTACCTCTTATATAATAATTCTTCTCTCCTATAGGGTAAATAGTCTAGGGATAGCTCTCTTAACACAATCTACTACCTAAGCTAAAGTAGGGAGCTAAAGTTCTAGCCTTTTAAGCCTAATATAAATATAATATAGTAAATATATACTACTAGTAAAAAATATACTTATAACACTAGAGGAGCGTATTATAGCAATTAAGAAATAATAGGATAAACCACTTACCCTCTAATAGCTACGTAAGCTAGAAGATAAAGTTATATAGCTAGAGGAAATAGGATAAAGTATACTATAAGTAGAAGTAAGCTATATTACCCTTAGCACTAAGGATCCTATTATATATACCTAATACGTACCTAAACCTATAGGCGCTATATACCTAAAATATACTTTAAAACCTAAGGACCCTATAAAGTACTAGGGAAAAATAATTAAAGAATATTATAAATTTATTTATTCTTATAAGATAGCTTTTTAACTACTACTATAAGAGTTTTCTACTAAAATATAATATAATTTTATAGTCTATATAGTATATAGGTAGAGAACTAAGAGGGCCTTAGTATATATAATTTAAGTAAATATTTAAAGTATAAGGGGAGGATCCTACTTAAGAATACTTTAAGTAGTACTTACTTAACTTACTCTCTAATCTTGTTAACTATAGTCTTAAAGTAGCTATAGTATATAATAATACTATATAACAAAAAGACTAGATAGTTTACTCTTTTACTACTTACTTAGAAGTTCTAAAAGATTAACTCCCTACTTATATTAAGGAGTAAAGGGTATAATACTTATTTATAAAACTATAGCCTAAGTTATAGTAAGCTATTATTAACTATTACTAAGTTCTAGCTACTAGAGAGGACCTTATTATATTAGTATCTACACTTAAAAGAAACTTATATAGAGTAGCCCTTATATATAAATAATAGGCCTAAAGCGCTTATAAGGGAAAGCGTAGAGAGGCTCTTTCTCTAACCTTATAGTATAACTTACTAAAGAAGCTAAAGGATAATAGCTTAATTATATACTTTAAGTACTAAAAGAAGGGGTACTATACTAATATGTGCTAAAGTAGTAACCTAAACTAAGTACCTAATAATATTAACTAGGTAGGAAAAGGGTAAGCCTCTTTAAAAATATAAGATTAGTAAGGTAGTTACTAATTAATATCTTACTAGGTATAAAGCGTATATATAGTATATAAGTAGAATCTAGTTAAGAAAAAGAACTTAAAGTTATTCTTAATCCTTAAGTAAATATTAGTCTAATTAGTTAAATTACTACTATAGAAATAAGTATAAAGCCTATAGAGAATATAGAGCTCCTAAGATTAAGATAGATTAATCTATAATATTAAGGTACCTACGTAGTATACATTCTAGGTGCGCTTATTAAATAATAATAGTATAGAATACCTTACCTAAGTAACTATATATAAGGTAGATAAAAAAGGACTTCCTCTTCTCCTAAGGAATCCTTTTCTTAAATAAGAGGATATTTCTATTAATTATAGGTACTAAAAATAGTACTAAGGATTAACTAAAGCTAATATCTAGTTAGTAAGTATAGAGACTCTCTAAAAAAGTAAAAAGGATTCTAGTTTTACTTACTTCTTAAGAACTCTCTAATTAACTAATACTTTCTTAGACTATAATATATATATATATAATATCTATATAGCGTAGGAACTACGTATCCCTAATACTTTATTAGAATATATAAATATATTTAATAATATAAAGGCTATAACTCTTCTAAGTTATAAGAGTTTAGATTATATAATTCCTATCTAACTAGGTAAAGAGTTACTATATAGACTACTCTATATACTCTCTTTATATAAGCTTTAACTACTTTATAAATATATAGAAGAGGCTCTTTATAAGGGATAGATCTAATATAGTACTAGCCTTATAGGCTTACTAATTATCTTTATACTAAAGAAAGATAGTATACTTTACCTTTACGTAGATTATAGAGGTCTAAATATAGTTACTATAAAAGATTATTACTTACTCCTACTTATTAGAGAGATACTAGATTACCTATTAGGTATATAATACTATATAATACTAGATCTTAAGGACGCCTACTATTATATATAAATAAAAGTAAGAGATAAATAGAAGATAGCTTTTTAAACTTAATATAGCTACTTTAAGTACTTAGTTATACTTTTTAGGCTAACTAATACTCTAGTAAGCTTTTAGGCCTATATTAATAAGGTGTTAAGTAGATATTTAAACTATATTTATATAGTCTACCTTAATAATATTCTTATCTACACCTATAATAATAATCTTAAGCTATACTAGTATATAGTATATACTATACTTTAGTCCCTTAGGGAAGCTAAACTTTATATAAACCTAAAGAAGTATACCTTTATAGCTACTAAAGTCTATTTCTTAGGATTTATTATTATAAGGAGTAGTATTCGCGCTAATCCTATATATATAGAGATAGTACTCTAATAGCTAACCCTAACTAGTATAAAGGAGCTATAATCCTTCTTAGGGTTTACTAATTTTTATTAATACTTTATTAAGCGCTATACTTAGGAAATAGCCCCCCTTACTAATATTCTAAAAGGGAATTAAGTCTTCTACTAAGATAATACTATAGAAGCCGCCTTTACTAAGCTAAAAGAACGCTTTATATATATACCTATCCTATACTACTTTAATAAACCGCTATAGATTCGCATTAAGATAGATACCTTAATATTTATAATCTTAGGTATACTTTCTTAGCTATTTAAAGATAAGAAATAGTATTTAGTAGTATTTATCTTAAGAAAGCTTTAGGCTATAGAACTAAATTATAAGGTATATAATCTTAAACTTTTAGCTATAATATATAGCTTTAAGTAGTAGTAGTATTACTTAGAGAGTACTTATTATACTATCTAAGTTTTAATAGATTATAATAACTTATACTTTATAAGCGCTATATAGAGGCTTAACCCCTATTAAGTATATTAGGTACTTTATTTAAGAGTATTTAATTTTAAAGTAAAAAACTATCTAAAGAATACTAACCTAGTAGATAAACCCTTAAGAAGAGTAGATTATAAGTAAGAGAATATTTTTTTAACTTAGTTATTACCTACCTTATAGAATAAGCTTCTAGTAAGGAATAAACTTAGTAAAGTAAGAGGATCTATACTTAGGCTTAGTTTAGTAAGTACGTATAAGATATATATTACTAATATTTATAGAACTAGTTAGGTCCCTACTACTAGTACTATAAGATATATACTATATATACTATACTTACTAGCTAAGGTATTAGTTAGTAGTAAACTTATATTAGTAGAGTCTAAAGCTTTATTAGATATTCTACTCTAGTTATAGTAAAGGGACGCCTTTACCTAGTAGTAAGTTATAGACTCTAAGTAGGTTTTATATACTTAAAGCTATAGAGGTATATAAGTTTAGTATACTAATTATAAAGAAGTCCTAAGATATAATAGTAGAATTTATATTCTAGAGGAACTAGCTATTAGGTAGAAAATTTTATCCTAATCCTATAATATATATATAGTAGGCTACTTTAGTAGATATAGGATACTTAAGCTTATTAGTAAATACTATTATTAGTTATTACTTAGCTAAGACGTCTAGGAATATATAAAGACTTATACTATATATTAAAGAAGTAAAGCTATATAATATAGTAAATATAGTAAGCTAGTATTACTACTAATCTTAGAAGATATCTTTAAGGAAGTCTCTTTAGATTTTATTAAAGGATTACTACTATTAAAAGATAGGTTAGGTTACGTCTTTAATATAGTACTTATAATTATAGACTACTTCTCTAAGATAGTTATCTATATACTTACTTTAAAAACCTAAGATATAAAATAGTTTATAGAGTCCTACTTTAATTAGGTTATTTTAAAATATAGGGTATAGAAAGGTATTATATTAGACTAAGGCTTAGTGTTTACTTCTATATTTTAGATAGAGATCTACTACTAACTATAAGTAAAGTATAAGCTTAGTATAGCCTTCTATCTATAGATAGATAGGTAAACTAAACACTAGAATTAGACTATAGAGTAATACTTAAGAATTTTTACATCTAAAAAATAGGATAACTAAGTCTAATTATTATTAATAGTATAATTTACTTATAATAACTCTATTTATAAATTAATAAAAGCTACTCCTTTCTACCTTATTTATAGTAAGTACCCCTTACTTATAATACCTCCTAAGGATAGTAGGTAAGAAGGGGAGGTACTAGATATAGTAGATAAAGTTTAGCGTATATATAGCGTATATATAGTAGTAATAGATTATCTATTAAAAGTATAAGAGTATTAAAGCTACTACTATAATAAGAAATATAAGCTAGAAATTTTTTATAAAGGAGACCTTATTCTCCTTAGTATAAAGTATATTAACCTAGTTAACTAACCTAGTAAAAAGCTTTCTAGTAAGTATATTAGACTGTTTTAAGTCTAGAATATAGTTAGGTTATAGGTATATTACTTACTTCTACTACCTTATTATTATATTTATAATATCTTCTATATATCTCTTCTAGAATAATAGAATTCTAGGAAAAATAATAATAATAATATATAACTACTAGAAGTTACCCTAGAAGGTTAAGAAGTTTAGGAAGTAGAAAAAATCCTTAGAAAATATATAAGAAAAGGCTAGTTATAGTACTAGCTAAGATAGAAAGGATATAATAAATCCTAGGATACTTAGACCTTAGCCTCTAACTTTAAAGATATAGAAGAACTACTCTAAGACTTTAAAGTATTATAAAGCTTATAGTATATAAGGTAATAAAAAAGAGTATAATAAAAGAATTTATAATATACTTAAGGTATAAATCCTATAGTATAGGATTTTAAGTATCTACGCGTATAGAAAGTAAAAAATATAAAAAAGGAAAAAATTAAGCCTTACTATCCTTATTATCTTTACTACCTTTACTATCCTCTTTACCCTTACTATCTCTACTATCTTTACTACCCTTACTATCCTTACCTACGCTATACTTAGACCTAGTATCTTCTAGCTATATAGCTAGCGCGTTAGTAGTACTATCCTTACTCTCCTTATCTAATAGACTATTATTATTATTATTATTATTATTATTATTACTACTAGCACTATTCTAGAAAAAGTTAGTTAAGATAAATAAAGTTAGAAGATAAAGTATAAGAGTATACTAGAATTACTATATAATTAACTAGCTACTCTAAGGTAGTAGTAATCCTATACTACTTAACTAGAATTAGGCTAAGAAAGTTAAAGGAGGTTATAGAAATCTAAGTAAGAACTCCTAGAGGAGTCTTAGAGTAAGTAGTAATATATTAGTAGTTAGTAAGCTCTAAGTTAAACTAGTACTATATATATATAAGCTTAACACCTATATAAAGTACTATAGTATTAGTCTTAGGAGTAGTAGTACCCTTTATAGTAGTATTATACTTTACGTATAAGTAGTATAGATAATTAATATAAGTATTTAAGTTAGTAAGAACTTATAAAGATTAGCTAAAGTATAATATACCTAAAAGACTTTAAAGAACTTACTAAAGTATAACTACTATAGTTACTAAAACTATAGTAATTATAGTAATACTTATCTAGCTTCTTATAAATCTACTTTTACTTATAAATAGTTTAAGTATAGTATAGGTAAGTTATATAAGTAGTAATTATATTAGTATACTTATTACTATTACTCTAAGTAAATACTATAGTATTCTAGAGGTAGGACTTCTTAATATATTATAGATTAGGATAATAGACTATATTAGGAAGCTTATAGCTTATGTAGAGAGTATAATTAAGGTATATATTAGTATTAGTATAAAGGTGTTAAGTAAGGTATTAGAAAAATTTCTATTATAATAAATAATAAATAGATAGTTACTATAGAAAATTCTACTCTTACTTTACTAAAAATTCTATAACCCTAAAGAGGAAGTAAATAAAAAGTTACCTTTACTATAATAAAGTAAAAGTGTAAGGGTAACTTATCCTAAAATCCTTAGTTACCTTTATATTACTCTTAGACTTAGTAATAAGTATAATATACTCTACCCTAATACTATATCTATATAGCGTAAGATAGACGCGCGTAAGATAGACTAAAAGACTAGATACTCTTTTCCTATTTTCTAATAAAGATTTTAGGTTTTTATTAAGGCTAAGACTATTAAGGACGCTAGCCTAAGAGGGGAGGTTCTATAATATATAGGATATAGCTTAGCTAGAAGGGTACTAAGGTCCTAATATAATTACTTCTCTTATTATCTCTATAGAGGAGGAACTTACTCTTAACCTACGCTTTACGCGTAAGACGACTAGTAAGAATTATTATTATTACTTCCCTTAGTATACTATTAGAATATAGAGCTATCCCCTACTATTCTCTTATAGTATAAAGTAAATACTATTACCTATAACTACCCCTTACAAATAGCTATAAGCTATAAGTTAAATATAAAGGATATATTATAACTATAATATATTTAGCTTTATAATACTTTAAAAACTTAAGTATTAAGTAGCTACTATAGCTATTAAGAAGTAGAAGATATTATTACTAGTAAGCTTTAGTAGTAGTATAGTACTATAGTAGAGTATTTTATTACTAATTCTCTATTAGGAATAGGTGCTTAATATAGTAGGTAGATATAAAAATATTAAAAGGGGTATCTATTATAGTTATTATACTATAGCTAAAGGCTATTTAGCTAGTTTCTATAGGGCCTCCTTTTTCCCGCGCTACCCCTAAGCCTAATAGTTCTTTAACTACTTACACTTCCCCTAGTTTCTCTACTATATCCCTCCCTTACTTAAGAAGAAGGCCTCCTCTTCTTTAACTAGAATAACTTTTAGACTTACCGCTATATAATAAAACCTATATATAACCCTAATAAGCAGACCTATAAATCCTAAACTAGATACTAAAGTCCTCCTTCCTAGTGTAATTTACTAACTATCTATCTTATACCTTCCTTTACTATATCCCCTAATTTCTATTATAATTTTAATTCTTCCTTACTATACTATCCTTATTCCTTTCCTCTTCCCTTATAGTTCTTAGGATAGACTACTTCTTCTTCTAATAGTCTTTTAGGATTTATTAGAAGTTACTTTATATTTAACTAAGTTCCTATAGCTATCTACTATTCTTTTTATTTAATCCTCTTTCTACTCTACTTAACTAATCTCTACACTATCTAGAGTACCTCCTCTTCCTTTAATAGTACTATATAGGTCGCCTTTTATATCCTAGGTGCATTCTAAACGTCCTTTAGTACTAGCTATAGGACCTACTTTTTCTATAAACTTTAATATTACTTTAGCTCTATTTATTACTAAAGGCCTTTTAGTACCTAGTAACTAAATACTAAATAATAATAATATTACTTCTACTTACTTCTACTTACCTACTTCTTCTTTCTCTCTACTATCTTATTACTTTATTCGCATTACCTTACTAGCTTTATTACCCTCTTACCGTTTCTCTTAACTCTACTATACCTTTATTATAATATCTTTTCTTACTATTAACTCCCCTAAGAAGCTAAAGCGCCTTTACGTTTAGTATAGTACTAGGCCGCCTAGGGAGTAATCTACTACTACGTCTACGCCGCCTAATTCCTCCGCCTTACTTACTTATATACCTCTACTAGCTATTACTAAGGATACTATTATAACTAAGAGGGCTTTAGTATTAGGCTCTAATAGTAAGTCTAATTCTATTTCTAATTCTCTACTATATTACTTAGCTTTATTTATTTAAGATCTTAATAACTAATCTTAAGGAGAGTAAGACTCTAATTACTTAGTCTTTAACTAGAATATTTAGGATCCTATCTTTATAATATCTAGGGGTCTACCTATACTACCTAAGAACGCTTTAGTAATAGACTATAATATTCTAGATTCTCCCTCCCTTTACCTATCCTACTACTACTATATAAAGCTTTCCTTAATTATTACTAGGGCTATCTTAAGGTAAGAATAAGTAAGTATAGCTAATTAGGCTACTATTACTTAGCTCTTTAAGTAGGATAATAATAAAGATATCTATAATTCTACCCCTATACTTATAAACTTAGTAAATATCCCTTAGGCTATACCTTCTCTTATCTAGCCTAATACTAGTAAAGCTAAACCTATCTCTCCTTTAAAGAGAGTAGTTCCTAGTAGTAAGGGTTCTATTAATCTTAAGCTCTTTACCTATCCTTCTTCTAATTCTAGTTATAATAAGGTTATAAAGTACTATAAGTTTTAAATTCTATTTATTATCTTTCTAAATATCCTTTTAATATCCTACTTTATATAGTTATTAATAATACTAATAAAGTCCTCTCTTATAATTAGATTAGATCTCTTTAGCTCTACTTCTAGAGACTTAAGTATACTAGTTTTACCCTTAAACCTTTACTCTTAGTATTTATAATTTACCCTAATAATAAGTTTTTAAACTTTTAGGTTAACTTTAAGAGGCTACTTAATCTTCTTCCTAAGTTTAGGACTATTAGTATATACTTCTACTTATTTAGCTTTATAAAGTATACTATTATTAATTCTAATATTAAGGCTTTAATACTAAGCGTCTATTAGGGCGCTATTATAATTAGTAGTATTAATAACCCTAATAATATTAGTTATATATATAGCTACTATAACTCTAACTATTATACTAAAGTCTATAGTATCTATATTATTATATATATTAATAATAAGCTATATAAGAATAGTATTTATATTAATTACGTTCGTAGTAGCACCTTAGATACCTATTCTTTCCACCGTAAGTGCCTAATTATCTTTTAGACAGCCTCTTCTTTTCTTCTTTATATATTTTACTAATTTAAACTTTTTCTAGGTAACGTTCCTATTTATTATAGTATTACTCGTGTTAGCTAACTCTCCCCTATCCTTTCTTCTAATATCCTTAATACTCCCACTTCGCCTCTCCTTACTCGCACTAGCGCTAGTAAGGCTATAACACCTACTAAGAAACCCCTATTCGCTCGCTCTTCCTTTAGCTAGGTTAGTAAGAAGTCTACTACTAGCTATAGTCTTTATTTAAGCTAGTTAAATAAGGGTAAGGCTAGTAACTTTAAGCCTAAGCTTAGCTTAGATACTAATAGTATTATCTCTAAGGATTTAGCTCTTACTAAGCCGCCTTTAGCTAGGGAGTTAGGTAATAACTAAGTTATTACTCTATCTAAGCCGCCTAATAAGGCTACTTATAAGATACCTACTCCTCTTAAGCGCACTACTACTTAAAAGCTAGTAATACTATTACTAATAAAGAAGAAGGCTCCTTATAAGAAGTCTTTTACTCTAGCTCCTTTAGCTTCTTCTAAGGCTTATTTAGTTTAGCACTCTCTTTATAAACTAAATATTAACGCTCTAAAGGAGTAGGTTAAAAAGCGTAAGAAGGCCTCTCCTTATAAGCGTCTTCCTAGTAGCTAACGTCCTATTAACATTAGTAGTCTTTATTATTATATAAAGTTAATTAATTCTACTCTTTAGCCTAAGGTTCTTATTATTAAGCTTATTACTATAGTTAAGGATACCTCTATTACTAAGTTTAGTAGTAATAGTACTAGTTTTTAGTCTTTATTATATACTTCTTTAGGTTTTAGTAGTAAGTAGTTAACTAGTTATATTACTACTATCCTAATAGGCTTCTAGCTATAGTTCTTATAGAAATCTATATCTAACTATCTTATTTTACTTCTTATTCCTTTTAAAGATATTAGTATTACTTCTAATCTTCTTTCTTTATAAGGTATTTATACTACTCCCTCCCTTACTTAAGAAATTAAAGGTCCCTTCTTCTTTAAAACCTAGTTTCTAAAGAGTGTTTAGAAAATAGAGTAGACTAAAGGACTAAGTAATTCTTATATTTATAATAGGTTTTTAACCTTTAAGATTAGTAATAGCTACTTAATAGATATTTATTCCTAAGCTATAGTTCTATCTTTTTTAATTCTAGTTCCTAGACTTCCTAAGGTAGTTCTTAGAACTCTAGATTTATTTCTTTCTATTCTAAGTACGTTCTAGTAGAGTTCTCTAGATATCCTATCTTTTCTAAGTTATATCTAAGGTAATTAGATATAGTTCTCCCCTAGGTAGTTAAGTTCTACTAACTATATAGTTAGGTTTATCCTTTATTTAGGTTAAGTGCTCTTTAGCCTTAAATTATATTTTAGTATATATTCTTAGTTCCTTACGCCGTATAGTCTAGGTTATTTCCTATATCCTAAGTATATTTTTAGACTTACCTATTTCTCGTAATATACCCTACTATTACTTTAGTATTATACTATCTCTTACCTTAAAAGTAGGTCTATTACCTTAGTTATAATAGGCCTTTAGATAGTAAATAGTTAGAGTCTTTTTCTATAATAATAATACTAGCCTATCTATTCTTTACTACCCTTATCTCTTCTTTCTACTCTTCTTTACTACTTTAAACTTACTTTACTCTCTATTCTCTACCTCTTTCTTTATATCCTTACTATCTGCACACACTTTATAATAATATCTACTCCTCCTTATAATAATACCCCGCCCGCTTAACCTACTACTACTATAAGTTATAGTGCGCTTAGTATTTAGTTACGCGTTAATTCCTACCTTATACTACTTTTCCTTTCCTTATCCTTAGTTCTAGCTACTAATATTATTATAACTAAGAGGGCTTTAGCGTTAGGCTCTAATAGTAAGTCTAATTCTTATCTATATTCCTCTATATATTATTCTACTTTACCTACTTAAGATCTAAACAACGCTCTATAAGGCTAAGAGGATAATAGCTATAAGATTACTAACTAGGCTATTATAGATTTAGACTTTAATATAGATAACTAGTCTCCTTTACTATTACCTAAGAACGCTTTAGTAATAGACTATAATATTTTAGATTCCCCCTTACTTCGCCCGTTTCGCCGCTACTATATAAAGCCTTCCTTAATTATTACTAGCGCTATCTTAGGGTAAGAATAGGTAAGCGCCGCTAATTAGGCTACTATTACCTAGCTCTTTAAGTAGGATAATAATAAGGACGCCTATAATTCTACCCCTACGCCCGCTAACCTAGTAAATGTCCTTTAGACTACGCCTTCTACTATTATTAACGCTTATTACTTAAGATTTATCCCTAGTCTTATTAGGGATTAAGTTACTAAGCTCTAAGTACCTCCTCTATTATATTCTTTTATATCTATTACTATAGAGTTTAGTAAGTAAAACCTTCCTTTCTAAGTTTACTTTAATATTATTCTAATATTCTAATACTATAGTTAAAGATAACTCTAATAAAGAGATTAATCTAGTGTAGCTAGTAGGCCTCCTTAAGTACTTTTAGTTGCTCTACCTTACTAGTTATTTTCTTAGTCTTATCCTTTACGCTACTTTTCTTCCTTCTCTTAATAATACTACTCCTTATACTTACCTAATAGGCCTTTAGCTCTTTATTCTAGATAGTATTACTATTAGTAAGTTCTTTTAGTTATCTAGTAGTTAAAAGTACTATATCTTTAAGCCTTACCTAGTAGCTTTAATCTACTAGTATCTAGAGTTTATCTATACTTATACTAATACTTATAGAGCTAACTCTAAGTTTAGTAGTATTATAAAGATATATAGTAATTATAAAAAGGGCTTAAAGTCTAAACCTTTTAGTACCTATACTCCTATCATTATTAATAATCTCTTATTTCTAAATAGGACTTATATAAACTACTATACTCTAGGCGCTAAGGCGTCTTATTCTATAACCTATTCAAATGATAAACGTGCTGGTAAAAGACGCAAGCACAACACTGTTGAAAGACACTGTGATAAATCGCGGTAAAGGTGTGTTTCCCAAACACCTGTTTTCACTGTATGCAGCTGTATATATTCGACAATAGATGGGTTGAAGCCAAAGCCCTGAACTTCAGGCGGTTCTGGAAAGTCGCGGCGACGTTGGGGAGAAGAGGAGTTGAAGCAGAAGAGGAGTTTTTCGGTCGACAACCGTGGTTCGTGGCTCGCATCCAGGCTCGCGACCATTGTACTCGAGAATGAAGAAATATTTGAGCAACTGCTGGCTCTTCAAATTTCCATTTCTCAACTTCCACTTCAACACTCCATCCCGAAGCTTACCACCAAAGAGAAACACCTTCTTCAACACCATGCGCCTTGTGACGTGCGATCGCGTCATGGGCGTCGAGCGGCCATTCCTGGAGTTGCAGACGGCACTCAACGTCGACACCGACGCAGACGCAAAGCACTGGTACACCAAGGATCAAATCAGCTTGAACTACGATGATCTCAAGCCTCATGGTGTCTTGAGCCCCTTCCTGGACGCCTGCCTCTCCTCTCTGAACTTGTCGGATGATACCACTGAGGACCAATATGAAATTCTCTTCCACACGGATGGCCCGTTTGCCGTGACTCTTGTTCGCCTGGGCAGCGTCGCTTTGCTGGCCAGCACCGGGATAAACACAGAAGCGAGGTCATCTGTTGCTGTAGAGCAGAACGTTCGCATCGAGAAGCTGAGTGACATGATAGCGGCTGGGGGCACGCTCACGATAGAGCAAGAGGCGTATGTCAAGATGGTCATGAGCGGGGACTACGATGGATGGCTGTGGTGGGTCCTCGGCCAGCTCATCCCCATCTTGTGATCGTATCGAGTAGGTACGGCTGACGATCGATTCGACAACGACGACGACGACGCGGGAGGCTTGGGATACGGCGCGATGGGACTCGGGTGCGCAGCGGCTGCGGAGGAGTTTAGGCGACGGTACTGCTGATGTATGGGCTTCGTAGCCGCTCGAAGGGAATTGTAATCGTAATCGTAATCGTAATCGTAATCGTGACCGTGACCGTGACCGTGACCGTGATCGTGATGGCGGCGGTGCTGCTTGCGCTCTTGAAATGTGATTGCTGCGATGCGATAGAGCTTAATCTCTAGGTAGTATTAGCAGTGATCGTGATAGTGGGGATGTTGAGGCGGTGCAGCTGGGCGTGATGTGGGGGATAGACGGAGAGGTGTTGTGGGCAAAAAGAGACTTCCGGACACGCTAGGACAGTTCAGGCTTAGTTTCAAAATTTCTTGGCAACGCAATATGAGATGACACTGTAGGCCCCGTCCCTAAGGCCCAGAGGGGAATTCTATAACCTATAAGTGCCTAATTCCCTCTTAGACACCCTCTTCTACTATTTTATATAATAATTACTAACTCTATATATATTAGGTTATTCTTATATATATAGTAATATATCCTCTACGTCTACTATCTCTACACCTACCCTATCTCGCGTATTACCTTCGCTCCTCCCCTATACTACCCGCCCTACTAATTTTACCGCTAAGCCTCTAAACACTCTTAAGTTATACTATAAGGGGAGCGTAGCCTAGGCGACTTTAATAGCTAAAGATACTAATCCTAATAATACTAAGTTTAATCCTAAGAAGCGCGTTATTTATTTTAACCTTAATATTAAGCTTATAAGTAATTAATAGAAAGACCTCTAAGTAAAGGATCTTTAGTACTAAATTAATAAGCTAAATACTAGTAAGACCTCTTTATTATCTAAGTTACTAGTTAAGGCTAACTATAAGACACCTTCTCTTTATAAGTATATTACCTCCTAAGCTCTAGTAATACTATTACTAATAAAGAAAAAGGCCCTATATATAAAGTCTTCTATTCTAGTACTTAAGACTTCTTCTAAAGGTTATTTAGTTTAGCGCTTAACTTATAAGCTAACTATTAAGGCTTCTAAGAAGTTAGGGGTTCTTACTAATAATAGTATTTTTAATAATAATAATTCTAAAGATATTTATTATTATATTCTTAGTAAGAGTAAAGAGTCTAATAAGCCTTTACTATCTAAGAAGGCTAAGTATAGTTAATCTACTATTACTAATATTAGTCTTATTCTAGATAGTAGTATAACTAATTATAATAAATATAAAATCTCCTCTTAATTCTCTTTTCTATACTTTAAGGGGTATACTTAAACTTAGTCTAAGGGTTTCTTAGTAAGCTTTCCTTACTATCTTCTCCTCCTTCCTACTATTCTTCTATATAATAGTAATAGTTAAATAATAATATTATTACTACTTTCTTACTTTAGTAGTAGTTAGTCTTCTTAAACCTAAAGGACTAGTATTTAATAGCTATTTTATAACTAGATAAGAACGCCTAATAGTTATTTAGGTTAAACCCTAGCTTCTATTATAGTATAACTACTATTATATAGCTTAGTTTATATTCTATCCTTTTAAGATCTTTATATTCTTATTAATTAACGTCCTAGATTTCTTAGAGTTAGTATAACTAAGAACTACGTCTCTTACTAGTAACTAATTTATTACTTAATTCTAGAATATCCTATCTATACTATAGTTTCTTAGTTTTAATATTATCCTTATTACTAGATAAATTATTACCTATATTAGCTTAATTATCTATAGTCTATTCTTATTAGGTGCGGAGTTAAGAGTTAATTTCTTCTAAATTAATAATTATGTGTTAGTAAAAGATCTTTAGCTGATTACTAAGTATATAACTATAGAATTTAGTACTATCTAATTCCTTTAGTTAGTACTATCTTTTTTACTAGTATTCTTAATATAAAATAGACCTTTCTACTTAAGGAGGAACTTTATAAGCGTTAATCTATTACTATTATAGAATAAGTCTTATAGTAGTACTAAGTTACTAATTAAAAGGTGCTTAGACCTAAGTACCTTAGAGTTATTAAAATAGTCTTTATTCTTATAGCGTAATTAGATAGTCTAATTAATAGTTTCTTAGAATTACTTATCTCTTCTATTAAATTACCTAGCTCTTATAGTAAGGAGTATTACTATATTATAAACTTCTTCCTATAGTAGTATTTACTATATAGGTATTAATAGCTTAATTAAAAGTATATATTATTAACTATATACTAGGAACGCTAGAGTTTTATTTATAGTATACTTAATAGTTATTTAATCTACCTAAAAGATATTTAGTAGGTTATCTACTTAGTTCTTTAGAAGCTTCTTTAGGGTAGCTACTATAAGAGTATAACCTTATTTAATTAGACCCTAACCTTAGGGGTAGTATATATTAGAGGTAATTTAATTAATCCCCTATTAGCTTTAGAGGTCCTTAATAAGTCCCTTATTCTTTAGGCTACTATCTATTAATATTTTAAGTAGTAATCCCTATTAGTAGAAGACGACGTACTAAAGGAACTTTAGTATACTTTTTAAGTTATTCTTAGCTAGCGCTTTAGCCTCTACCTATTATAAGACGTAATTACGCGCTACTACTAGGAACTTCTTACTATTACGCCTAGGCGGTATATATATAACGTTAATAGTAATCTATCTAAATAGGATATTAGGTAGCTTTATTAGCTATAACTCCTCTTATACTATTACTAATATATATAATTAATACTTAATATAAGATTAGATATATTTCTTAACTTACTTATATTATCCTTTCTAATAGTATCTTACCTATACTTTCCTCTATATCCCTTTATTACCTTAGTAGCTAGACTTATTATAGAGTAACTAAATAATCCTTAACTAATCTTTTAAGTTATTTATAACCTTATATAAAGGTCTTTTACTTATAGGTATTATAAATAGATAGTACTCTCTAACTATTATTTAAAGAGCCTTTTTCTTAAACTTATAGAACTTAGCTAAGGAGAGGTATTCTAGGCGCTTATAGAATAAGAGCTAAGCTATAATAGCTTATAACTTCTTATTATAACCTTCTACTAATAGTTATTTATTAAATAAAAGGTCCGCGTTATAGATACTATACTAGAGTACTAGTACTTCCTTAAAGGTAAGCTAAACTATATTTAGGTATATATTAATAAAGTCTTCTATATCCTCTTCTAGCTCTTCTAGTAGTTCTTAGCCTTCTAGCTCTAGTCTTCTTAATAGTATATTAGCTATAATATTTTTCTTACCTATAATATAAATAATATTAAAGTCTTATATATTAAGGAGGGCTAGCTATTACATAATTAGGGCTCCTAGTAGGTTAGTAGTACTACGTTATAGCTATATAATAAGTATCTTTATATTAGTTTCTACTATAAATCGTACCTTATAGAGGTATAATTAAAACTTCTTTAGAGTAAGTAGTAGCGCCTTATACTTATATTTACTAGAGTCCTAGTTTTACTCTATTATTAACTAAATTCTACTTTTAAATTAGATTAGGTGCTAATAGCTATTTAGACTAACCTATATAATAACTATACCCTAACCTTTCTTACTTCTATTAACTATAAGGATAATTTATTATAAGGGTTTACTATAGTTAATAGATACTAATATAGGGGTAGAAGTAAACGCCTTTTTAAGCTACTCTAGAGCTTACTTCTCTTTATTAGTCTACTTAAAGGGTGTATTTTTACGTAGTAGCTTAAAGAGAGGAGCTACTATAATAGTAAAGCTAAGTACTTATACTCTATAATAGATAAATATACTAATAAATATATAGACTTCTTTAGTATTATAGTATTTAGGCTAGTTAGTAATCTTTTCTACTTTCTTCTTATTTAAGTAATATCCCTTCTTATTAATATAGTATCTAACTACTATTATAGAGGGGTAGTAGAAATCTAACTTATACTTAGATATAGTAGCTCTAGTATATTTAATATCTACTAATACCTTATTAATATTTAAAAGGTGTTTAGCTATAAATTTTTAAATACCTAGCTCTACTTCTTTATTATTATATCTTATCTTTAGCCCCTTAATATAGACGTCGTCTAGGTATAGTATATAGTAATTAGGGATATACTCTCTATAGATCTTAGTTATAACCCTTATAAACTTAGCTACTAAGTTTATAGTACCTATTAGTAAAGTATACTATTATATAAGGCCTAGTAGGGTAAAGAAAGCTATTATATCTCTTAAGTCCTTATAGAGTTTAACTTAATTATACTTAGAGAAGAAGTCTAAGAGACTTATAACTATATACTTAGTAAACTCTTCTAAAAACTTATTAGGATTAGGAGGTAAGTTAGTATCTCTTATTATAACTTTATTAAGTTTCTAAGTATTATTAATAAGCTAATAGCTTTTATCCTTCTTTACTACTAAGAACTAAGGATTATAATATTAGCTCTTATAAAGCTCTAGTGTACCCCTATTAATATAATCTTAGATTATTTTAATAACTACCTAATAGAGCTTTTATAGGACTAGGAACTAATCTACCTTCTAAGCTTAGTATAGTATTATATTAATAATAACTAAGGGGATAATATCTCTACTAACTTATTTAGATTTATAGAAGTCCTAAGCTAGTACTAGCTCTCTTTAGTAGAGGACTTCTAGAAGTATTTCCCTTTCCTTTAGCTAGAGTTCTAGGGATGTTTTTATCTCTAAAATACGTTTAGGCGTAATATAGGTACCTCTTAAGAATAGTATATAGTAAGGCTTAAAGTACTAGTAAAAGGGAGCTATATTACTATTACTATTTAGTACTTATTTTATAGCTACCCTTTCTTTCTAATTAAGTCTTCCTTTAATATTATATACTAGTTAGCCTAAGTTATTAATAGGTTTAACCCTAACTCTCTTTTACTTATATATATTATTAATCTAAATATTATCTAGCCTAAATATAGTATTAGCCTAACTAAGAGGTATAGGACCTACTATTATAACCTTAATAAGTATTAGCTTACCCTTATCTACTTCTATAAAGCTTTATTACTAAAATATATCCTTTATATCCTTAGTAGTATTTTCTTTATATACCTATTATAATACTTCTTTTAGTACTTAGTCTAATAGCTATTTATAACTATCTATTATAATAATATAGAGTCTTTCTTTATCTCTTATAATAATACTACTATTAATACCTTTACCTATAGAGTTACTATTCTCCTATAAAAGGTAATATTACTACTTCTTCCTCTCTTACTTATTTTTCTAGTTCTTCTATTTACTTATAAATTTTATCCTTAGCTAACTACCTTTTAGCTCTTCTTTTAAGTTTATTCTTACCTCTATTACCCTTACTATACTAAATACTACTTTACCTTCTAGCCTCTTAGTAGGTTAATAGAGTAGAGTACTAGTCTCTATACTCTTATTCCTTTTCCTAAGATAGGTCTAGTATAGAGGTTAGGTTTAGATAGTTAATTACTCTTAGTATATATAAACCTAGTATTATATTAGCTATTAATACTAATAATATAATAGTACGTTAGCCTATTAATTATATACTTAATCTTTACCTAAGTATCTATTAGAAATAAATTACCTAATATAATTAGATTAGTATAAGTTTCTACTATAAAGAAGTTTATTTAGACTTTAACTTACTCTATAATAATAAGGACTCCTTAGATAATCCTTATAAAGTTTACTATACTACTATTAGTAGTAACTATCTAAGTAGCCCTTATACTTCTTAGGAGTAAGGTTATTAGTAGTATAGCTTTCTTAGCTAATTCTCTCTTAATTATATTAAGCTCTACTCTTAAATTAAATAGTATAAGAAATAAATTACCTTAGATATTAATTAGTACTTTTAGGTAGTCTTATTAGAGGTATTTAATACCTATTACCCTATTATATAGCCTCTAATTATCTCTTAGATAGTTATAGTTATCCTCTTCTATATTATTAGGCTTAGTACTAGTAATAATATTTTTTTAAATATAGTTAATCTTTAGGTCTATCTAGTGTTCTACTTTAATACCCTAGTAGTTAATAACCTAGCCTTCCTAAGATTTTACTAAGATATAGTTAGGGAGAGTATTTACTAAGTAGAGTATATTAATATTACCTCCTAAATAGCGCTTAGGTAGGTCTTATATTAAATAGTCCTTATTAACTATTAAGTTAATTTTAAATAGGTCTAGCTCCTCTAATATATAGCTTACGTTAAATAAGCTTTTATATACCTCTAGTATATTACTTAGAAGAGTACTAATTTAGAGAGGTATTATTATATTTAGGATACTCTTAATAACTAATTATATATTAGACTCTAACCTATCTATAATCTTCTTCTTTTAAAGTTACTAGTTATTATTATCTCTTTTACTATCTACTACCTCTTTCTAGTAGTTATTAATATTAGTGTCCTAGTCTATTATATTATTAGTTTCTTTAAACTATACTATCCTATCCTTATTAATATTCTTATTACTTAAAAGGTGTTTAGATTAGCTCTTATAACCTTTTAGGTATAGAATATACTTATTACTTAGTCTTTATAGGATTACTTTCTATATTAGCTTCTATACTTTAGACTTATTATAGCTAGAGTAGGATTTCTATTCTACTATTATATATATTATTATAGTAGAAGTAACTATATTATTATTATATTTATGAAAGGTAGTTAGCTACAGCCTAAAGTCTAACTTATCTTTAGTAAAGATACTAAATAATTTCTAGTATTAGTCTACTTTATCTTCTTAAAGGCTTCTAGTAGAGTTAAGGATTAGCTATACTAAGATAGTATTATTTTCTACTATTACTTTAGGAGGTTTTTCCTTAAATAGCGCTATAATAGTTAGTAGATTAATATCTTATTTAAGCTACCTCCTCTTAATCTAAGCTAAAAGATTCTTAGCCTAGAGCTATTAGCTAAGATAAAGTACTCTACTTTATAGGTTTTCTTCTATACCCTACTAGAGTATAGATTACTTATTAAGGTATACCTAACCTTTATCTATAAATACTTATAGTATAGGGTAATTATTCTTATAGTAACTAGGTTTATCGCACACCTAGTAGTTTATAGCTATATTAAAGGACTACACTTAGTTTCTACCCTAACTATACTAGTAGTTATAGTTCTAGTAGCCTTAGGTATTAGTAGCGTATAATTAGTTATTATAAGTCTAATAACCCTTCCGTTAATACCCGCTATACTAGTAGGATTAGTACTAACCCTTTAGCTATAGCTTTTTAAGTTCCTAACTATTTATTAAGAGATTCTAGCTTATTATATTATTAACTCTATATTCTACTTCTATATAAATACCTAAGTTACTTATAAGCTCTATTTCCTAAGATATTTATTATAGCTTCCAAGGTTTAAGTTCTAGGCTAGCCTAATTAATTCTTAGGTTTAGTATTTTATTAACTAACTTATCTACTTCTATATTAGTAGGGGCCTTTCTAGGGGGTAACTAAGTTAGTTAATAGTACTAATTATCTTCTCTAATTAAGATAGATAATTTTAGGGTTTAGAAAATTTATATAAAGATATTAGGTAGGTTATAGCTTACTATAAGTATATACTAAATAGCTATTAGCTTAGGTAGGGTAAACTCTACCTTAGGGGTAATTTCTTTAATTACCTTTAATAGGTTAAGTATACGCGCTTCCTCTTCTACTTTAAGGTAAGTAGTTAGGTAGTTACTAATCTTCTTATAGCTAAACTCCTAGGGGCTATTAGTTCTAAGGCTAAATCTCTTAAGTACTTTAGTTACCTATCTAAGTAGTAATCCCTTAACTAGATAGAAACCTTAGTATTCTTTATTAATAGTTACAGCTTTAATATAACGCTTACCATGGATCTAAAACTCCTATAGGTATTCTTTAATATTTAGATTAGACCTTACTTAATACTAAAGAAGCTAATATTTAAAGTATTTAGCTTATACTTCTTACTAGCTCTAGTCGTTACTCCTAAATAACCTCCTAAGCGCTTCTCTAAAGTCTTTCTAGGACTTATTTACCTAAGCTATATTATAGGTATTAGAAGCTTAGATAATAGTCTACTACTTCTACTTATAGTAGGCTAAGAGCCTATTAACTATAGCTTTATCGCTAAACCTATAGTACTTAGATATATCTTTAAAGCGTTCTAAGAACGTAGTAATATTAGTACTATTAAAGACTAGAACTATTTTAGCTAAGTATAGCAGGAGTTACGTAGCTACTATTAGGTCTTAGCTTCCTAGCTGTTAGAGCGAGGCTACTATTATCTAAAGGACCTTCGTTATTTTATTATTAGGGGACTACACTAGCAGAACATCTAAGGAAATAGAGCTTCCTAGTATTACTACTAGTGCGCTTAGTAAATCTACTAGCGTTATTATACTATTAGCTAGGGCTTCTAGTTTCTTCGTTTTAGTAGTAGAAGTAAATTAATCTATATTCTAGCTTCTAGCTAGTAGCTTAGTAATAGATTAGGTTCTTTTACCTATCTTATTCCTTACTTATTAGTTCTTACTTATCCGCGCGACGTATGCGATAAGTATAGTAAGGTGTTACACGGGGTTAGGCTATACTTCTCTAGGCTCGGTCCGTACTAAGGCGAGGTAGACTAAAGCGGTAGTCCGTGAGGTATCGTATGGAATGATCAGGTGGAAAAGAGTTATCGTTGTAACCAAAGGATAAACAATACCAATTCTATAAACGATAGAATAACTAGTTGACAATCTGTGTAAGAGATGAACTATTTGAGTTAACCACAACGAGTGTAATAATGAGATCCAACACATTCTTATACCCATTGCCATAGGTCCTGTCCTCCTTACCCTCCCTTCCAAGAGGGAGGCCTAGGAGGGCCGTGACCTCCCAATCCTCACTGGCCTCCCAGAGGCCAGGTCTTGGCGGGATGCCATTCCTTTCACGTGATCTGGGCCCCGCCCTAGATCCACTTTCGTCCATCGTGTCCGCCCGATGGTCTTCCTTCATGCGACCTGCATGAAAGGGAAGCAATTCCTTGTTACCTTGTAACATTACCCCCCCTCTTAGGCGTATCGTCTCGATACCCTGGATTATCGTTTTCCCGCGCCTAGTCCGGCGGCGGTGGTGGAGGTATAGCTACTCCGGTGGTGTCGTATCCTCTCTTTCCTCTTTTCCTCACTTTCCCTGACCATGCCCAAGGTTCAGACTTCTCGACGCGTCCGTACCCAGAACTCGACTCAACAGCGCCAGGCTCGTGCTGACCGTATCCGCCAACAAGGGAACGAGATGACCTTTCGTTGCAAGCGGTGTGAGGAGAAGAATCTTCGTTGTTTCGTGGACACTGCCTCTGGGCAGTGTGCGGGCTGTATTTCGGTGAAAGCTGAGTGTAGCTTATTTGTGACTGAGGAAGAGTGGGAGAAGGTTGAGGCTGAAAAGCGCGAGAAGCGCTTGGCGCTTCTTCGAGCTGAGGCCGAGGTCGCTCGACTTCGGCTGGAAGTGGCAGAGACTGAGGCGCGAGAGCGAGCATTCGCTGATCGAGATCACGCCATTTTGAGTCTTCAGGATCGCGCGAAAGAGCAAGCCGAGGGGAACTCTGCCCCTGGTACGGACTTTCAACCAACTGAACCATCGCTACCCGGACTGTCGACTGACTTGGGCTGGTTGCAGGATGACGCTTCTTTCGATCCTTTTTCTGAATTCTTTTCTTCCCTTGAGGACCCGGTCCTCCCTTCTCTGGGTGTTTCCGATGGTACTCACGTACCTGTGACTTGCAGTTCGTCAAATTTTCTTTTGGTTCCCAAGTGTTCTGGCTCTCTGGCCATCCTAGCCACTTGACCAAGTATTTCCACTGACGACCGATTTTCCGCAGGTCCCTGATTTCTTCGACCTCGTACTCATCGTCTTCGAGCTCTATGTCGGTAGCTAGCTCGGCATCTGGAGGTGCTCTTTCCAGGAGTTTCTTGTGAAAGACAGGGTGGATGCGCATGCCTGGTGGGAGTTGGAGTTTGTAGTTTACGTTACCCATTTCCTCTAGAACCTCGAATGGTCCTATTCGGAGGTTGTCCAGTTTCTTGCTTGGTCGCTTAGTTTTCAAGTTCTGACGTGACAGGAAAACTTTGTCCCCCTTCTTAAAGGTTGGTCCCTCAATCCTTTGCTTATTAGCCGCCTTGGCTGTCGTGAGGTTCCTATGAGCTATGTTCTTGCTCAATTCTTCGTGCAGTCCTCGCATCAAGCGGGCTTTGTCGTCTGCACCTACTGCGATACTCTCTATATCTTTTGGATCTCGATGAGCAACCGGCTCATATCCGTAATTCGCGTAGTGTGGTGAGTACTTAGTCGTCGCAGACCTAGTACTATTGTAGGCCAATTGTGCTGTCGGCAAGAGTTCAACCCAATTGTCTTGCAGCTTGTTGGCGTACATCCTCAGATACTGTTCCAGTGTCTGGTTCGTTCGTTCCGTCTGGCCATCTGTTTCGGGGTGGAAGCTAGTCGATAGTTTCTTCTTCACACCCAGCTTTGCCAGGAATGTGTTCCAATACTTGGAAGTGAACAGTTTATCACGATCGGTGATGAATTCTTCAGGTATCCCATGTTCTGACATAAGTGCCTTGCTGACCTCATACGCGCATTCTTCTGCCGTAATGGTTTCTTCCGTGGGCACAAACTTTGCTCCTTTCGTGTGACGACACACGATGACTAGGACTGTGTCGCATAATCTTCCGGATCCTGGTTCTAACGACTTCGGGAGCTTCACTATGAAGTCCATTGTTACGCTGCTCCATGGTCTCGTTGGTGGCGGTAAGGGTTGTAACAGGCCATAGGGCTTATGTCTCTTGGGTTTGTTCTGATGACAAGCCAAACAGTTGCCTAGGACGTCCTGCACCTTCGCTCGCAAGCGTGGTATCGCAAACACCTTTGATAGTCGCCTGACCATTTCTTCTAGCGATGCATGTCCATACTCTGGGGACTCATGCAGTTCCTTGATGAGACTCGATCTCATGTGTGGGGGTACATATGTTCGATCGCTTCGAATCATATCTCGGTACTCTCGCTCGTCTTGTAACAGTTCGTCGGAGCCGTTCTCGTCAGGCTCGAACTGCCAGCTGGCCGCTCTCTGCTGCCACTGCTGCTGAAGTGTTTCTACCCGCTCGGCCACCTTAGCTATCTTAGCTAGTTCCGGCTGGTTGTAACGTAGTGTGCCATCAGGCATCTTCTTGAACATGGCGTCATGTGGTTCCTTATGATTTTCCTCGCGTAAGTCGGATCTCCTGCTTAAAGCATCCGCAGCTCCGTTGAGCGTTCCAGCGCGGTGAGTTATCTTGAAGTCGAACTGAGCTAGCATCTCAGCCCATCGGACTTGTCGTCGGTTGAGTTTCTTCGTTGTCATGAAACCTGCCAAGTTCTGGTGATCGGTAAAAACCTCGATCTGGTGTGGTAGTCCTAGCAAATAGACTTCCCACTGTTCAAAGGCATCGACTACTCCTAGTAGCTCCTTATCGTGAACGTCGTAGTTTAGTTCTGCTCCAGAGAACTTTCTTGAGTGGTAGAACACTGGTCTCCACTTTTTGTCTGGGCACTGCTGCGACAATACAGCTCCGAGTGCATAATCTGACGCGTCGGTCTCGACTCGCGTCTCTCGCTTTGGGTCGTACATCTCTAGTACTGGTGCCTCGAGGAATATCTGCTTGATTCGATCAAAAGCCTCCTGATGTTCCTCGTTCCATTTGAAACCAACTTCCTTCTTCGTGATCTCGGAGAGAGGTGTTGTGATCTTTGAGTAATCCTTGATGAACTTCCGGTAGTAGTTGGCAAATCCTAGGAAGGATTGCACGTCCTTGACTGTTTTGGGCGTTGGCCATTCCTGTACAGCCGCTGTCTTCTTTGGGTTCATCTTCACCCCCTCTGTGGATATTATGAAGCCTAGGTATTCCGTTTCCTTCGTGTGAAATTCGCACTTCCCCGGCTGCAGGTACAGCTTGTATTCCTTAAGCTTCCTGAGCACTTTCTTGACATGTTCCACATGTTCTTCTAGCGTCCCGCTAGAGTATACTAGCACATCGTCGATGTACGCTGTGACGAAGATTCCAAGGTACTCGTGAAGAGCGTTGTTGATGACTGACTGAAACGTTGCCGGGGCATTCGTTAACCCAAAAGGCATTACTGTGTACTCGAACAGTCCATATTTCGTTTTGAACGCTGTCATCCATTCGTGTCCTTCCTTGATCCTGATTCGGTGAAATCCTTCCCGAACGTCGAACTTCGTAAACCACTTGGCTCCCTGGAGTCGATCCATGAGCTCGGTTATTAGTGGTAAGGGATATCGGTTCTTCCGAGTAACGCTGTTCAACCTTCGGAAGTCGACACATAGTCGCCACTTCCCGTTAGGCTTCTTTACGAACAAGATGGGTGAGGCCATTGGGCCTGATCCCGGTCGGATAAATCCCTTCTTCAGATTCTTCTGGATGTACTCCCTTAGCTCAGCATCGTGCTCGGGCGATATGGGATACATAGGTCCTGGGCTTAACTTTGCCCCTTCATCTAGGATGATCTCGTGATCCCAATCCTGATGGTCTGCCAAGTCCGTGGCTTCGTTTTCCTCGAAGAGTTCTCTAAACTCGTCGGTCTGATACTCTCTTGGTATCTCTAGTGGTAAGGGTCCTTCCTTCGTGGTCGCGACTCGTCTTATCCATATGACTCCTACTCTTTGAGGGTCCTTCTCATAGATTCTCATGATCTTATGAGGCGAGATCTTGCCGAACCTCCCGTCCTGGGTTGAGCTCTGGTCCTTCGGGCTCACTCTTTGGCGTACTCTAGCAACCTTGTGCACAGGTTCTCTTCTGAGTATCGTCTTCATTCGCCAGTCGATGGCGGGGTTATGGGCATCTAGCCAGTCATAACCAATCAACATGTCTAGTCCTCCTAGTTCCATTATGTCGATATTCATTTGGCACTCTATGCCAGCTATCCGTAGCTTTGTTGATTCGGTTTCCATCCGTATCATGCCGTTTCCATATTCCATGGGTTTCTCGTCGGCTAACAGTACCGATACTGGGTTCTTCTTAACCCGGTAGGGTAGTTCGTGTTTCTCCACCACTCTGGGTGAGATCATCGTTCGTGCGGCCCCGCTATCTACGAGCGCCTCGATGTTTCGTCCCTGTACAGATACGGTCGTGAGCAGCTGCTTCACCCGACCATCGGTATCCTGCACCTTCCTAAGGGTCGTTTTAGGACTGCCTTCACCAGCGTGACCCTGTCCCTGGCGGCATCCTAGTTTTTTGACTGCTTACCTTTCCTGTACTTAGGAAAGTAGCCTGTGTCATTCTTTGAGCTGTAGTGCGTCAAGCACCTGTCGTCGTAACAGAAGCTCCAATGAATGTTCTGGTGAGGTATCTCCTCCCTGGTGATCCTCTTCCTTGGTTGAGCCTTCTTGGCCTCGTGAATCTCACAATCTGCTACCTCGCAGATGTTTGATGATAGGGTGCGATGGTAATAGTCATCCACCTTGTGTGCTTCCTTGAGCTGCTTGCGATGGAAGTCACACCCGTTCCTGCATTGCGTCCATAGAAGTCTGTAGTGGATCTCCACTTTCTCTGGTTCGTGTAGATGGCAGATGTCTGCTAGACATTCGTCTGCCCAGAGGTTCAGGTGGCAGCACCGGTCCTGGTCTGTCCTGCAATCCTCCTTATCTTGCTTATGGAACTCGCAATTTATCTTACAGTCATACCAACACAAATCCTTGTGATCCTTGGTATCTTCTACTTCGTGGGCTTCTTGGTCCTCGACCTCAACCATTGGATCATCGAAGTAGGGTTGTTGGTGTATCGCCTGATACCCAATTTCTTCGGCATTCGGGCCGGTAATCATGATTCGTTCGCGAACCGTGCATTCGTCGGCGTAGTGTGTCTTGTTACCACATACCCAACACTGGTTGTTGGCTAATCGTTCCATCACGATGGTGCCTTTGACCTTCCAGTCAGTCTTCTTTGGCTGGCCCATGGTGAGAACTTCGTTGTCCGGTTTAACTCTTGGGACGATTTCGTAGCCTTCCTTATCCTCCAAGCGTGCCTCTTCGTATAGGTCTAAGTCGCTTAGGTTGTCATCCGGCTCTATCCCGGCCGGGTAAGGCGTGCCTTGTCTGATCATCCGGATCTTGACAGCTGCCTGTTTGACTTGTTCTTCTTCGCAATCCCTAGCGAAGTGTCCTGTCTTCCCGCATCGGAGACATGCTTTGTTGTCGTAACGCCGCTGGCGTTCTTCCTTGGAGAGACCGTCGTGTCTTTTACCTCCTCGGGTTTTCTTGTCTTTGGCCTTCTCTTGTACCTTGCCGGTCATGATGGCGTCGCCATCCCTGTCGAATCTACCACGCTGTTTCTTCATGTTGGGCAGGTTGGGTCGGAAGTATTTCTTCTGATCGTTTCGTTCCCACAACCTGTTGTCGATACGCGTGGCTAGCTCGATCAGAGCGTGTAGCGTCCCGGGCTTATCGTGGTGTACAAGGCCGTCCTTGACATTCTCTTTGAGGCCTGCTTCGAATACCGTTCGAAGTGCCGCATCATCCCAATCGATCCGTGCTTGTAGTTGCTTAAATTCCGCCGTGTATGCCGATACTGACGAGGTCTGCCTCAGGCGAGTGATCTTCTTCTCTGCCTGGTTCTGAGCGTCTACTTCTCCGAAGATGCGTCCCATCTCTTGCTTAAACTCTGTCCAACTTGCGAATAAGGTACGGGTTCCTTCTTTGGTGCCCATGTGTTCTGCATCCAGCAGATAATCGTCCACATAGGGTTGCATCCAATTGGAAGCCTTATCCTTCATGTATGTACTGGCCATGAGGATCTTTTCCTGGTCGTTGGGTACCTCGTTGTACTCGCAGTACAGGTCGATGTTGGTGAGAAATACTCGTAGCTTTTCTCGTTCTCCACCGTATTTCTCTGGTGACGCTATCTTGGGTTTCTTTGTAGCAACGGGTCGTTCGTTAGGGGTCATCATCAGTTGCCCTGCAAGCTGATTGATCATTGCCTGCATCTCAGCAATCTGCTGAGCCTGCGTGGTTGTGTGTTGCCTAAGATTCCTGAGCTCGGTGACGTTAGGGTTCTCTCCCTCGTCATCGGATGCTTCCAGCATCTCATCATTTTCTGGGGTAGGGCGTGCTGGCGTCGAGGGTCCCTGACCCTGAGCCCTGTTGTTCTGCGCGTTTCCCTGATGAGCCATTGTTGAATCTTAATCGGGCTGTCCTGTTGGTTAAACGTCCACTGATATCCAAGGTGGTCAAAGTGTTACACGGGGTTAGGCTATACTTCTCTAGGCTCGGTCCGTACTAAGGCGAGGTAGACTAAAGCGGTAGTCCGTGAGGTATCGTATGGAATGATCAGGTGGAAAAGAGTTATCGTTGTAACCAAAGGATAAACAATACCAATTCTATAAACGATAGAATAACTAGTTGACAATCTGTGTAAGAGATGAACTATTTGAGTTAACCACAACGAGTGTAATAATGAGATCCAACACATTCTTATACCCATTGCCATAGGTCCTGTCCTCCTTACCCTCCCTTCCAAGAGGGAGGCCTAGGAGGGCCGTGACCTCCCAATCCTCACTGGCCTCCCAGAGGCCAGGTCTTGGCGGGATGCCATTCCTTTCACGTGATCTGGGCCCCGCCCTAGATCCACTTTCGTCCATCGTGTCCGCCCGATGGTCTTCCTTCATACGACCTGCATGAAAGGGAAGCAATTCCTTGTTACCTTGTAACATAAGGGCTATAATAAAGAGCGTAAGTACTATATAAAGTAGTACTTAGGTTTAACTAGTTAGTTACTTATATATCTAAGAGTCTTTTAGTAAGAGGGTAATTACCTTATTCTTTATATATCTTAAGATACTATCTTAGTCAGCTATCTTTAGTCTATTAATCTAATTATTTGTTGTTAGTTTTTTCCTTATTAGTAGTACTCTATAGGGGTTATTACTATTATTCTTAGCCCTATACATTATTTAGCCTATCTATATACGCTCTATTATATTCTTTGTCTGTGCGGCTATCTAAAGGATTATTATCCTAGCCTATACTCTTTATATAACACACCGCCTTATACAGCGCAGCTATACTCTAGTTATAACCCTAGTGTTATTAGTAATTTAGTACCTCTATTATGTCTTTCTTACTTCTTAGGGGTCTTTCTATATCCCTACCTATTTATATTCTCTAGTCTTTACGCTTTTTTGTTACTAAATATTCTTTAGGTTACTGTATACTATTACTATTCTCTTATTATTTCTTACTTATTCTATACTATATCTATTCTAATTTCTCTTACTATCTAAGACTATAAGACAGAGCGTCTTATAAAGTCTTTAGATAGATTTTACACTTAGTAAACGCTTATAGCTTTCCTAAGGTTAAAAGGTTATAAGGTTTAAGTTTTAATTAGTCGCTATAAATAGTAGAGTATTTTATTACTAATTATATATTAGTAATAGGTGATTAATGCAGTAGGTAGATATAGAAATATTAAAAGGAGTGTATATTATAGTTGTTATCCCCTAGCTAAACACCGTTCAGCTAGTTTCTATAGGGCCTCTTTTTCCCGTGCTACCCCTAAGCCCGATAGTTCTTCAACTACTCGCACTTCCCTTAGTTTCTCCACCACAGTACTTAAATACCTACTAAAGCTAAGTAAGTCTTAAAGTATTATTTAACTATCCTATTACTAAGTAAGAGATAAAAATCTAGTATTATTTAGCTAAAAGATTATTAATTTAGCTTAATTAAATCTTAGAGGTACCTTAGTAGATAAGAGTAAGTAGTAATATATTACTAAAAGTATATATATAAGTTAATAGTATTATTTATTATTTATTACTATCTCTTAGCGCTATAGTATACTCTTTTACTTCCTAAACTACCTTAGAGAAGATCCTTTTAGTACAGTTTACTATACTAATAAAAAAGCTCTTCTTATCTATATTATATATATTATATATATTAATACTATATTCTTATATCTTAAAGTATAGTAAGTTAAAGTATAACTTATATTTATACTTACTATTAGCTAGGTAATACTTATAATTAATACTAGTATCCTATTTAGTAGTAAGCTAGTTAGAATAGTAGTATTAAAATTATATAATCTAACTATTATATACCTCTAACTATATAACTATAGTGCTAAAATATTTTAAAATACTTTATATAGGTAGTATACTATCCCTTATATATTACTCTATATACTTTATTAACTCCTCCTCTTATTATAGACTAAGGAGTTATTATTATTATAATTTAGTATTATAAGAAGTCTATACGCTCTTATACTACTATAATAGTGTTATTTAATTAAAGCTAAATTTTTTTATAACTTAGTAGTATAAGAAATTATCTCTAGCTTTATATAATTTAATATATTTAAGTACTTCTTAAATTAGAGTTATAGTAGTAGAGATATAATACGTTAAAGATAGGACGATGCGTAATATTAGGATAGTAGGGTAGCTCGTTACGCGAACTAGCTCATTACGCGCACGGGCACTGTATGTCGAATAAAATCTTTTTGCTTTTTCTCAAACAGTGGCCGAGAGGATGTGAAACGGCGTGTTGATAACATGTCTGCGCCCCTTATGATTTGCGCTGTCGAAGTCCAGTTCGACGTGGAGGAGAGGTCCTGTGCACTTCTGGCTCAGCGTTGGCACTGGCTCTTTGAACTCTCTTAGGAACTTTCCGAGCTGCCCGGCTTGAACCACCAGTGCCACTTGGCTGTTTTCCAGCCGCAAGTACTTGGACTATGCTCTGTATCCTTTTCGACCTTGCGGTTTTCGTGCCTGTCTCCACCTTTAACAATGTAGCATATCGATCGCTCTTATTCATGCTTTTCCATTGAGTTTCCGCGGCGGGCACCCGAGCAAGCGCATCCTTGAGGTCGTCAGGCACTACCATTGTAGCAGAGCCTGCATATGCACGATCCCATCTTCCGTCTGCCTTTGCAGCATCGACGGCCGCCAGGCCGGCAGGACGCATTCGGCCGTCCTCGATAAGACGCGATACCGTCCCGACATTTTTCTGAGACCATATACTCTTCGCTCGTCTCGGTGTATAGCGCACTGTCCAAAATGTGTTATCGAAGGCGTTGGCGCGACCGTCGATCCAGCCATAGCATAGCGCGACTTCAACGGCTTCAGCGGCAGTTATCGACGGTACACCAGAGCTTCTCTTGGCAAGCTTGACGTAGATGCCTGGTGCAGTGGCATGTTCGCGCTCAAGGAAAGCCTCGAATTCTGCAGGCGTTGCAAACGTTTGTGTAGGAAACTCGGACGGCGTTGCCTTGAGCGGCATGGCGGGTGTGGGGTTGTGGAGAAGTCGAAGGGCACGCGGTGCGGGCCGCCGTAGCTTACGGACAGGACTTGTACGAAGAAGACAAAAACTAGTAACTATTGAGGCTAATGGTATGCGCGAAATCATCTGCAGTTACTATGGGTGAGGTGTAGTCGCGGAGCTGGGCCGTACATATTTCCATGGTACATTCTGTAGTCAGGGGCGCAGCAACGCGTTAGGCGCACCGTCACATGAGCGCGCGTGCGCCTGGCGAATACAGCATGTTGGTACAGGAGACAATCTGTATAGCAAAGGAGCGTGGGCACATATGTTGCCACAGCCTCAATTAATGTCGAGAACAGCTTTTGCACACCTAAACGCCTATTCCGTACCTGAACCCAGCAAAACACAACTCCACAGGATGCCTTGCTTTTATCTTCAGATCGCGACAAGGCAAACTATGCCCCGAGTTTCGCCTTCATCATTTGCTCCTCCTCCTCCGACCCAGGTTTTGCCCTCTTTGTTCCCACTACTTTGACACTGCTCTCTTTCTTTGCGTCCATGGATTCATGACCAACCGCGATATCGACATGTTGTTGGGCCGAGAGTACTCTAACGTTGTCCTCCTTGACCAAAGTCTCTGGAAGTGATCCGGTACTTGCTCCCACATTAGCTTCTATCAGGGCAACTTCTTTGCCCATGAGTATACTGATCAGCCATTCTTTCTCCTCCTTCCCTTTTCGTTCACAATCCAACACTTTCTTGCGTAGTTCATCAACTGTCACGTTCGATAGCTGCCACTTGACGCGTACTTCAGGAATTGGACTTGGATTGGGATCCTTCGCAGGCCGCGCCGCTTCCATCTTCTTGATTACGTTCGAGGGCGCCATGAGCGTGTAGTTAACGCAAAGATTCGACATGAGCATGATGAGTCCGCAGATGCGACGAAAGGCCTCGCGACGACCAGGTTCGTTCTTGAGATTCACGCGCTGGAAGAGTACGGCGAAGGTGTGGCCATCCCTAGCCAGGTTCCGAGCACTCTTGTAGATTAAGCACTCCAACCACTCTTTCACGCCCCATGATTCTCTCTCGTCACGGTTGGGTTGGTCGTATCTGCAATACGACATGCTGTCCATCAAGTCGTAAATCTTGACGACTGATTCTTTCATAGCTTCCTTGTCTTTCGGCGCGATGATTGGTACGGCAGTGCCTGGACGGAGAGGCATCTGGTCACGGAACATGGCCCAAGGCTCGAGGAAGTCGGCACAGAGAATGAGCTTGGGTAGTTCTCTTATGGAGACAAGACCGAGCTCGGGGAAAGTGGTTTCCCAGCTGTAGGGAAAGTCGACACCGCCCGACGTGGGAGTCTTCTTGAGGACTGACATTGTAGCCGTCGAGCAAATAGTGTCGTCCGACTGAATTCGAGGTAGAAGTCGCACACTGTTGTGGGGGCAATGGTATGAGACGATGATCTGTTACCCTGTGCGCTTGTTATGCGCGGGCACCAGGTAGTGGTGAGGCTTGACTATGACTTGCTTTGGCATATGCCCAAGGTAGAGAGATGGGTATCGAAGTGACCGAGAGCCATGGATAGCAAGAAGTAGCGAGTCGTCATTCGAGTGAGACGTGGCGGAGACCTCACGCTCTAACGTTCTGGTAAGCAACCGGTGAGAGAAGGGCAGAGACACGTGAAAGAGGTAAGGGATGAAGTTCAGTATTATACACCGAGATGCTTTTGCTCCGCATATAATGTCAAGTAAAGTTGACGTACTCCTTCTTGCAGGCTACTCGCATTAGATAGCGAAGCTCTGCTCGTCCTTCCTAGGCCCCAGTCCTCGCTTTACACCATCTTTCAAGCTCTCCCAGTTCACACCATCTATCCTGCGGCCGCGAGTACTGATATCAGCAGCGACATCGGTTAGCTTTCCGGTCGCAATCCTACGCATCATGACCAGATCTTGCGCGCTCTGGAAGGTCCTGCCCCTGCCCTCAGTGAGAAACTTCTCAATGTGTTCCTCCTCTTCTTTGGTAAACGGCAAACTGACCAACTCAGAGGCCTTAGCATCTCGCGTGTACACCTCATGTTCGGGGTCCTGAGACCAAGCGTTGTGGTCCAGAGTTTCCTCGACGAGAATTTCCAGCAGCGGCTTCTGCTCGTACTCTGGTCTGCTGTGAATCCATTGGTACATCTCCGTGACGTTACGGCCTGCAAGATACTTGGCAAACTCGTCCCTGGTCTTGTGATCCTCCAGCGGCGGCCGCACGCAATTATAGTACGCCAACGCCAACACATCGTCCTTGGGGTCCCTTGCCATGCCCAAACTGCTCAGCTTATCGTTTCCAGTCAGGAGAGTGTACATGATTTCGTCAGGAAAGGTCGGTATTATGCCCGGGTACGTCAAATGCCCGACAGCTGTCGAGAACTGCAGGTGGTCTAGGAACCAGAGTCCTTCGACGAATGTCCAAAACCGCTTCTCAAGATGTACGTCTTTCGCAAACGCTTCCGAAAGTTCAGTCGCTTCGTGATATTGTGCTGACAAGTCTTTAAGCAAGTAAAATACTAGGCAGTGCTTGTTGTGCAGTGTGGTATTGGAGGAGATTATGCGCTGGTGGAGGTCGTGGAGTTGTTGCGGGGTTTTGGGAGGATACGCTCTGCTTCCTGCGTGCTAATTAGTGCATGGTCAATACCAAAAGCGATGACGACCTGCCCTTGATGTTCAACAGTGTCAACAGCCGCTCAAAGAAAGTGCGTCCACCGAGCGCAGTCCTGTATGATTGAATTTCCTGAACAAGGCCATCGTTGTAGTGCAGACCGTGATATACGGCGTCGAAGTCTTCGACGTCAAGCATGGTATTGATCGGGTGGACTTTGTTTAGGTGGGGGTGTGTCGCGCTCCAGATGTTGATGGACCTGTTTTGATTCGCGTTGATGTTCCAAGGTTGTCGGCCCTCGCGCAGTCACATGATGATTCCGACAGCCTTAGCGCCAAACTCACAACTATCGCTTTGGATGCATCCATGTACACATCCAAGACATGTCATCAACTGTTCAGAGTCTTTCATCTCTGAACTGCACTCGATACATGCCCCGCTCTTCGTTCGAGGCTAAACAGCGCGCCTTGCCTTTGTTTCGCATCAGTTTGAGACCACAGTCACTCAAACTCTGGACGCTGAACCGTCAGATATACGCTAGGCATCCGACATGCCTGCGGAATGTGAGCTTGCCGCAGCCACGCAGCCCTCGAACAAGCATATCCAGCCTTGGTCCTCCAAACGCATGCAGTATTCCAACTCATTCCAACTCATTCCGACTCATGTTAGTGAACTGGCAGATGACAAATTGATTTCAAGAAATATGGAGTAACAGTAAAACAACACCATGCCAAATACACATGGTCGTACGAGGTGGGTACGCAAAGCCTGGGGTGTGAACTCCATGGCGCCATGGCACGTCAGCCCAAGCCATACACACTGCATCGCAAGACTCGACTGATGTGGGTTTATGAACGGTTCAATCAGCGACTGCATGGCTTGATTGCGACATACATGGCAACTGAGACTCCTCCTCGGTAATGGTACCGAACGGAAAGTCGGGTCGACAATCTCCGAGAGCCGACTGCATGGACTTAAGGACATTCAAGACCTCAATGACTTGGCTTGGATCAGATGATGGAAAAGTGTTTTCGAACAAGGTAAAGTCGATGTCCGCTCAAGCGAATGGTTGTCCGCGCGCCCCACCCACTTCGCACGTTCGCGATTCGCGCCTTGCAGGATCGGTAAACCGTTGCATTAATAACGTTGTACGATTGCTGCACAGCTAGGCAGAAACTTGGAGGCCTAATGAATAATCATGCGGATGCGATGAGTCAAACCTGGGGCTGCAGGGCTAAGTCGTACTCAGTGTTGGCATCTGATGTAAGTTCGTGCCAGCACTGAAGTGAAGCCCTGGTTGGTATGCGGACAAAGACGCCAAAACAAGAAATCATAGTCCTGGGATCCATTTGGCTGCTAGAGCACATGGGAAAGAGTGACCAAACATGACATGACAACTCGTCAGCAAGTCTCTTTCACCATGAACCATAGCATCCGCAAGCTCGGAAGTGACCGGATAACAGCAAAACACATGGAAATCGGAGCCTGATCAAATTGCGGTCTGCGCACAGGATTGTACCCGTCTTTAGCGCGCATTGCCAAGGAGGAACAAAGCTTATGTGAATTAGAAGTATGGCGCATATGACTTTGACAACGTAAAAGCCAATGCTATCTTCCGTGAGGGTGTGGCTCGGGCGAAGCCTGGAGATAGCGGCAATGGAGTTGGCGCAACTTCGCTAGGGAAAAAAATATGATCTGACAAGCGCCTGGTCCTAGTTTCCGGCACATCCTAGATCAAGGTGGTGAAGATCGCATGTGAATCTTCGATTTGAACCCCCTCCACCAAGGGAAGGCCGAGACGGATAGTCGCTGTCACCGGAACCCGACGCAACTAACACCTCTCCTTGTTGCAGGCATGGCGTGACACAATGAGTCTTTTGCAAGTGCGCGATGGCGATCGGATCGCGCTTCGTTAGACTCAGCAATAGACAAGTTGTGCAGTCGGGATGAAATGACTGCAACTAGCATGGCGAGGTTTGCCGATGGAGTGTAAGAGACCATTAGCGGTGGCTGACGAAATGGTTCTCAAGTCCGTGCTTTCCGGGGCCCACCTTGCGCCTGACAGTCGCATAGGACGTCACAGCCATCGAAGAATGCGATGCTATCGGGAGTAGCCTCGCAGCTGACAAAAGTTCTCTCGCTCTGGCTTGACCAAAAGTCTTCGTTCCGAATCTTCCGGAAACAATATAGATGCAAGTTATACCCATGGCGCTGGCCGCCACATGCATTGAAGTACCTCTCACTCTTCCGTCCGCTAATTTCCTTGAGTCTTACATCTTATATCTCTCTGATTGCACATACCAAATTACAGCACTTTCACACGACTGGTTTCGCATTGCCATACCGACACTCAGCTTTGTGCAGCACTGTCCGTACGAGACGCTCTAATTTCTTATTGAGAGCAACATATATGCCGAATCGCGGAAGTCTGACAATAGCCGCCGCAGCACTGCTGCTGGAGCTGGTGCCGCTAGTAAGTGCGCATGGACATGGAGATGGCATGGACATGACCGTACATGATACGCCAGAATCGCAACCACAGAACACCGGCTTTGGAGGATATTGGAGTCTTTCTGAATATGCGTCGCTCATGTATTGGCATATCGGGCTTGAGATTCTAGCTTGGGTTTTCATTCTGCCAGTCACAGTGATGTTCAGCATCGCTTGTTCAAGATATACTCTACCTTCGCAACTGGCTTTCCTCGCCACCAATGCGTTGGCGCTCGTGCTTGGCCTAGTGTACAACCACAAGACACCAGAAATGTACGCAGGGAACGCGCACAGTAAGACAGGATGGGCGATTACCTGGATCGCATCAGCATGGGTGTTCCTGGCTCTCATTCAGGCCTACGCTGGGGGGTCCGAGTCGCATACCAAGGAGGACGAGTTGACGACCACAAATATGCTTAGATATCAACGAGTACATGATGAAGAGCTCCCGGCTCCACCACGATGGTCCGGCGATTCGGGGCAAGGTACAGAACGCAACTCGGCGTCTCTATACGATCCTTCCCAGTCTCCTAGCGTGGAATCGGAGAACCAGCAATTCCCTGGCCCTCTGCGAAAGCCTACACATGACGATGATTCGTTCGGCGGCAGCGACGAGGACGATGAGAAGCGCGGCTTTCTCCACAATACTTCCCTAGATCATTTCTTCTCTCGCAACGTGGCTCGCTTTGCAGTCGGGCGGACACTCAAGGCGATTCGCCTCCTCTACGTACTGATCGAGCGCACGATACTGGTGCAGGGTTTCGTGGCAGTAGTCAGCGGCGCTGTCATCTATGGTGGTATTGGAAGAGGCGGCGCAGTTTTCAACGTTCTGGCACACACCGTGAAAGGAGAAATCTTCTTTCTATACGGCTTCCTCACACTCGGTCGGTGGATGGGTGCATTTGCGGATTTTGGCTGGGCCTGGAACGTTAAGCCAACGAAGGAAGTTGTCGGTCGTCGGAAGGCGGCGCTACCATCGGCAGAGTTTACCGAATCCTTCGTCATCTGGCTTTACGGCTGCACAAACGTATTCCTGGAACACCTGGCTGCGTGGGGCGATGCATGGACTGCTCAGGACCTGGAACATGTATCGATCTCGGTCATGTTCTTTGGTGGTGGTTTGGTAAGTATCAGCCTGCTTTTTCACTTCTCACACGACATCGCTGACCTTTCTAGTTGGGAATGTGCATCGAGTCGACGAAAGTACGAGACCTTCTCAACAGCGGAGTCGTCGCCTCACAAGCAACCTCGCTGCAGAACGAATCATGGCAACAGCCAAGCCAGTACCGCTTCTCCATGAACCCACTTCCAGCCCTCATCATTATGCTGCTCGGCAAGATGATGAGCTCTCACCACCAGGACTCAATGGTCTCAACCATGATCCACACCCAATGGGGCAGCATGTTCATGGCTTTCGCTCTGGCCCGCGGCCTAACCTACATTACTCTGTACATCTCACCACCGACTTCCTTCCTTCCATCCCGACCACCTACCGAAATTGTAACCGCCTTTTGTCTGATTTCGGGTGGTATTACTTTTATGGTCAGCAACAAGGATACCGTTGCAGCTCTTGAGTCGTATAATCTCGATGCCATGTTCATCTTTACAGTTGTCATGGGCCTCACCGCACTGCTCATGGCTTGGACCACGGTCGTCATCGCTATCAAGGGTTGGGCTCTGCGCAAGGAGAGTAGCAGCCAGCATGCAAAGTGCTATGCTGGAGTGTTGGCATGAACGGGGTCTCCACGAGATACCCTTCATCGATCGGCTGGCGTTTGATGTTTGGACCACAGGGAGTTGGACTTTCAAGCTGGTACCCTATTCCTCTTCTTCTTTACGACCTTAACGCAGTCTTGATTTATGAGTGTATTGCAGTATACCCCGTTCTTCAGGAAGGCAGCCTAGACGACTGCATTGATGCCTGTTTTATTTTGGACCGGCCATAGTAATGAAGTCCGTCTCGGGCGTCGGACATAATGGGACCAGGAGGCTGTGGTAATGATAGACGGACGTTGACTCTGGAAGTTAATACTAGTCTGCATCGACTGCAACTAGAAATGTAGTAATGCGAGTCTATGACGAAGCAGGAAAGTCGAATCTTCAAAGCACAAGCTTCTTCATTCGCCTGATCTATGCATTTCTCCGGACGTCACCACAGATGTGTTGTGTTGTGCTCACCGTGCTCCGCGACCCCGTCCAGCAATCCCTCTCGCTATGCCTGTGCCGCCCCTGGTCGTTCTTGGAGCACCACCACGGGTTGGTATACCGCCGCGCCCTCCCGCCCGCGGTATCCCCCCTCTTCCTCTAGGCACACCTGTTGTTTTCGCAGCCGGCGCTGGCGTTTGCAGGTTCTGGAATTTGGAGGCGATTTTGCTGCTCGGTGGGTTGTCGACGAAGGAAGTGTCTGTTGTCAAAAAAGTGGCTTCCATATCTTCGGGTCCCTGGGAGCGATTCAGGTTCGCAGCACCCTGATCAGGCTGGTTCTGCGGTCGCTTGAATGATTCATGAATAGGAGCCTACAATTCCCACATTAGTATGCTTGTCGCATTGCACCTTCCCCCCGAGTCTCCTGTCACGCACCTCAGGAAAGTCGACGCAGAAGGCGTTCATGTTCATTCCGTACAGGAACCCTGCAAAGCTCTCGGAGAAGCGTGCCAGACTCTCGTGCATCAGTTGCAGTTGCAGAAAGTTTTGCTCGAGGTCGGCCATGGCGTCGCTCAGCTCAGCAAACCCATCTTGCAGTCCCTCGAGTGCGTTGCCGGATGCGGAGGCAGCGCGGCCGCGTTGGGATGAGTCGCGTAACGAGGAGCGAGAAGATGCGCGGAGGGGTGTAGTCGGGCGTGATCGAGGCGACTTGCTGCGTGTGCGTCGGTACGAGGGGGTAGTCGTAGGTGTGGTGGACGCCATTTGTGCCCGGGGGGATAGTTCTTTACTTGTAGGGTTCGGCGGGACAGGCGACCAATGGCAGTGGCGACGAGATGGATGTATCTCGAGTGTCGTTGCTGTCTTGGAACGCGGTCTTAGTTCGGGCACGATACGAAGTAAACAGTACCCCACAACGCAGGGCAAGTGCGCTAGGACGGATTGGCTGATGATGCCATGGCTCATGCTCCCAAAACTGCGCCTGGACCTGGACCTCCCTGTCCTGGCATATCGCGTTCAGCAGATTACCACCAGACGCCACTTCCAGCGGCTTACCTGAAGGCGTCCCGCTGCCGTATCCTATACGCAGAGTCGTGGCTGCAACTTTCGTCCGAACGCATCCGAAAAGCTCTGCCGACGTCACACTAAGCAGACGCGAGCACTTGTCACCTCGAGGCTCAGCGGTCTGACACTTTTCCATGTTGCCTCGTGCACAGCCCTTACAAAGACTACTTCACACCTCTACACCCAAGGCTCGACTAGCCGCGTACCCTACACAGCATCGCATTGCCCCACCTGCCGTCTCTAGCTATACGCATCGGGTCACACGCGCATACATACTACACCATAGTCGGCGGAGCACGGCGAGGGCTTCTCATAACAAGAGCGGAATCAACTTTTGGCCTGTAGGAATAGTTGCAGGAATCGCGATTGGCGGCGCACTGCTCGTTCCCTTTGTGCACAGCTCTCCAAAACTACAGGCAGCAAAGCCTTCCACCTCCGCTCAATTCGAAGTTGCAGATCTAACAGACTCGTACCTCGTCATGGCGCCAAACACACCCGCGGGGAGGCCAGGCACTCTCACAGCAGAAGAGGACAAGAAGCTCCGTGAGCTATGGGCGATTGTTATGAGAGTCTTTGGAGTGGATGTGGCGTCGGAAGCTACAGACGGCGCTGACGAGGTTGCATCGACTACCACAAGCGAAACTGCAGTAGCAGACGGCAAGAAGGATAAGAAGAAGAGCAGGCTGAACGTATTCAAGAGAAACAAGGGCGATAAGGGCGCAGACGACAAGGCATCGACTGCTTCTGGAGGCTCTACTCCCTCAGACATCAGCAGGTTGTCCATATCGGCCGATGATGACAAGTTTGGCCAAACCGCAGAATTCAAGGCGGCGATAGCCAACATTCCCCCGGAAGAGCTGCGAAAGACCTTCTGGAGCATGGTGAAGCATGACCATCCTGATGCTCTTCTTCTTCGCTTCCTGCGCGCACGCAAATGGGACGTTGAGAAGGCACTTGTCATGATGATCTCTACCATGCAGTGGAGACTCAACGAGATGCACGTCGAAGACCTGCTGAAGACGGGAGAGCTCGCTGCTTTGCAGACCGCAAGCACAGATGCCAAGGCTAAGAAGAACGCCGATGACTTCTTGACACAGCTGCGCATGGGCAAGAGCTTTTTGCACGGATTGGACGTTGAAGGGAGACCAATGTGTTTTGTTCGTGCGAGGTTACACAAGGCCGGTGAGCAGACGGAAGAGAGTCTGGAAAAATTCACAGTATACACCATCGAGACTGCGCGCATGTTGTTGAGGCCTCCGATTGATACAGCCGTAAGTTGATCCGCCTTGAGTCCAGGTCATACATCAGGATTACTGACCGAGTATAGACTGTTGTCTTTGACATGACCGACTTTTCCATGGCCAACATGGACTACACACCGGTGAAATTCATGATCAAATGCTTCGAGGCAAATTACCCCGAATCACTCGGTACTGTCCTCGTCTACAGAGCACCCTGGGTCTTCAATGCTGTCTGGAGCATCGTCAAGGGCTGGCTCGACCCCGTCGTCGCCAGCAAAGTACATTTCGCAAAGACTATTGACGAACTGAGCAACTATGTACCAAGGTCACAGATCCCAACTGAGTTGGGCGGAGACGAGAAGTGGGAGTACAAGTACCCTGAGCCCGTGCCTGGCGAGAACGACAAAATGGCCGACGAACAGTCCAAGCAGGAGTTGCAGAGCGAGAGACAACAGATTGTCGACAAGTACGAGAGTACGGTGCTTGAGTGGGTACATGCGGGTGATAGCGCGCCAGCCGAAGAGAAGAGAAAAGAGAGGGATGCCGTTGCAGAGCAGTTGAGGCAGAACTACTGGAAGCTGGACCCGTACGTCCGAGCACGCTCGCTGTACGACCGCGTGGGCGTCCTCCAAGACGGAGGCAAGCTGGAATTTTACGGCAAAGCACCTGAGCCTGCGGTTACACCCGCAAAAGCAACGGAAACGAGCGCCGATGATCTTGACTAGGATTCGAAAGCTCAGCTACTCCGGTGGGACAGCGCCTTCAACACATTGGCCGACGCTTGAAACAATCATAGCCCCCTTTTCCTCATCTCGTGTCCATGTGTTGTTGGCACAACCGGTCTAGCATTCGTTGCTCTAATGTGTAGTAGTCTCTCAAAGCAAAACAAAACACCCTCTGTATAGCCTCACATCCCCTTTTGATTGTTCGCCTCGGAATACATCCTTGGCTCTAATAATATCTCCTTTTCCGCTTGGTAGCATCTACTCCTATGACTACCTAGGTACCTACCTAAAACGTCGCATGGCCTGCTTTTCTCGTTTCCTTCCTTTACCGCCTTGACACGTTTCACTTCCAATAGAGTTGTGGTAGAGTCAGGCGGCACTGCAGAGATCGACCCAAGCGTTTTGGATTCGATGGCGGCCCAAATGTCCGATCGCAACGATGCACTAGCGGAAATGACGTCACGTTCCTGCTTTGGAACGCTCCGTTTGTTTTGCCCTGTGGCCCTACTTGCTTCTTCTTCGGCCTTTAAGTGCTTTAGCTCGGGTGGTTAGTGCTCCGCGCGTTTGGTCCCCCTTGGACTAATGCCAGCTTAACGCAACGTCGGCCAGACTCACAGGTTTGTGAAGCTACTTGTTCTGTTTCGCTGACTTGTGCATGACTCCAGCGACGACCGGTGTTTTGGCAACCCAACACGTCTCATGCATCTTGGTGTGTTGTCTGGCTTCTGAGAGTTGCAGATGGTGAATTGGATGGAATGTTCGTTCTGCGCAGGCGTGGTGTGACAACCTTGGATCCAGTGTCCTTTTTATTTTTCAGATTCTATGCTGGGATGCCTGGTGTCCCATCGGAGGTACGTACGCACAGAACTTCAACAGGACAAAACCAACGTATGCTTTGAGTAAAACAAGATGTTGGTATTTTACATGAGTTTCGTGCTGTAATTTACATGCTATGCAAAACGCTCTACGAAGTAACTTTGATATCCCTGCCTTCTTTGGTCCGATGGCTCTCGTGGTTGCTCACTTCGTCCATTTTGGTAGCCATTTCTCCCGCATCTCCAAGGCTGGTGTCTCTCGTGTCGGCAGTCTCATCAACACGCTCTCTGGGGACCCCTTCGCCCATTCGTGATGTGGATCCGGATAGGATGTTCCCAGCGTCTGTCCTGTCTCCGTCTGTGTCGGCATTAGGCATGGTAAGGCCCTTTGCTGGCCGGTACGTGATGTGGCCTTGCGCGGCAGCAGCAAGACGTTGCTTTTGGCCTGTTTCTCCGGCACGACCTAAGACGCCAGCAATGACCTGTATGCAGCGGAGACTGCAGCGCGTTAGTATGAAGCACGAGCTATTATGAAAAGCTGGCTTACCTGTCGTCATTTGCGGGGATAGGGTAGGTGACCCAGGTAGGATCTGCGTTGGTATCAATGACACCGATTGTGGGAATATTGTTCAGCGCACACTCGTGCAGCAGCACATAGTTCTCGAGCGGGTTCATACAGACGACGAGATCTGGCCGGAGAACGGGGCGGTCGAAGAGCAGGTCTTCGAAGCCTGGGACTTCTTCGTCTAGCTCGTTGACCACCTTTGTTTTGCACCTGCCCAAGATCTGCTGGCCGTTGGTGATGCTTCCGGGGATCCAGCGCTCGAACAGATGGTATCCCTTGGCTAGCTCGGCCGCGCGGGCGACGGCCCTATCTTGCCCGTCGCGTGTGCCAACAAACAGGATCATGCCTCCGCGCCGCGCGACTTCCTGTACCACTTTGGCGGCTCGGCGCAGGTGGGCTGCGGTGACTTCGAGCGAGATGATGTGGACGCCTTGTCGTATACCGTGGATGTAGCGTGCATTTGCGGGGTTCCAGAGCGAGGTGACATGGCCTTGGTGGGCCTCGGAGGCGAGGAGCAATTCCAGGGTAACGTCGGCGGGGGAGGGGGGATGGTTGAGGAGGGTGTGCGGTTTGTAGTGAGGCTCAATCTGGGTCCCCAGCTTTCCCATCTGCTGGGCTACGACATGTCAACGGGCTGCAGTGGGGGATGGGGGATGGGGGAGGCGGGCGCCATACACTGCTGCTTGTACAGGTAGTACTGTTGGGCGACATTGCCGGCGACAGCGTCGGAGGTTCCATGGGTCTCGGGATCGACAGAGGGCACCGGCTGCTGGAGGTGGGTGTTGAGCTGGGCCTCTATCGACTGCAGCTGCTTGAGGCTGTTTTCGGTCGAGGCTTCAATCGAGTCGGTCTCGGTGGAGAGGTGTCGCTGCAGCGGGCGAGACGACTGTCGAGCGTGTTGTGCGAGTGCCCGGGGGGCTGTGCAGCGTGTCAGCAGTTGCGTCCATCTCGAATTGGCCCAAACCCACCACTGCGCGCTGCTATGCTCCTCAGTATCATTTTGCGTCGCGTGCAGTCGCCGTCCTGGTGGACCAAAAAGTCTCGAGCGATGGCGCCAAGCACCGTGTGGCGCTAGGCCGGTTTGGGCGGGCGCTCATCTGTGGGCACCCGCAGGCTTCCTTCGCCGTCAGTCGAGGACCGATAGCCGTCAGCATCAGATCATGCGTGCCAGTGGTGAGGCGCTGCGAGGGGCGCTGCGTTGCATCGGTCCCACCGGTAGGGCAGAGCATGGCATTGTGCAAAATGCCATATGTTGGTCCCTGCTGCTGTCGCTCGCCTCTTGCTCACCCCATCCCGCGCCGCCTGTGCTCAAAGTGCTTGTGCCGCCCCCAATAATTGCTCGTGTGAAGCCACTGACATGCTTCCGTCATCTTCTGCTGCTATCCCGCACGCGGCCTTTTGGCTTGGCACCTAGCGCATTCCACTGACGCTACACATCCTCGCTCTTCGCATCCCAACCTCACACGCTCGGCCCTGCGTTGCCCTGCCCTGCCCTGCCCTGCCCTGCCCTGCCCTGTTCTATATCGACCAACGTGTCGCTGCGCCTGAGCTGCCGCCGCCTGCGAGACCGCCGGCCATCGCCGCCCTCGAATGTCGCTTGTGAGACACTGCACCCCCCGCCGCCGCGACCCGTCCAGCCAGCGAAACAAGTGATAGCGCATCACCGCCCTACCCACGGGCGCTACCCACTCTCTTTGATGCCTACACCTCTGTGCTGGACGACTGACCTCGCTGCTCTCGACATCTGAGCTTCCCTGCCCGCCACGATGAATGGCTATCCGTATCCCACGCGGCCCTTCAACCAGGCCAACAATGCAAACATGATGATGAGCATGAATGGGGACGCCATGAACGGCTTCAACATGGTCGAGGGCCAGTCACTGGACTCAATAGTCGCGCAGAACGACAAGGACAACCGCCGACGGAGTATGCCCGTCTACGCCAGAGGGCCGCCGCAGCAACAGCAGCGACAACAACATCAGCAGCAGCAGCAGCAACAACAGATGAACATGGGCAGCCCCGACACGCGCAGATTAAGCATGATGCATTTTGGAGACCCCAATGGCAGCGAAATGGACGACTTCCAGTTTGACATGTCCAACGCGGCC